>NC_135498.1:57750572-58093775 GCF_052857255.1 Amblyomma americanum | reverse complement strand
ATGCGCGTTCTCCCGTTCCGAGTTGATGTCATAGGCATGCACTGTTTAAGAAAATACCTTGAGGCAATGCATAAATATACATTATTTTGAGGAAAATCTCTGAACAATTGCCACATGAAATGGCAAATGAATGGCATGGGTGCAGTTTAAAAATCAATTCGAATGCATGAATTCATGGCAGTGGTAAATGCTAGGCAAACCTTTTTTTTTTTTGCTGAAACAGTGCCTAGCTTGTGGCGTTCTATATGGAGCTCAACTTTCAACAGCTGATTCTGGAACATGACACGCGCCATAGTCGAGGACTATTAACGTCGACTGTTGGGACATATCGGCACCGTCTCGAAGTTGCTCAATGGATTTGGCGTTCTGGTGCTGCGCCCATGGTCGCGGGACCGAGTCTGTGTCTCAGAGTGATAGAGGGCAAATGCGAAAATCCGTGTCAGGAGCCATGTGAGTGCAGAGTAAAGCTCCCTAGGTGATCGCCATGACAGCCAACATCATGCGACATGTGCCATTTCGGGACGTTAAACATAGCTGAAAAGATCACAGTTCTGCGCACAACGGGGCTGCTTATGAAATGGTTTTAGCTTCCATTCTCGGCAAACGGAAGTGAGCCACTATGAGCCGGCCCGGAACCTAAGGCGAACGTTAAGTTCATCGTGAATCGGGAACTGAAACATTGGTAAATCTTTTTCGTTGGAGTACTAACCAGGAGACGTAAAACGCTTCCATCCTAGCACCCCTAGTGCAGTTCGAACCAAAGGTGGTGCAAACAAAGCACCCCTTTCCTTGCCGACGCCTCCGACTACTTGGCTGTCGTTATAGCGCCTCGTGCTACTCGTTCCACTTAATAATGATGTGCTCAAAATAGATATTTCAGGAACGCTTAAGAGGAGCCGATGATCATGCCGCACAGCAAGCAGTGAATAGCTTTCAAGACAAGTCATACTCAAAATCCGAGGTTTCTTGGACATCGCTTCTAATTATGAGGTAAGTTTGAAATATTGTAAGATACTGCTATGAAAAACTTTAAGTCTTCTTACGAGCTACGAATGCGAAAGCATTGTGCACTATTGCTGTTTCCGTTAGTGCGTTTGTGGTCGATTATGTGTGTGCTATTTTGTGCAGTCGTGTAACTTAGTTCGCTGTGGCCACGAAATCACACACCATTCGGAGCTCCGTGGGTTAATGCGCGTATATGCAGACTTGGTCATTCTCTTCTTAACACTCATAGACGGCAGCGAGTCCTCATACCACTACCAGCGCTATGAAGCAGCGGTTAAGAGATGCCCCACTGCATTGGCAGGTGGCTGTTTCTGTCACAGTCACTGGTAGGGATTGTGCGAGCCATGCTGCTCTTCCCAAGCAACCTAGCGCACAGCCGGCACGACACTCCACCGAACTTACCCGTTACATCCCGAGCTTACCCGAAGTTCGTCCTATTTGCTGCAGCTTGCTCGGCGCTCCTCAGAACTTGCCCGAGTTTGCTTTCGGTATAAAGTGTGGACACTTTCTGTACACGCCACGCATGAGGTAAATAACATCATCATCATCATCAGCCTGACTACTCCCCCTGCAGGGCAATTGCCTCTCCCAAGTCTCTCCATTTAACCCTGTCCTTTAATGGGTAAGCGTTATTTGCCTTCTTTGGCAACGGACAATGTTAAGCAGAGGAGGCAAATAATGCTTAACCATTAATATCACTGTTTATGGTCTGCCCTTGCGATGCTTAGCAGAAGCTTGTTTTTAAAGCTGGTCCTGCGCTTGCACCATGTAAATTAGTACTGCCACAAAAAAACGATTGGGTGCGGCCGCGGTGCTGACAATTATCGTTAGGCAGCCGTGGAATATTTCAGGATACTTTTATGAACATATTGCTGGGAATTGTATAATCTTGCGAAGCGTAGAAAACTTTTCTAGAAAAGTTTTTCTTGCAATCGCAGTGAGAATTAAGACTGCCATAGAAAACCAACAGGGCGTATTTTTGAAAATGAATACCAGAAAACTACAAGCGTCCTGACGGAGGTTCTACGGATTTATTCATTAGTATGGTGCAATCTAACGATGCGAAAAAAATTGCGTCACCTTAGAGGTGGTGTGTTCGGAGGTAGGAGCAGGGAAAAACGTCACCTGCAACGGCAAGACCAGAGGAATTCAGAAAATCGGTGCCCCGGGAAGACCCCGGAGGGTGGCTAGCAGCGTAACACCCCACCTGCCAGCGGTGGAAGGTGGCGTGTGAAAAGCTGCGGTCAAACTTTGCATTAACGAGTATCATATCTATCTTTCAGTTCATCGCACGAAGACTGCCTCCAAACACCAGTTTTTCGATTTATTCAACCGTCCTTGAGCAGTAAAGGCTTCGTGGGGCTTCTTCCATCATGTGTCCCGTTTTTGTGCTAAAATCACTTCAGTAAAGGCTGCCTGCCGGGTGCGAGACACATATACCGTGCAACCTGGCCTTGACAAAATATAGTAAAGAAGTTGTCGCTGTAAATGTTGTCCAACTAGGATTGATGTACTTCGCGGCATTATATGATTACCAAAGTTTCTTTACGTATAGATACAAAATCTATGGTCATGTCTACATTACTATAGGACAGACCTTGCGATCGCCCCAAAGCCACTGAAATCGCACTTTTTACGCCACCAGTGGGAAAAACATCAGCGCCGCCTTGCTGCTGTAGGTCTCCGATAGTATTCGCAATCTCACATTGTCCCAGTGCAATGTTTTGACAATGTGTAATAACGGTCATGAAAGCAGGAAATCGAAACGTCGAAATTCACGTGCGGAATAAACAGCCAAAGTGAACGTATTTGCCAGCCACGCCATAAATCTCAATTTTCCATTTCATCACAAACTACATCAGCTCTCTTCAAAGTAGTCTCAAGTAAATAAATATATTTTTCAGAAGAACCCTTGCTTTGTTAGTCATTTGGTTAGGTCTAGTAAAAAAACGTTGTAAAGGAGATTCGGCCTATTTTGTAACTTGATCTCAATTGCAATGGATACTTTTGCAGTCAACATCTTACTACGGTGCACGTACACTGTTATATTCCTTTAGTTCCTTGCTCACAGAGAATGGCATATGCATTTCTGCCCAAAAATGCTAGACTAACAAGACTAAAATGCCTTGCAACATTTTATGCGTACAGGTGCGAGAATATTTACACTTTATGCTTGCAGCATTTTAATGACACTTCCATGGTCAACCGAGTTTACTTGTTTGTCTCTAGTCAGTCTTTTTCCATCCCGTTGTATACAGGGTGGCGATCCTCATCATTCCGTTTCCATGAGCGCTAGAAATCTAGAATTCTTTCACGTTTCGAAACAATGTGTGGCTAAATGTTCGGAACCCCAGACTAACTGTAAACTATTTCGATCAACCTTAATCGAAACGTTATGTAAGGCCAAAAAATCCGCCAAAAGGTGCTTGGCAGAGCCATCCGGCAATCATAAGCAGCGCACCTTGCGGATCAAACTCTCCAAATGTCAAAACTCAGCGCCAATGAATTATGCTTCGCACTGTAATGCATTTGACGCCCCTTCGTGAAGCTGTACAAGAGCAGGACATAATAGCGTAAGTAATGCTGGCATCGCTGTGGAGAACTTGTGTATTTCTCCTTTTGCCGCTAGCGTTTCTATAACTAAT
This sequence comes from Amblyomma americanum, assembly GCF_052857255.1. Classification (NCBI taxonomy): domain Eukaryota; kingdom Metazoa; phylum Arthropoda; class Arachnida; order Ixodida; family Ixodidae; genus Amblyomma; species Amblyomma americanum. Next base: position 58,090,125 of record NC_135498.1, on the reverse strand, counting down.
GTTACTATTCTTACAAGGGACAGGAGGTCTGCATGGTAGTCGTAGGAGAAATTTTTTGAACTGGCAGTAGACGCACAGCTCGGACAATATGCATTTGCAGCAGTGGTGTCAGAAAAAAAATAGCTCTTGGGACGAAGCCGTTCTAGAGACGCTTTTGTTTTAGCATGCAAAAGCCAAACAGCAATATGAAATTTCTACCAATGTTTTGAAAACTACTAAAAAATATATTTTTGAAAGGCAGCAGCTGCCCATTTGCGACACGTTTCTTGCCCCTGATGCTTGGGTGTCATTTTGTTTATCGCTCCGCAACTCACAAATCTCAGTAACTGCTAGTATGAGGGACGTAGATTTTTGGAGCATTTCATTTGTATCTTTTTTTTGCCTCTGAAAGAAATTTTTAACTCGGTGTTTGTTTTGATGGCTTTTGCGCACCAGTATTCCGCTTGCAGAGCGAGAGAGCTTATTGGTGCCTGTAATTTAGCTTCCACTGCCATACAAGAAACAGTATTTTTATTTACATTTCCTTAGAAACGGTATAGCGGAAATAGTGAATACGTCCAGAAATTAAGCATGAAATATACATCGAACATTCATTTGAGTTTGGATATCCGAAGGCCACGGAACAGAGACCTGCAACTATTTAGTCTTTAAGAGGTACAAGGCAAGAAAAAAAGAAATATACCTGGTGGAAACATTCAGCAGCTCTCTGGCAGAAGTTCGTTGGCTTGTAACCTATATTACTTCTCCTGTTTGTTTTCTTGGGAACACATTTTACTTGACACAATACACTCCCCCGGGGCAAATTTTTTTTTATGAAACAAAAACCAGCCACACTGCTCTCACGACAAAGTCGGTGATCAGGTTGCTGCCTCGTGCTTTCATTTCTGCCAGGTCCTCCTGGGCCGCTTATTTGAGGCATACGTTCACACAGCTTGCTGGTGGCTAGGGAAACCAACTGTACCTTTTGTTTTGAGGTTGTGCAACACATTGAGGGGACTTTTGCACTACTTCTGGTTTGACTGTGGTGCCGCCTTCTTCAGGGCGTTTTTGATCGAGTCCCGCATTTTGTTTTTTGGAGGAGACTTGCAAAGACTGCAGTTAACTGAACCGAAGGGAAGCCTGCGGTCGCAAGTCGGCCAACCTTACTGTCGAAACTAACTTGCATCTGGTGCCGGAAGTATTTAAGAGCGAGTGTCGGCTTGACTCTTCTTGAGCGTTCTAAATTGAAGGGTTACAACTCCTTGGTGGCACGCGGAAAGTAATCCCAGCAGGAATGGCTGTCTCCAAATGGGTGCCTTCAGTCTAAAACTTTAGCTGGCTAAGAGGATTTGAAATCCTAGTAAGATTAGCTTCAAACCAATTGTCAAACTGTGAAATTAAAATCGTCAGACAGGCGAACGTATATTTTGGACACATTTTGGTATTCCTCGAGAAACACAACATCCTAAACAATTACCAGCATGGTTTCGTTCAAGGATTGATAACTACTATATAACTAATTGAATTTACGCGCGACATTTGTCAGTGATTAGGCCTAGGTTGAGAGAGTGATGCAATTTTTTTTGACTTGTCCAATGGTTTCGGCATTAAACCACACCCAAAACTCCTCCACAAACTCACTGGTCTAAATAACCTTTACTTTTCTGGTTGGTTGGGTATCCCGCTTCCAAACCAAGGTTCTGACTCGGTGCACTTCAATTCATCTATTTCCCCCTGCCCCCCACCGGTGAATGTTTCATCCGGCGTCCCACAAGATTGTGTCTTGGGCGCGCAGATTTTCTTGTTATATATTGATGATGTGTCGCACTGCGTGTCTGTTAAAATTCGTCTTCTCGCTAATGATTGCGTCCTGTATCCCAGCATTAACACACCACTTGACCATGCATTGCTTAACGACTCATTTGCTAAATTTTGTAGGTGGTGTAAGTAATGGCAAATAAACATTTATTTCTCTAAAACAGTTTCTATGTCCTTTTCAAGAAGCCCATTTCCACCTTTCACGTACATTTCTCACGGTAAAGATTTAGAAAGAGGTAATGAGTTTAAATACCTCAGTCTTCATTTTTCTCAACACATGTCATGGTCGAAAAACATTGTATACCGTATGTAACAAAGCTCTTAAACGTCTCGGGTACCCTCATTGTACATTGCGTTAGGCCCCAAAGAATACTGAAATGCTGGCCCACAAAAGAAATCTGTACGCTTAAACTTTCACAACTACGGCCGAGATTTTTTCTGAAAATTACACAGCCTCAGGTCTCAGAGCACTATTATCTTCAGGCACTAAACTGCTTGAAGTTTTACACACACACTGGTTCTTTCCCAGCGCCTTCCTTCGCTAAGCAACTATGTGAACTTTCACAGACTTTCCACCACTAGAAGTTCCCATAGCCTGAACCTTACCCCATTCCTTTGCCGCACTGAGGCGTTCAAACAGAGCTTCTTTCCCCTGACCATTGAACTCCGGAGTTCGCTGCCTGGACACGTCCGCTCGCTACCATTGAAGAGTTTTGGGTGGCCATGACACGTTAGTGACTTTATTTTCTTTGTTTTTTAGAGGTTGGTATTTTTCTGGGTGGCTATTTTTTTCTCCTTGCCCACTCCTGCTATAGCTGTATCAAGGCTGCGGCATGAAGAAATAAATAACTAAGCAAGTTCCAGACGATCACTTCTGTTTCTTCCACGCAGGCTTTTACAGACACCAAAGCTCACCATGCGACACAGAATAAAACAAGTTTTCCATATCAGCAGAAAATACGGATTCTATTCCATGATTAGATTATAAGAATTGGGCAACTTTTAAAGAATTTTTTGCCCGGAAGGGGTCGTCCAGCATCATGATGTTAAGTTAAAGGCCAATATTATGCTGGCACGAATCATATCTATTCACAGCAGTTCTGAAGGCAATGTCAGGTTTGTGGGTCAGAAGCTCCTGCCTGGCGCCAAACAATGTGCTCAGTTTTCGAGAATAGAAAGATGAGAGCGCTCTGTTCCACACTCCTGTACTTTTCTCTACACGAAGCATAATTGTGTCGCCAGGTACAAAAAATTATGCATCCTTTCAAAAGTGGAGTCACTGTTGTCAGGATGCATCTGTTTTGAGTTGCAAAGTTTGCTGCGAACTTTGAGCTGCAGCTCTTGGCCGAAAGCCCAGCACATACACATTCTAGTGTTTCTAGGGGAATCTTCGAAGGCGAAGTAGGTAAGTAGTAAGGGAGTAATAGCTCGTTACCGTCAACCCAAGTGTGATTTGCGATGCTCTGTTTTAATTGACATCATCGTGGTCTGGAAAGAGCCAGGACCGCGTGATGTGTTATCAATGCACCCAGGCCTATATATATTCCGATGCGCTTTTCAATACACGTTCTTGGTTCGTGATCTAAGTCATCCTTCAGTCAAATCACCAAGTATCACCATACGGCTAAAAAGGAAAGCTGTGCAGCTCTCACCGGAAATTTGCACTTAAATAAAGTATATCCTGTTTCGCAGTTTTCTTCAAATGCAAAGTTTCTGCGAAAACTGCGTAGCTTTACTCTCTAAGCGGAGGGCTACGATATGATGGACGCTAACGAGTAATTACTCCTTTATACAAATCTTATCCGCCTTGGGAGGTTAACCTAAGGAGAGTGGATTAACACCCTTTCTCTTTCGAATTAATCAGTTCGCCCTCGCTCTGGAATTGCAAGCCGTCCTGTGAGCTTATTTGGTAGAGCGACTGCTCCGAACAGGTGGAGGTTCGAACCCTCAACAGCAACCTTTTTTTCATTAACTGCGAACTTTTTGTAAGTACTGCTTCTTCCTATCGCCCTCGTCTTTCGCGCTACCATTACCGAGAACTTCATGTTGCGGAGCAGCGCCGCAGACGAATTTCTGGTGGGGAAACCGATCCGCACACATGATATTATTCAATCACAGATGTTCTCGGCACCCTTCTCGTGTTCTGTTTTGACCAACCGTGAAAAGTGGGCCTAACACCTGGGCAACGTCTCATGGACAACTGTAACGGCTTCCATCCAGCAACACTACGCTTTCCAGACGTGCGAGACAATCGCCTTCAGGCTGGCCGCCTCACTGTCGGTGAAGCTCCTCAAAGTCTACGTGCGATTACACAGGTGTGCCTGTAGAGACGTGTGTGGGCTGTGCCACGGAGCGGCAGTGCAAAAGAGGCAGCATGTCGAGGTGTGCGTTGAGGAGAGCGTGAGCCTACCTCCGGTTTCGACAATGTGCATGGACCGCGGCAATTCCTTTATTTCATGCGCGATCCGCACAAGCCGCTCCCTGCCTAGCGAAATGACCACCGCTGGCCAGCGCGCCTCTAGTTCTCTCCAAGCTCCCGGCATAAACTCATCAACCTCCGATAGAGTGGCTAACATCTCCTGGCGGACTGCAACTTGGCTAACGGTGTTTTCCAGCAGCGCTGGATCCATTCGTCACCTGCGCTGGTCGGGCGATAGTCCGGGCGGCGAACTTAGCTTGACCGATAGCGGCGCATGATCACTAATAACCGGTAGACCTCGCGGAAAAATAATTGCCTCACACTAAACTAGAAGTGTTGCAAGCAGAGGGAGATCACACGTGCGATCAAGCCGGCAGGCTGAGGCGCCCTGGCGGCGTACTCGTCTCCGTTTAAGAAAACCCAGGAATCCGTTAGTGGGGAGCGCGCGACTGAACCCGCAAGATATATCGAGCGTGATAGTTTCACACGCCCTCATCTGCACACCGTACGTCCCGCCACGAGTCTAAGACGCCCCTAAAGTGTCCCTGGAGGACGCATTTCATGCAATCGTCAAAGTACAATTCGATGGCTGGAAAAAACCATTTGTGAACCTATGTCTACTAGGCGCGTAAAAAATGTATAATTGAAATTTCCGTTTTTTTAACAATATGTTACTATGACACGACCACTGACACCATAAGTGCAATGTGTGCTCTGTATGCATGAACCTGAATCAAACAAAAGCCAGACAAACGGGCGTAAATTGAAAATTTCCGCCCTCATTCGATTACGTTCCTCCGTGGCAGTCGTGGTAATACATGACGTAATACGTCCACTTCTATGGACGTGGGTGGCGCTGGTGGACACTTTCAAGCCTCGATTGCACTGCACATAAAAATCCACGAAAGCAGAAGATCGGACAGCCGTCGCCGTAGATCAATTGGTAGAGCACTGGACGCGAAATTCGGAGGTCGTGGGTTCGGATTCCACCGGTGGCATGTGGAAACTTGTTTTTCTTCTGCTTTCAAATCAATCATCTTTAAAATAATTACCCTATTAGTCTGGCATTCATGCGCATCACTATACAGGAAAACACCCCCTATACTCCTTACTTTCGGTGACCGTTGGCTTCCGTCATAAGAATCAGAAGGAGAGCGGAAGATACTCTCCGAAGTCACACTCCAGCCGTCTGCCTCACCACGCAGGAAAGGCGACATGATTTTATATGTGGCTTGTGGAAATGTTAGTGCCATGTTCGCTTCATGTTCATGAGTTGTTCGCGACACAACTATTCTGACCTGAGCTCCGACATGTAGTCTTTGTCAACTATGATACGTGAGATAGTCTGTGTGCTTATGTTTCGCACGTGGCTCTGTAAGGAGGAGCCGAGTGGGGATGTTACCTGCAGGGAAAGTGATCTTCAAAAACACTGCCTATTGCTTGGTGCACTGCATCATGCGTGCAACTAGCGACCGGCGTGACGATAGTAGAAGGTCCACTATGGCTGGCCGATAGGATAGAATAGGATAGGATAACTTTATTGAGCTCTAGCGCAAGTGGTTTTATGCGGTTCAGATTAGTCCATCTTCGCAACGGTCGGTTGCCCCTATTCCAGGGCTCCGCTGGATGCTGCATGCCGTCATCTGAGCTCGCGGTATCAGACCGGTCTGGTCATCGCGGCAGTCGCTGGAGAGCATACCCTCCCGTTGCTCCGCACTTGGGGCTGGTACAATTGAAACAACGTCGACTTGTTTTCATACCGATATTATGTGATATAGTGTAGGTTTTTCATGGCACCACGGACACTTGTTTTCGTAAAGTGTGGGGTGGATTTTGCTTTGTGTGTCTAGGTTTGGATATGACCCCGTTTGTAGTTGCCTCTTCTTTGTTGAAGAATTTGTGCTGGGCTGGGTACTGTATCCTGCTGCCTTTGTAGTTGTTTAGTATGGCCGAGTATTCCTGAGGTACTGGCAGGGACTCCTCAAAGTCGTTGACGTTGGATGCTCGGTATTTAGTGTAAACTCGAGCTATCCTGTCAGCCTCTTGGTTCCCTGCCACCCCCGTGTGCCCCGGTACCCAGATGATCTTATGTTTGATCGGTTCTGCATCAGACTGTTGTGTCTTGCAGTCCACAGAGCGGAGTATGCGGAGCGCTCTGTGACTGACTCTGCCACAAAGAAAGTCGCGGCCGGCTGCTTGTGAGTAAGTAAGAATTGTCAGTGAACGAGCAATCCGATAGCCCTCCGCTGGCGCTAGAGCGACGGCCGCCTCTTCAGCCTCGGCTATCGTGCAGTCTTGCAATGGGGCGCTGGTAATCTCATTTAATTCCGAGTTGACTACAGTTGCCACTGCGTTGTTGGTGTCTTGTCCCCTGGTCATGGCGTATGAGGCAGCGCCCACGTACACTGTTGTATCCTGGGATGCGTGTGTTTTCTGTAAGCGGTCGGCCCTTGCCTCTCTTCAGTCTGTGGAGGTTGGGGTCCATATTTCTTGGTATAGATGCTACCCTGAGCATGCTGCAGTAGTCATCAGGGATCGTTTCGGTTCTCAATATTTCCCGAATTTGCTCGGTGTAGCCCAGTTCCTTTAAGAGAACTCTGCCGGTGGGGGTCTGCTGCAGTCTGCGCATTTGGGCGACGTGCTGCGCTTCCCGTAGTTCTTCGAACGTGTTGTGCAGTCCCAAGGCTAAGTGATTTTCAGTTGAGGTGTTATGTGGTAGTCGAAGCGCGACTTTATACGCTTTCCGTAAAATCGCGTCCACCTGTTGTATTTCACCCTTGATATGGTTTTAGTGCGGGAGACTGTACGTTGTCCGGCTGACCACTAGGCTCTTGACCAGCTAGAGTGTGTCTTATTCGCGCATGCCATGACGTCTATGTGAGATGCGCGTAATCATGCGTGCCACATGAAGTGTACATACCTTTAATAGCACAAGGGTATGAGTACAGCGTTGATTTTACTGTATCCACATCCCTAGGACTCGTATGAGTGTCTTCTCTGGTATTGGTTCTCCTTCCATGTAGACTTTTATTCGAAGCTCATTACTGGTATAGACTGTTCGCCTCTGTTTTCCTCTACACACCCGTAGGAGGTCAGATTTTTCGGCGGTCGAGAACGCTAGCCCTCTTGCTTTGACGTAGTTTTCCATGCAGGTGGCCGCTTCTTGTAGCCTATCATCTTTATCGCCGAGAGAGCCAGTATTAGACCATATGGTGATGTCGACATAAATGACATGGTGTATGCCGTCGATTTCTTTTAGTTGCTTCTCCAGTCCGATCTTGGCCATGTTGAATAGCGTGGGCGAGATGACCGACCCTTGAGGTGTTCTCTCGTTAGGCATTCGAAACTTCTCTGGCCGAAGTTCTCCTATACCAATGGTTGCAGTTCTGTTTGATAGGAAGGCTTTGACGTAGCTGTGAATCCTTCGCCCGCAGTTTAGGTCGTCCAGGCCCGTAACGATTGCTTCGTGGCTCACATTGTCAAAAGCCCCTTTGATGTCTAAGCCATTATTACTTTTTTCCGTCCCTAGTAACGTTGCGAAGTACTTCTTCATATAATTTAAGGAGTACGTCTTGAGTTGAGAATTTTGCTCTAAACCCGAACATGCTGTGAGTGAATAGTTCGTTGTCTTTCATGTAGTGCTGAAGTCTCTGCGTTACGACTCGCTCGTATAGTTTTCCCAGGCATGACGTAAGCTAGATCGGTCGGAGGTTTTCTATCTGCAGCTTCTTGCCTGTCTTGGCTATCAAGACAACTTCGGCATGTTTGCACTCCTCGGGGACTGTTTCAGTTTCCCAATGCTTGTTGAGGAAGTCGGTCAGCTCGGCGGCGAGCTCATCGCTGAGGTTGCGGATGAGTGCGTTGTTGATCTTATCCGCACCCGCGGCCGTATTTCTGGTGGCGTTTCCTATGGCCGCGTAGAACTCTTCTCTTGTGATGGGTCTGCCGAGATTAGCGTATCGTCTCCTCGGTGCTCCCCAGTATAGGTCGGCGGGTTCGTGCTACCAAAGCATTTTGCGCGCACTCTGTCGAGGAGTTGTGAGTCAGTGCCCTCGAATTGGTGAATCAACCGGTAGATGGCTTTATTGCTTTCTGCTTTTGTCTTAGTCGGATCAAGGAGCGCTCTAAGGTAAAGCCAAGTCCGTGTCGTGCTTAGCGCCCCACTGAGAGAATCGCTCAATTGTCGTCAATTTTGTTTTGCCAGCTGTGTGGCGTATTCCTCTGCTTTCCCAGTAATTTCGGCGATCTTAAGCTTGAGTTTCCTGTTATGTTTTTGCTTTTTCCATCTCCTGGTGATACTGCGACTAGCATCCCAGAGTTTGAGCAGCCGAGCGTCAACCTCGGGTGTTTGCGCCGTTCGGTTTATGCTTTAGGTGCACTTGTCTTGCGTATTCCTTAGCATGGTTTCCCATTCCTCTATCGACTGTATGCCATTCTCGCTAAGGTTGCTGTCGCATGCTTCTCGGAACGCATTCAAGTTCGCTATTTTTGCCGTGCCTAACTGGCGTCTCAGCCTCTCTGAGGTTACTTGCATCTTGAGTATGTAGTGGTCGCTGCCTAAATTTCCAAAAAGGCTCTCCCAGTGTGTTTGTTCAATTCCTCTGACGAATGTGAGGTCGGGGCAGGTGTCGATGCTGACGCTGTTTCCAACCCTGGTAGGGGTTGCTGGGTCGGTGAGTAGGTTGCAGTTGACGTTATCCGCAACCTCGGCTAGCGGTTTGCGTTTAATGTTGGCTTTTTGGTGCCCCCAGCTCTTGTACATGGCTTTGAAATCCCCCAAGATGTTTAGCGTATTGTTTTTCGCTAGTTTGTGAGCCCCATGAAAAAGTTCAGAAATGTTGCTTTTATTTGCTTCGGCTGGCTATACACGTTGACGATGAATACACTTCCCAAATTTCTTTTCGTTTTCGGTATGATCTCTACTATCACATGCTCTATGTCAGTGTCGGCTATGCTGTCGTGATTGATGGCCATGCCTGCCTTGCTCACTAAGATCGCCGTCTTTCCCGTCATGTGGTTGTCGTAGCATGTGTATCCCGTGAGAGTAGGTGTCGCGCCCGTTTCTTGAAGTGCGATAACGTCAGGCGGTGTCAGTTGCGAGTTTGATGAGGCCTTGTTTCTTGCGATGGCCACTGCAGTTCCATTGCCAAATGTCTAAGATGTCTTGTTTGCTTTGGTTCGTGTTAGCCATAATTTCAGTTCTTGAGCTGCTGGAATTGTTCGTTCCCTGAGACGTAGATGGATTGGCGAGAGCTGCTAACGCAGGGCGGTGGTAGGCCTTTTCCTTCATGTTCTCTGTGTGCTTTTGTTTGCGGAAGGCACTCCTCAGCTCTGCTAGTTGGCCTTGTACCTGATGCACCGTCTGTTGCATCATTTATTTGTTGCATCATTTGCTGCATCACTGTTGTATTTCCACTTTGAATTTGGAGTGTTCCTCGTCCCTCATTTGAATCGAGGAATGCGTTTGTGTAGCGTTCGACAGCGGGGGCCATTCGATTTTAGGTCGTGAACTATCTTTGTGAGTTCCCCAATTTGGCGTTACAACTGGTTCTGTTTAACGCGGGCAATTTCTCGTTCACGCTTAAGTACTGCTTTCGCCGCGTCTCCTTCCTCAAGGTCACGGTTGCGTTCGTTGTTTGTATTGGTGCTGTTTTTGTTACCCGTCCCACCCGAATGCGGAGCAACCCCAGGAGCATCGGCTCTCCAGCTCACTTTATTTCTGCTTTTCTCGACGGATCCGGTTTCTTCGTTTTTTCTTTGCTGGTTCCCGCCATTCGTACCCGCAGGGGGCGGCGGGGGGAACGACTTGGACCGCGAGCGGTTCCGTGATGAGCGTGATCCCGAGCGGCTCCGTGAAGTCTCCCCCTCGAGCTGAACCACCGCGGCCGTCTGCTGCGGTCACCGCGGGTGCAGCGTCTGCTGTCGCGTCCGCCGCTGTTGCTGCTGTTTCCACCTTTATCGTTGCTGAGGACGGTCTTGGTTCGCTGGCTTCTGAGTTTCTTTAGTCGTTCGCGGCAGTCCTTCGACCCGATAGCGTGGGCTTCACCACAGACCACGCACTTGGGAGTGCAGGAATGTCCATTCGGCCGGTCTTGCGTTCTGCACTGGCTACACACGCGCACATCCGGTGAGGGGCACACGTCGGAGCGGTGGCCTTGCTGTAAGCACACATAACTCACTTGTCTCGTGGGGCGGAACGGGTAGCATGCCGTCTCGCCCCCGTAGTAGATGACATATTTTGGGATAATGGGTCCGTCAAAGGTGATGACGGCTGTCTTGGTTTTTCCTAACATCCGGGCGCTGAATATGGGGACTCCTCGGGTGCGCACTCGTAAAAGGCCTTGAGTTCTTTTCGGTGTCTTCCCGGGACCTATTCCATGTATCACGCCACGCTGGACATCTTCCGGCGCGGCCACATAGGTATTCACGTCAAATGTGCGTCCCTCAAATTTTAGGCTGGTAATGCGCCTCACGAGTTGTGCGCCTGCTTCTTGTGGGGTGCTTACGATTATGATATTAGATCCCGGCCGGAGCCTGATGAAAAAATCTTCATCTTTGCATTGGTGGTCGCACGCTGCGACTACAGCGCGGGCTAACTGGTGGGTGTGAAGAAGTCTGACAGCCAGTCCCCTCTTCGGTCGTAGGATAATTTTGAAGTCGTTTTTAGGGAGCAGAGGCAGCCTGCACCTAGGCTGGTGTCGCATTCCTTGTCTGTTGGCGTTTTTGACAGCGGCGGCTGGCCCTCCGTAGGTCGGGGCAATTGGAGTTGAGTTTTCTCCGCCGGGATTGTTTTGGGTGGTAGGGTTGTTTCCCGCAGCGATCTGTCTGCTATTCCTTTGGAGCTTCTTCTGACGTTTGGACAAGGCCATATCCCAGCTGGCATCATTGTTGCAAGGGTTGGGCGGCTCCTGCATGGCTGACGCCGCGTCATCGCTGCTCACCGAGCTCTCGGAGTCAGTGGTGTCGAGGGCGTCCTCATCCATCTCCTGGGCCTCTGGGAAGTTTTGGGGCAATCCTTCCATGGTCTGATCGAATGTGTAGTTCGTAAAGCGGGGTCGATTCCATGCCGCACCACCGTTGTCGTGTTAGGCCGAGCGGCCCATGTGCTCCCGTAGTCGAAGCTAGGCCTACCGGTAGGCTTGGAGGGACGCCGCCCGAATCGCAGCTCCAAGGCCGATAAGGAGCCAAAATTTGGTCCTACCGTTCGGAATCTGGAGCCCAGGTGGTCCAGCTTGTGAGCTCTCAGCTCCAAATAAAATTCTGCGCTGTGGATTGGTACGGTTCGGAATGGTCAAAAACTGCGGAGCCGATGCGACACACGTTCGCACCGCTCGGCAGCCTTCACGGATCCCTGGCTGGTCGAAAAATACCCTGGCGAAGTAGTTTCGCTTTCGAGTTCTTCTGACAGCCCTCGACAAAGGCGGCAATCAGCCTCGCCATCTTCAGTAGTCTGAATACAGCAGCACGCCGATGTAGCTTTGTAAAAGCTATTTAGCAGGCACTACGGCAGCCGTAATGCGTAACGCGTTTCATTTGTTTTTTTTTGTCTTTTGAGGAAACGAAAGGCGCATAACCGCCTCCCTTTGTACGAGGACACCACTGCCTCCTCAAAGCACTACATAGATGTCCAGTTTGTCAGGGAGCCAATTATACTCTTTTCTTTTGAAATGAAATGAAGTTGGTTGTTGGGGAAAGGAAATGTAGTATCTGTCTCACATCTCGGCGGACAACTGAACAGCGCTTAAAGGAAGGGATAAAGGAGGGAGTGAAGGAAGAAAGGAAGAAAGAGGTGCCGTAGTGGAGGGCTCCGGAATCATTTCGGCCACCTAGGGATCTTTTCTGGGCACTGACATAGCACAGCACACGGGCGTCTTTGAGTTTCGCATCCATCGAAACGCGGCCGTCGCGGTCGAGTTCGTTTCATTTTGATATTGCCGCTAATCATTGCTCTAATCATTGTACTGTTCGTTTCTTCATTCCTCAAAGCTTCCGGGGACAGGCGTTTTCGCTTTGTTTGTGATGCAAGACGCGACCAGAATTATGTCGATTGATCGCATCCACTCGGAGCTCATTCTACGTTGTTCTAGACCAGTGCGGTAACTTGGCGCGCCGTGTCTCTAAAGTTCACCAAATGCTTCATTTGAGCACGGACCATAGCGGCGGGCATTCTCAAGCTGTGGGCGGCTTCAAAGAAGCTAAGATAGCATCGTCGCCTCTCTGCCATACTCATCGAGGCATCCAAAAATACCGGCATCCAAAAAACATACAAAAATAACGGGTTGGGCAACCTCGGAAAAACACAAGCCTGGATGGGCGAGAACAGGGACGACTGGAAGAACAACACATGGGAGACGGCAACTGGACAAGAAAAAACCCATTGTAGACTTCTCTGTGATTTTAAGTAACACATAAAAATATGCATGCTTCTTGGCCTGCTTTGTCCGGCTCCGATTACATGCAGGCGACAAGTGGGGGGGGGGGGGGGGAGGTACCCACAGTACGGTGCCAGATGTGGGTTAGACGTTTCACGCAGCCACTCGCTGCTCATCGTAGGGGGAGCGGGGTAGGAGCATCTTGAGGCAGACTAGTCAGACGACGCATCTCTTCTGAGGGTCAGCGAAACTTGCGCACGTGCTCGAGTGGTACGAACAACTTCCGTCGGCAACAACTGTCCAGCCATCCTTTTTTCCACCCGCCCCTTGGTAGTTTTTCTTTCACACACGTCGGTTTCCTCATCCTTTATAGGCATGCGCCGACGGATCCTCGCTGGGCGATGTTCATATCGTAAAACTCTTCAGTTTGTCCTCAGTCATCATTCCTCCGTAGATGCTTTGTGTTAGCTGAAGCCAGGGAAACATATCCAGCTTCTCACGCAAAAACTTTGAAAATTGAAACATTGTAAGACACGGTTATTTAACTCTTCAAGATAATAGTACATTAATCTCGTATGTAGCAATATATTTCTTTTAAAGTGTTTCCATGGCTTGCATCGAACAGTTCAGACTGCCATAGAAAACCAGAAAGGAAAGCTTTTCACAATAGCAAGGACATGAGTAAAAAAAAAAATACAAAACTGCCTTCGGGTGATCTGCGGATTTATGGATATTTATAGTAAAAGCTTACATTATATGAAAAAATTGCGTTCAAAAACGGTTTCCCGCTAAAGAATGCTTTGGTACAGAATTGCTGGGGATGTTTCCACGGGAATACTCCAGGTTTTAGAGGGAAGACTTATAAGTGCATAAATTTTCAATAAGAGAGTTTTTGAGGTAAAAACATGGCTTTTGTTGCATAGTGTTACGAGTGCTGGCGGACACCGCAAAGCGGGTGAATTTTCTTAGGTATTAAGCTAGCTAACTAATTTCTGACAGTTAACATTTTAACTATCACACCTGGGCAACTGGTAGCAATTAGAGATGTGTAGCCGATCGTTAGTAATTGCCATATCAGATTTTAGAATTTTGAAGAGTCGATTATCCTTGGTGCTGTGGCTCGACAAAATTTCGCAACATCGTGCCCAAATACATGCGCTTCCGGAATTAAAGCACGCAAGCAAAGCAACCTTTCAAGAGAATGCACGTAGTCAAAAAAGCAAAATGCTTTGAACCCACAGCGCCAAGGATTTCTAAAACTTATTCTTTTAAATCGACTTCTAAATCGAAATTCTAGAAACTGCTATGGCTGTTATTGACGACCGGATACAAACCTCTAATTGCATCTAGGAGCTTAACTTCAATAGGGAAAAAGTTAATTATCAAAAATTATTTTTCCACCTTCCTGCTTAATAAAACTCACCCGCTTTCCGGTTTACGCGAACACTGTATTACGATACCGCAAAATCTATATTTTTACCCTGAAAATACTATTTTAGAAAATTACTTAACTTCTTCCCTGCAACACCTGTATATCCGCCAGCACATTCCGCGCAACATGCGTGCCTCCTCTCTTGTAGCTGGCTTCCGGTCAAGAAACGCAGCGTCACGTGCTTGGTAATAAGCCTTTTCCCACAAGACTCGCGCCCTCTGAAGAGTGGAGTAAATTCGTCTGCTGCTGGTTGAAAGCAAACGCTCCTGGGAGACGCAGGCGCGATCTGGTTCCACAAGGAGCCAGCGGCGCTTACAAAGTGGCAAGTTTGTGTTTGACAGATGCCGCCACCTGTCGCATGCTTCTGTCACTAATTAAACTGCGCATGCGCAGTAGGAGCTAGAACGAGCTGGCGGTTGTCGTATTCAACCTGTGGAGCTCGAGGGGAAGAGGCGGGCATGCGCAGAAGAGCCTAGTGAAAAAGGCGCACTAAGCGCTTTCTTTCTTCGCTTGTTGAAGCTTTTTCTAGTTCTGCCATGTTGTCGACCGCCTTCTTCCGTATAGTGTTCGGTTAGTACAAAGCTCGGAGGGAATAGGCGCCGCGGGTCGTGCAGGACGCCTTTAATTTAGTTCTTTATTTTTTTTTGTTTTAGTCGTCGTCACCGCCTCCACGTGTGTTCTCCAATAGGCGTCTGAACGGGAAACCTAGAGAAAGGCCAGGGAAAATGAAATTTGGTTTTTAGGGAAAGGAAATGGTGCAGTATCTGTCTAACGTATCAGCGGACACCTGAACCGCGCCGTAAGGGAAGGGATAAAGAAGGGAATGAAAGAAGAAAGGATAAGCTCGAACTTTGAGACACACCTTCACCCACAACTCTTTCATCTTTCCCTCCCTCATCCTATGACGTCGAGAGCCATGCTACACAGACTTAGGCTCTCTTCGGGTGTCCTCAGCCCCGAGCCTCAAGCGAGGTCCCGGATTTTTGGAAGACGGCAGGTCGGGCTGAGCCACTGTATTCCTTATTTGCTTTTCTGTAGCGAGAGCTACACTGGGTGAGCTACCAGTCGAGCATTTCGCGGTGGACGGGAGAGGTCATTAGTGCGCATGCGCCGTTACCATGGCAACCGGAGAGGAGCAAGGAGCGCCGTGCGCTTCGCCGTCGCCGCAACCGCGCGCCCGCTCCACCGTCAAAGCCGAGCGACGTCACGCGGATGAGCAGTTGTGCGCATGCGCCGATACCATGGTAACCAGATAGATCACACTAGTGTTCCTTTATATGCTTCCACAGGGAGCATATACAGGAACACTAGATCCCACAGCTGCGCTGCGCTCTTTGTCGCCGCCTCGCCGCACGCCTCTCTACCACCCGAACCGCGCGTCGCATGTGTAGCATTGCTTATAACTGCGGTGTAATGGGCGTCTGTATCACAACGTTTGACATGGATGCTGATAGGGAGAGTCCAGCCGCGGTTAAACGGTGGTATAGACAAGAGAAGATTAACATCCGATCCTGATGTTGTCGCCTGGCCGTTGGCTACTCAACAAATAGAGAATGAGCATAAGAAGGCCAAGGCAGCAGCATAGACACCCAAACAGAGAGAGGAACGGCTTGCCAAACGGAGATGCCCGACTGCCGAGCGCAATAGACGGCGCATAGCCGCCGAGATGGAGCCCATGGAAGGCGTCAGTCAACAGGAACCAAAAGCAGAGGATGTGAAGGCCCGTTGTGTGACTGATCACACCATTCGAGTTTCCGAAAAACAAGCTCTGCCAGCGAAACGTACATACTTCTCGCTACGTGTATGATGGCATAGCCGAGCTAACCCACTGCCAATTTTTTTCTCCCCTCCACGAACATGCTCCTCTGGCTGCGAAAGCACCCGGCTCTTACGAGCAAATAGAGAATTAATTTCATGAGCAGCCCACATGCTTCGAATGCGCTACGAATTGGCTGGCGTCAGCAAGGAGGAAGAATGGATGCATTGTTTCCATTCAAGCAGCTGTCTACACGGCAGAGTAAGGTTCAGCGCGTCGTCAAGAAGAGCTGAAACGTAAACAAAATTTTAGCATTTTGGCGCCATCTGCTAAATGCATTACCAACTATCCCGGAACCTTGCTCTTCTGAACGCCATCTGCTGCGCTTACATACTATTAATCGCTGTAGTGAGTACTTCACCAAGAGAGGGCGGCGTGATCCATGTAGAGCTAAAGCTGTAGAGCTAGAGGTGTGCACCGAGGCATCGGCGCGCCGCCGCCAACTGCCCTCGCTGCGCCGCCGTCGACGACGCAAACTGATTGGCGCGCCGCCGCCGCCGCCACCGACATTTTCACTCGGCACGATGGAGCACCCTCTAAATATGAATATATTTTTCCCCGCAAATCTAGCTGCGTTTGAGATTTGGTTTTGTCTTGTTTAATTTATTTCCCTGTCTGAGGCATATAATCATGTCAAGTGTGTTGCAATGAATCAACACAGAACGAACAAAAGCAACCCTGATCTCCGCGCGTCTACGCATGCGTATCCTCACCAGACAACGCAACGTGGTATTCCGAAATTTCTTGAAAAGCGCGGCACTGTGAGTGCGGGTGGAATCAGCGATATGTCCCAAAACGGCAACTACGTATCGTAACTTGTCTCAACTACAAAAATGTTCACCTGCTGCAAAAAAGAAGTTTTGTTACTTTTATTCCGGGAAAAGGCACTTATAAAAACAGTTGCTTTAAACAAATGGTGATTAATATTCAGAATAAGTGATTTCACAAGCTGTCCAGACGGAAATGCTTGTGTTATAACATCTACTGATTGGTTGACAGGTAAAGGGCTGAACCAAGCAAAAGTTGGTCATAAAAGAGGTCTTTTTTTTTTAAGTTAAGAATAATGTAAAAACACAATCTCATTCAGAAAAAGTAGAAGTACGCTTAATCGAGTGTCAGGTGCGTCGGTGCCGGCTTAACAAGTCTGGACGAATTCACTGACTCTGCGCAATAGAAAAATACCTGCATAACCGAAGGATAGCAAAAAGAAAAAAATTGCGACTACAACGCAGAAATCAAGAAAGGTTCTGCACGTCCGTGAGCAAGACATATATAAACATAATCAACATACACGCTTGTAATAGGTGCCTGTTTTTTTCAAATATGGCGCCTAAAAAAACAAGATTTACAGAACATTTTGCATTTCTCTCATCCTTCAATCTCTCTCTATTCTGTGTTCTGAGACCTTAGTACGAAAAGCCCTAAAATATCAACGAGTTTAGCAAAGAAGGCTGTAGCAAAATAGCTTTTTAAATTTGTGGTTCAGCTTTCCACACCGCCGGCGCCGCCGCTGCCATCGAGAAATGCCCTTGCGCCGCTGATTATTACCAGGCGCCGTTCCGCCGACGCAACCACCGCCGACTAGAAACGACCGCCACTCCGCCGCTGTTCGAAACCGACACGCACACACCTCTATGTAGAGCGCGGTGGAATATTCTTCCACTATGATGTAGAGGTAAAACCCCTCAATGAACTAAGAGTAACGACATCTCCTCTCTCCTCCTCCTATGCCGGCGCTCCTTCTCTCTGCTCCTCCCAGGACCCGACGGGTGCAGCTCCTATTGGGACCCCACCCTAAAGTTTGCCGCGCGACGACAGCGCCGTGCTGCTCCCGTAGCGGCGGAATTCTGTAGCGTCGATCGGGCGCGAAGGCACCGGGGCGCTCTGACTGGCCGTGTTCTCGTGCTGCGCCCGCTTTCTCTCCGCGTGCTGCTCGCGCCCGTCTCCTCGGGGGTGCGGCGGATGCGAGCACCGCCTGACGACTGCACAGTGCGCCATTTATGTTCATCGGTGGGCAGTTTTTACGCGGTGATCGAAGTGGCACGGGCACCGTCGTTGCCTAAAGGCGGGGCAGCGTCTTGCTTGACTTGTGCGCATCTCTGGAATGAGGAATTTGCTTACTGCGGTGTGTGCTGTCAACAGAAATTACCCAGGTTGCACGGATAGTTCAATGCGCAGTACCGGTGCAGTATCGGGCACTGCAGTATTAATTAAAAAATAGTACTAATGATCCGTCACCTGCGGCAACAGGAGACAGCGCTGGTGGGCACTTAATATATGTGCACTTATTCGGCCGACACAATGTAAACTGGCCGCGCATACAACTGTGAAGGCGAAGACGGCAGACACGATTCCACATATGAACTAACCTTGTGTCTCTGTCGTACACACGCGTAGCAGCGCGGCTGTGCAGATTACAGACCACAGCAAAAGTGGATGCGGAAAAAGTGGAAGTGGCTGTAGGCCATCACAGCTATGCTGAGCGACACAGCGATGCACGCCTGATATATTACATTCCGTGCTATGTGGCTAACAAGGGTGTTTTCACAACTCATTGTGAAGCCTCCAGAAGCTCCAGGGACTCCGGAATAGAGGAAGGGGGGCGGTTGCCCCCCAGAATTTCTCCAGAGGGGGAAGCGCCCCCCCCCCCCCCCCCAAGACTCCAACTTCTTGCACTCAGATCAGGTTTCCGACAACCATTTCAATTTCAGGACGTTATAAATGTAAAGCACAGTGAGGCTCAGCTCGTTCGCTTCATACCCAGCCTTAAAACGTTTAATTTCAGTAACCTAAACCAATCATGCCCAAGCAGAAATTTTTAATTGACTGAGCTCTGTTCGTGAGCATGATTACTAGAACTGAAAGAGTATGAACAAAATTTTTTGATGCAGTCGATCATTCCTCATCTGTACATCTTTATATATATTGTAACGTGAAGATGTGCACACCAAAAGGGAAAAATATATTTACAGGGAAACAGCTTACAGCCACGCAGCCGAACAACCGGGCACGCGAAGCCCAGCAACAGAAACGCACTTCGTCCTCTTCGCGTTCCAAGCGCGAGCGCACCAAGCACGAGCGTTCCAAGCACAAGCACAACCGTAGCATAACTCCCGGCGGCAAAAGCACCGTCCCGGTGCTAAGTGGATGATGTAGCAGGCGTGTGGTACGGTTTGAGACGGACTACATGAACGACGTCAGTCAAAGGGCTAGTGGACGACGTCGGAGCATGAAGAGGTGTAATCTCGTAGGTCACGTCGGTCACCTGACGGAGAACTCGATAAGGGCCACTGTACTGACGTAGAAGTTTCTCAGAGAGACCGACATGGCGAGAAGGAGACCAAAGGAGGACGAGTGAGCCCGGCGGATAGTGTACTGGGCGATGCCGGCGGTCGTAAACTGACTTCTGGTAGGTCTGAGATGCGGTGAGCCGGTCTCGGGCGATTTCACGGGCCATAGTTGCTCGGGAGATGGCGTCACGTGCATACTCTGTGGTCGAGGCAGTAGAACTCGGTAGTAATGTATCCAATGGCAGCGCAGGATGCCGACCAAACAGAAGGTAGAAAGGAGAATAGCCGGTGGTATCATGCCGCGACGAATTATAAGCAAATGTTACATAAGGCAAGGCAACGTCCCAATCGCGGTGGTCGGGCGAGACATACATGGATAGCATATCGGTCAGAGTCCTGTTGAGGCGCTCGGTAAGCCCGTTCGTCTGGGGATGGTAAGCTGTAGTGAGCTTATGCTGCGTGCCACAGGACCGGAGGATATCGTCAACTACTCGGGACAAAAAGTAGCGGCCGCGGTCCGTCAGCAATTGGTGTGGAGCGCCGTGGTGAAGGATTACGTTCTGCAATAGGAAGTCGGCGACATCGGTTGCGCAACTTGTTGGTAACGCACGCGTGATAGCGTACCGGGTCGCATAGTCGGTCGCGACAGCAATCCAACGGTTGCCGGAGCAGGACGTCGGGAAAGGTCCGAGAAGGTCGAGTCCAACACGGTAGAATGGTTCGAGAGGTACGTCAATAGGCTGTAGAAGGCCAGCAGGCAACGTTGATGGTCTCTTCCTGCGTTGACAGAGGTCGCAGGAGGCAACGTAACGCCGAACAGAGCGGTACAGACCAGGCCAAAAGAAGCGGCGTCGGACCCGATCGAATGTGCGGGAGACGCCGAGGTGGCCTGCGGTCGTTAGGTCGTGTAGTTCCGCTAGGACAGATGAACGGAGACGCTGGGGAACGACTAGCAGGAGCGGAGGTCCGTCAGGACCAAGGTTGCGGCGGTATAGGACGCCATCCTGAATGACGAACAGTTGCAATGAAGGATCTCGGCTGGCACAGTTGAGGCGATCAATGAGAATACGCAAGGAAGAGTCTTGTCGCTGCTCGTCCGCGATGTTAGCCAGATCGGAGATAGCGAAGAGGCACGGGCCGAGGTCGTTGTCTCCAGGATCAGGCGGCTCTACAGGGTGCCGAGACAGGCAGTTGGCGTCTTGATGGAGACGCCCTGACTTGTAATGAACAGTGTAAGAATACTCTTGGAGGCGCAACGTCCAACGTCCGAGCCGGCCTGTGGGGTCTTTCAGTGAAGACAGCCAACAAAGGGCGTGGTGATCGGTCACTACGGAGAATGGACGGCCAAACAGGTACGGTCGGAACTTAGCTACGGCCCAAACAAGAGCTAGACACTCGCGCTCTGTAATTGAGTAATTTCGCTCAGCTGTAGAAAGGAGGCGGCTGGCATATGCAATAACGCGTTCTTGCCCTTGGTGACGTTGGGCTAGCACGGCGCCAATCCCATAACCGCAGGCGTCTGTGCGAACTTCAGTCGGAGCCGACGGATCAAAATGGGCCAGAATAGGTGGGGAGGTGAGTAAGTCGACTAGCGAAGAAAAGGCCTCCTCTTGGGCAGGGCCCCAGGTAAAAGGGGTGTCTTTCTTTAGAAGGTCGGTCAGGGGGCGAGCGGTGCCGGCAAAATTTTTGATGAAACGGCGGAAGTACGAGCAGAGGCCGACGAAGCTGCGCACATCCGTAGACGACTGGGGAATAGGGAAGTCCTTGACGGCTTTAACTTTAACAGGATCCGGGCGGACACCAGAAGCGTCGACTAGATGTCCGAGAATGGTGAGTTGGTGGCGACCGAATTGACATTTCGACGAATTGAGCTCTAGCCCGGCTCGACGGAAGACAGAAAGAATGCTCGCCAGTCTTTCGAGGTGCGTGGTAAACGTGGGCGAAAAAACCACAACATCGTCGAGGTAACATAGACATGTGGACCATTTAAAGCCGCGAAGCAAGGAGTCCATCATTCTTTCGAAGGTAGCTGGCGCATTACAGAGACCGAATGGCATAACTTTAAACTGATATAAGCCGTCCGGTGTGACGAATGCCGTCTTTTCGCGGTCATTGTCATCAACAGAGATTTGTCAATACCCGGACCGAAGGTCAATCGAAGAGAAAAATTTGGCTCCGTAAAGGCAGTCCAAAGCATCGTCTATTCTTGGGAGTGGATAGACGTCTTTTTTTGTTATGTTGTTTAGGTGCCGGTAATCAACGCAAAAGCGCCAGCTGCCGTCCTTCTTTTTAACCAGCACAACTGGTGAGGCCCAAGGGCTCGACGAGGGCTCTATGATGTCTTTACTGAGCATCTTGTCAACCTCTTGCTGTATGATGGTGCGTTCTGTACTGGACACTCTGTAGGGTCGTCTGTGAATAGGAGCTGCGTCACCGGTGTTGATGCGATGCGTGACCACAGATGTTCGAGCCAAAGGGCGGTCATCGAAGTCAAAGATGTCGCGAAAAGACGACAGAAGATACCGAAGGTCGTGAGCTTGCCCTGGTAAGAGGTCAGCAGCAATCATTTTTCCATATTCATCAGGTGGTGGGACGTCAGAGTCGCGGCAGTTCGACGAGGGTGGGACGCTTCTCACCGCCGATACGACGCATTCGGCAGCAGGGCACAGCGTGGCGAGCGACATACCTTGTGGGAGCGGCTGAACGTAAGAGGCAAAGTTGAGAACCGGAAGGGACGCTTGATTTGCCGACATGGTGACAACTGTATGCGCAAGGGCAACACTGCGTGTAAAGGGCACATCAGGAACCGGAGTAATGATGTAGTCACCATCGGGAACTGGCGGGACCGAGGAGAAACGGACATAAGTGGCGGCATCGGGGTCCAGGCGGACAAAGTCGGCGGTGCACAGTCGGTGAACAATTGGATCCGGTGGCTCTGAAGGAACAGGTAGAGCGAGTTGAACGATGCTTGTGGCGCAATCTATAAGGGCGGAATGGTCGGTGAGAAAGTCAAGGCCGAGAATGATGTCATGAGGGCAGTGTTCGAGGACAGTGAAGAGCACAGAAGTATGGCGGCCGGCTATTGAAACACGAGCAGTACACATTCCGACGACAATAGACATACCGCCATCTGCAACACGGACCACAGTTGAGGGGGCAGGAGTGAGCACTTTCCTTAGGCGACGGCGAAGACGAGCATTCATGACTGAGACGTGCGCTCCAGTGTCGATCAGAGCGGTAACAGGGACCCCGTCCACGTCGACGTTAAGGATGTTCCGATGAGCATGAAGAGTTAAAGGAGGGTTTTCTGGTCGGGTCGTCAGAGCAGCATCACCCCCAGACGCTGCAGCCATCAGTTTTCCGACCGGGAGCGGGCATATGGGGCCGGCGACGAAGGGCGGCGAGGTCGGGGCGATGGAGATCGACGGCGCTGAGGTGACGACGAACGGTTGGTAAGCGGGGTCTGAGCGTTGTGGCCAGAAGAGGTCGTTTCCGAGGGCGAGGGAGAGCGGCGGGAATATGCAGAACCCGGCGGGTAGCGGCTGTAGGTCGAGGACGGACGGCTTCGGCAGTGTCGAGATATGTGGCCAACTCGGGAGCAGTTAAAGCAGATGGGCCTGTCATCAGGTGTTCTCCATTCATCTGGATTGCGGCTGCGTCGAGGGTAGTATGCACGTTCAGAACCGAGCTCCGGGGACATGCGGCGAGCATATGGGGCACTAACTGAGCAAACAGGTTGAATCCCAAGATTGGCAAATTTTTTGCGAACGACAGCCTGTATAAGGGATACTGCTGGAGTACTGTCTGTTGCGGGTGGATGAAACGCAACGGGGAACATTGCCTCTACTTCTTGGCGCACAAGTCGTGTCAGGCTCTCAGATGTCGGCAGACGGCTCGGTGGAGTCGAGTCTACACAGGACGACGTCGCAGTCGTATTCGGCAACCGCGTGAACTGCGGAGAAATTCGGCGGCTCTTCGCTTGTTCGAACCGGCGGCATTCCTTGATGATTGCGTCAACCGTTCCGCAGTCCTTGTATACAAGAAGGTTAAAGGCGTCATCTGCGATGCCTTTGAGCACGTGACCTACTTTGTCGCACTCTGACATAGTGGCGTCGACTTTCATGCAGAGAGCTAATATGTCCTGAATGTATGATACATAGGACTCTGTGGACGTTTGTGCACGGCATGCGAGCTCCTTCTTCGCAGCGAGCTGACGCCCGAATGGCTTACCAAACAGGTCACAAAGCTTGCGCTTGCAGAGATCCCAGCTGGTGAGTTCATCCTCGTGGGTCTCGAACCATACCCTGGCAGTGCCCGTCAGGTAGAAGATGACGTTGGCCAACTTTAGGGTCGGGTCCCACCTGTTGTGTGTGCTCACGCGCTCGTACATTGCGAGCCAGTCCTCCACGTCGACGCCGTCCGTTCCGTTGAAGGTCCCAGGATCTCTCGGATGGGCAATGATGAACGCCGGGTTGGCGGACGCCGACGGAGCGGCCCCTTCGCTGGTCATGGTTGAAGAGCCGGCGAGCTGACGACCGCTGCGAAGTTCCGTGCTTTCTGTGGCTGTACCCAGCACCTCACACCAATAATGTAACGTGAAGATGTGCACACCAAAAGGGAAAAATATATTTACAGGGAAACAGCTTACAGCCACGCAGCCGAACAACCGGGCACGCGAAGCCCAGCAACAGAAACGCACTTCGTCCTCTTCGCGTTCCAAGCGCGAGCGCACCAAGCACGAGCGTTCCAAGCACAAGCACAACCGTAGCAATATGTAAAGTTGCCCATTCACTTCAGGATTTATATGCATTACAAATATTTTGAATAGCTAAATATGAAAATATTAACAAAAAACAAATAAAATCAATTAAACATTTAAATAAAAGATGGAATAAACAGACAAACAACCAAAAAACTCGAAGACGTGCCCCCACTAGAAAAAACTTCCGAAGTTCCAGCAGAATAGCATGTCTCTGTGATAAAGGCAGCATACCCAAAGAACTTCCAGCCGAGGCAACTAATGAGTTGGACCTTGGGGGCCGTTTACAGCCGTCAGTATCATTTTACAATCTTGCGAACGTCCTGGAAAACAAACTTGCGTTCAGCCGAACGCAATAATGTTTTGCTTGGATCTGCTGGCCCCAGAAGGAAGCCTTCTAGTTTTGAGCTGGGGTCTGCTGGTCCCAGAAGGGAGCCAATTCTGGTTTGCTGCTTGTTGAAATGGGGCCTTCAGTTGTAAATAAACGATTTCATGGCCTGATGTGTTGCTTCAGTGTCTAGAATCGTCGGATATTGCTTACATGAGCGTCAAGTTGGCATACATGCTACAGGTTCGCGCAAGCGGCGACAAAAACTGGTTTGTGCGTTGGGGCGCCTTCAGCCAATGCGACTGCAGTCCTACGACGTGAATTACAACGTTCTATTCTCGCCGTGCTATTGTCGACGGCGGCGCAACGCACAGAGTCAGTGCACGTTAAGGAAACCCAGGTGGTTGAAATCATTCCAAAACCTTCCACTACGGCGTTGCTCACATTCTTGGCAACGTCTCGAAATGTGCATGCACAAAACGCGCTTCAGTCCAGCTACACAATGCAAACTGGGCTTGTGAAGCAGCATATTTGGCGGGAATAATGATGCGAGTTGACGAAACGTTATTTTATGGTAAATATTAATTCTTTGACACTCGCAGAAAACGCGCGGTAAGCGAAACACGCTTATTTTCGCCTCAGGGGTAATAATTTAACCTATGCGGTGCGCTCATTTCGGCTGCACGTCTTTCAGTGATTTAGGGTTCCTATATATGCTCCCGCAGGGAGGGAGCATAAACAGGAACATTACCGTGCCTCTGCCGTCAGCGCCGCCACACGGCATCGGCGCGCTGCGGGGCCATGCTTCGCCGGCCGGTTTTCACACCTGCCCAGTCTAGCCACCTTACCTATAGGTAGGGGGAAGCTAGCAGACGCTCCCAACGCTCGCGCTTTGGAGAGCAGTAGACTGCACATGTGTTTTCTGCCTTGGCTTCGGTCGAAATGAGATCATGGGATGGGAGAGTAAAAAATTAGTTACTCAAATAACTGCCCTGAGCAACGTTGCACTGCATTACCGGAGCTTTTTGTACCGCGATCACTCTGATTGCGGTGAACGTGTTGGAGATGGCTTGCGCGACTGAGCTCGCAGCCCTTTAGTGAATATCCTGTAGTGCATATTTTTTTACTTGAACGGCATACGTATAGCGTGTGGCGTAGGCTTTATACGATTGGTTGGCGATCTAATGGTGTGTTAATATATTATTCTCTAAGGCACACTAGGTGGTTGAATCGGCTGTGATATACAGCGCGTAGGTGCCTTCTCATCTGAGTTTCAATTTTTCAAGTGCAGGAAAGCTTAGCTATTATTTCGCAGATAATATATCTCGCGGGCTAACGCTAAATGTATCCCACTGATGGAAGTCCCTTATTATTTGTTTAAAGACGAATACGATGCCCTAGTTGCGCACTGTAACACGGCTGTGCCCAGCAGAATTTTGGTGCAGGGTTAATTGTTCGGGTTGATTACAGTAATCAATGAATGCCTTTAACCTCTGCTTTGCCCGCAGCCGCAGCGCTTCATGAGTCTCAAGAATGTTTGTTGACGTGATTGTCGTTTAGGGTCCGCGTATGCAATAACGGCTTGTAAGAGGACATTGTCTTCCCTCATGTAACTGCCATGCACAACGCGGAGCATCCAACATTACCGCAGTTAATTAATTGCTTTCGGTCGAAACAGCACGTAAAAAATTTAAGCGCTGGAAAAATAAAACAGAATCTACTCAGTCCTGTATGACTGAGAACATGTTCGTTTAAGAAGTTGCTTGAAAATAAAGTTGAAAACACAAGGAGAAAATGTCTGCAGCAATGCCTAACTTAGGTCCTCGCTTGCATTCTCAAGTATTATACACGCAGATATAGAGTATTCGAGCGATAGCTGCCGTTACTCTGCCTGTACAGAATAAACACCAATTTGGTATGAACCGCACAAGAACGAATACGGTCAGCAACGTCCAACATGACAGCTATACCTGCACCGTGAGCAGCATGAACAGCGTCGCTCAAACAGCGAGAACCGCCTCTCTAATACCGAGTTGGTGAGAGAGATTCCAACTGTACTCGCCACGGTGGCTCAGTGGTTAGGGCGCTTGACTACTGATCCGTAGTTCCCGGGTTCGAAACCGACCGCGGCGGCTGCGTTTTTATGGAGGAAAAACGCTAAGGCGCCCGTGTGCTGTGCGAGGTCAGTCCACATTAAAGATCCCAGGTGGTCGAAATTATTCCGGAGCCCTCCACTACGGCACCTCTTTCTTCCTTTCTTCTTTAACTCCCTCCTTATCCCTTGCCTTACTGCACGGTTCCGGTGTCCAACGATATATGAGACAGATACTGCGCCAGCAACCCGAAGGAAGAACATCAATGTCAAGTGCATGGTCTGTGGAGGCGAGCACCTGGCCGGCGCAAGGGAATGCAAACAAAGACTCAAGTCAGCGACAGAGCTGAGAGGGCGCCCGCCACAAGGGGCGCAGCAGCAGAGAAGGAGTCGTAGCCGCAGCAAGAGACGCCGGCCGAGATGGCTCAGCTCGGAGCGGGACAGGAGTGGCAGTCATCCACGCAACCAGGGTGAGGGAGCCTTCCGTCAGCGCAGCCAGAGCCGGAGCCGGGGTCGCAGCGGCCGGAGCGGAGGACCCAGGGACGAGTACTTCCCGCCCCTAGGCCAAAAACACTGGACACCACCCAAACAACAACAGCTGAAGCAGACCAAGAGTGGCGTTAAGGTGAGCTGGGGAGCAGGCCCACCCAAATAACTTTTTCCGCAAAATGGGCAAAACAATAATGATGACAAAGAGGAAATCAAAAAGATTACGAAAGAGCTAGAGCTCCTTAGAGAGGAAAACAAGCAGCTCAAAGAAAGACTGAGGGAATAAATCAGTGAGCAGCAGGCTCTTAGAACAGACACTCCGGTGCGCGTGCCCACGCCACCACGGAGTCCAACTCCCCCACCAGTCGTAATGGAAGGTAATGCAGAGAACGGCATGGAAAGCCTTTTACGCAGCATACAAAGTCAAATATCACAAATGCAGTCGCAAATGCAGCAGGAACACCAGGAAAGCCAGTATTTCCGTAGCTATATCAAAAGCCAAACTGTTCAAAAAATTACAAACGAAGCCCGGGATAGGCTTTTCAACGAAAGAAGATTTGGGAACGAAAACCAATCTAGCAACAATAAGACAACTACATGGCAGGCAACAGCAAACTAAATATCCGCCGCCTGATTTAATTCTCGTGCAAGAAACTAATATAACTCTAGTTTTAAAATGATGCCAGTGCCAGGAAAATGGACGCACGGCCACTCTAATTAACAACCACCTAGTCACCATAGCGCATGACGAAATTGAGGACATGGGGATAGAGCACGTTATAACAGAGGTTATTCCCAAAAAGAAGCATTAAGCCAAAAGCACTTTCACAGTAAACCTATATAGCCCACCCAGAAAGAAGAGATGCAGTTTCAATAAGCTTTTCATGGAGAGACCCCAGCTGGGGCTACCAGAAAGGAGAAAAAAAGGACAACTAATCTGTAGAGCAGCGGAAAATGCAAACTGCACCCTACTAACGGATGAGAACGAACCAACGCGACTAGGGAACAGCGTTAGCCCAGACACGTGCCCTGATCTGACTTTTGTCAGAGGAGCGCGGCAGGTCGAGTGGGAGAACTTGCTGCAGAACCTGGGAAGTGACTACTATGTAATCAAGGTCACTCTTGAAGCAGAGAATACTAAAAGAAAAATTGGATCCGCCCACATAACAGACTGGGACGCTTTCCGGGGCGATTGTGGGCAGATGCAAGGCGCAATCACCTCAATAGAGGAATTTAGCAAACAGCTGAACGAGTTGAAGGAACAAAACACGCTAGAGATAGACTGTACGGAAGTCACACCGGAAGTGGATCCGAGGCTGCTTAGGCTATGGGAAGCAAGGCGAGGGCACACAAAGAGATGGAAAAGACAGAAGCTTAACAGGAAGCTACGACTCAAGATCGCAGAGGTCACCAAGAAGGCAGAGGAGTATGCGGCACACCTGGCCAGACAGGGGTGGGAGCAGTTTAGCAGCTCTCTGAACGGCACCCTTAGCACGGCCAGAATGTGGAGGATACTCAAAGCCCTGATGGATCCAACAAAGACCAAAGCAGAAAGTGGGAAAGCAGTCCAGAGGCTGGTCCGCAACAGCAAAGAGTCAGATTAAGAGATCCTGGAGGCTGTCAAGAAGAAGTGCTATGGCAGCGACAAGCCGCAAGGATACCAAGGAGAATATCAAGGGGAGGAGAACCCGCACCTCGACAGGCCGATAACCAAGGAAGAGGTCTACGCGGCCATCAGGGCGGTTACCAGAAACAAAGCAGCAGGAGCCGATAAAATCAGAAACTCGCTAATTCGTAACGTCAGCGATGAAGCGGTGATTCAATTCACAGACTACACCAATACACTGTGGACAGAAGGCGCACTGCCACGGGAATGAAAGCATGCAGAAGTTGTGATGATTCCCAAGCCAGGGAAGAAGTTGGAGATAAACAATTTGCGCCGTATCTCGCTCACGTCGTGCCTAGGAAAGCTTTTTGAGAGAGTCATCACAAGGAGAATACTACAGTACCTGGAAGATGGAGATCTGTACCCGCACAGTATGTTCGGCTTAAGAACAAATCTATCGACGCAGGACATCCTCTTACAGATCAAGGAGGAAGTCGCAGAAGCTGCCCCAAAAACAGGGGAGAACATCATCATGGCCCTGGACATCAAGGGCGCGTTCGATAACGTCAGCCTTGACGCCATCATGGAAGGGCTAACCACCACCAACTGCGGAAGAAAAGTACACGACTATGTAAGAGTCTTCCTGTCAAACTGCACAGCTACGGTTGGACTGGGGGACCTACGCAGCAAGGTCTTCGAAACACCAAACAAAGGCACCCCGCAAGGCTCAGTGATCTCGCCTGTCCTCTTCAACATAGCCATGATTGGGATAGGCAGACAGCTGAGCCAGATAGAGGGGATACAGCACGCTATGTACGCCGATGATATAACGATCTGGATCTGCCAGGGCTCCCCAGGGAAAAAAACAAGATCTCCTGCAGCAGGCAGCCACATGCGTGGAGGACTACGTCAGAGAGAGAGAGGCCTGGCATGCTCCACCGAGAAGTCGGAAATTCTACGAGTGGGCAAGAGACCATACAAAGAAATATACAACATGAAAATTGAAGGGGAGGTCCTCCCGGAACGCAACATGATCAGTGTTGGGAATGTGGATCCAAAGCAGCGGGAAGTGCAGCCACACCCTAATACCCTCTTTACACGGGCAGCCTTAACCATGGTTAAGCTTAACTGTGGTTATAGGACTTAACTATGGTTAGCGCAAACCGTAGTTGGCCGCGCTTACACGTGGTTTAGGCATGTCGGTTAGGGTGACGGAAACCACCATGTGATCACCTCCATTGCGAATTTGTGACTGCACCTATACCAGTGTATTATTAAATACGGTTACTTTAAAAAGGATAAATGAAAGAGAAAAAAATGTTGTTTATCGCACTACCCCCTGCGGGGCAGAGCTTTGGTTACGCATGTGGCGGACATTAACGAAAAGCAAAAAGAAGTCTACAAACGATGGTTTTAGCTGACTTTTTAGCCTGCATAATAGCCACTTGTAGCCACTACTGTGCTGGGAGCCGTCGTGGGAGCATTGTGCCTCTTTTGACCGCAAGCGCACCTCGTGTACGTGATCAGTGCAATCACGTGCGGCGTCTAATTGCCTGCTTACGTTCTGTGTGTGCAATATCGTGTATTGTGAGTGTGTCGACATTCAGCATTCAGGCTGCGATGGCTTCACGCGGGCCTGCGGCGGACGATGGGGACGACGCCGACGTTGAGTTTTGGGCTGTGTTTGCGGCGCATCAGGCAGCACTTCAACGTCTCCGCATGCAGCGGCTTGCTCTGAGCGCCGAAATCGACAAGCTGGAAGCGAAAAGTAGGCGTCATCGCAGGCGATCGAAACGCCTTTTGTTGGCGGCGGTTCTTCAATGCACGCGGCAGCGATCGTTATGAATGTATCCACGCCCAAACTCGTGGTAGGAGACGACGCTGCCCCATCTTCCGGACAGCGGCTTCCGCGATAATTTCAGAATGAACCGCCCCACATTTCAGTATATTGTGGGCATTTGCGAGAACATGCGTCGGCAAGACACCAGCATGCGAAAGGCAATCGCTCTGGAAAAACGCGTGGCGATTGGCCTTTACCGCCTCGCAACGTCAGCTGAAGAGCGGACTGTAGCGAACCTTTTTGGCGTGAGCCCTGCCTCTGTGAACATGATATTTCGCGAGTTCTGCGCCGTAATTGTGAACAACCTGGAAGCTCATCTTGTGTGTTTCCCGAAGTTGCATGAATTGCAGGAGCACATGCGCCAGTTCGCTGCAGTTTGTGGCTTTCCTCAAGGCGTTGGTGCCCTGGATGGCTGCCACATCGAGGTGTGCCCTCCAAAGGAAGAGGCGGCAGATTATTTTAACTATAAATGGTGGTACAGCATCATCCTCCTCGCTGTGGTTGACCACAGGTACAAGTTTTTGTACACCAACAGTGGGAGTCCTGGCAGAAATAATGGCTCTGCAGTGTTTCAAATCTCACGACTTCCGCGTATTTTAAACAGTGACCTGTTTCAATTAGAAACAAGGACAATTCGAGGGGTGCAAGTTGGCCCAGTGCTTCTTGCTGACCAAGCGTTCGCCCTGCAGAGGAATGTAATGAAGCCCTACTCCTTTCCTGGAACTGCTGGGTCGCCCGCACAGACCTTCAACTACCATCTGTCAAGTGCCAGACGTGTAGCAGAAAATGCGTTTGGACGTGTTAAGGCACGCTTCAGAATGCTGTTGAAGGGCCTCGAGTGCAGTATTCACAATGTGAACATTGTGGTCCGAGCTGCTTGTGTGCTACACAATGTCTGCGAGCAATTCAGTGATGGGTGTGATGCAGGATGGCTGAGTGCGGTGCAAAGTGCAAACGAAAGGCGTCCCCAACCAGTATACACGAGTAGCCGATTAGAGCCGTCAGGAGTAGCAATAAGGAATGCCCTGGCGAACCACCTTGCAGGCAACTGAAGCATTTTGCATAAATCTGGCAAATCTGGCATAAGGTGGCACAATCTTTAGCTTTTCGTGAGAGCTACAAAAGCAGACGCTTAGTTTTTTGCTGATCGGCAGATTTGGTTGTTTCATTATCAGTTTATAAAAGAAGAGCGTCCACTTCTGAACAGGCCATAGCAAAGTTAAGAGAAAAGTGACAAGAGATTAATGGTAATGTATGCATATTCAAATAACCTAAAATGAGTGATATCAGAAGACATTGTTGTAAGACTGGACACGGGCTTTAGAATCTTCAGACGCTGGCGCTCAACGAAGAAGACGACGAGAAGCGCCGAACACTCCGAAGCTCGTGCGTTCTCTGGACTGAACGCGGTCTCTGATCTGTGCCTGGATGCTTCCGCTGGTTGTTCGTGATGCTGTGCTTATTACTGTGCTGTGCTCTTATTACTGTGGTGTTCTGTGTGTGCTGTATTAGTAGTGTGCTGTGTTCTTATTACAAGCGGTGGAGCTGCCAACGATCCCTCGCCCTGGAGCTTCGCACACGCGCATTGCCTACCACCTGCGGTCGCGGCCCACACCTGCTGCCCGTCTACAGGCCACCTACCCGGCAGTTAGAACCCCAGCGACCTTCAACCCCACCTTACCGTCCGGTTGCCCGCCCCCGATCACATCTGCAGCCACTCTACCCCTGGTGCACACAAGACAACCGCACTATTTGCTACGCCTGTGGCTTCGCTGGTCATGTGGCTCGTTTGTGTCGCAGTCGTGACCACCGTCCCTACGATTATAGGCGTGAGCCGACGTACGACCTTCCTCCGTCGTCCTCGCCTGCGTCACACTTGCCGCCTCCGGATTCCTCTCCTAGTTACCATCCCCGCTCCCACCGTTCGCCGTCTCCTGGCCGTCGTTCCCGTTCTCCAATGCTCCGTCGCCAACCCGCCGTCCACGCGGAAAACTAACCACCGCAGTTCCGGAGGCAAGAACTGCGTCATCAGCGGCTCACTCAAGACCTGTTTCTGCACCTGCCAATATTATTACTGTTTTCGTTGAAGGCGTCGCCGTCGAAGCACTTGTTGACACTGGCGCAGCCGTTTCCGTTCTCAGTCACACCCTCTGTCGCAGACTCAAAAAATTGATGATGCCCCTTCCTCACGTTTCTTTCCGCACCGCCAGCGCTCAGGACATTCGACCGTTAGCCGCCCGCACCGCCCGCCTGTTCATCGAGAACGTTCCGTTCACAATCGAGATCATCGTCTTCGCCCGCTCCTCTCACGACGTTACCCTTGGTTGGGACTTCCTCTCCTCACATCACGCCGTTATTGGCTGCGCCCGTGCTCAGCTTGACTTGTCGCCCATACAGTGACGCCCCCTTGGATGTACCCGGTGCTGCTGCTGCTACTGTGGTGGTCTCAGAGGACACAGAAGTTCCGCCTTTCTCTTCAGTGCTGGTGCTTCTTTCTTGTGGTGCTCTCTCAGATGCAACTGTCACTTATACCCCTTCTTTACGATGCGCTGACAAGAAGTCTGTTTTGCTGCCTCATGATGTGCTGACAATTGTTCGTGGCTCTAGCGCTATTTATATGGCCAACCGTTTCTCCTGCCCTACCACTTTACTCCGTGGCCAATCGCTTAGTAGTGCTGCCTTTCTCGATCCCGCTTCAGCATACCCACTCGTGGATAGCACGGCCGGCATTCACGTCAGTGCCATTACGCCTGTTCCCATCACCAGTAAGTCTTCTGTCGATATTTTTCACCGTTCCTTCGACGCCGCCCTGACATCTACCCAAGGAGACCAGTTTGTCGCCATTGTGCACCGTTTCCAAGCTCCGTTTGACTACCAGCAACCTTCCTTGGACCGCACCACCACCGTAACCCACTGTATTGACACTGGAACCTATGCCCCTTTGCACCAAAGTCCTTACCACGTGTCAGCCGCTGAGCGCCGCCTCATTGACGAGTAGGTGACCGACATGCTCAAGCGCCAAGCGATACAGCCGTTGCACAGCCCGTGGGCATCGCCAGTGGTTCTGGTCAAGAAAAAAGACGGAGGCCGATCGCCCAAAAACTGCATTCGTCACACCCGAGGGGCTCTATGAATTTAATGTCATGCCCTTCGGCCTCTGCAATGCACCCGCAACATTCGAGCGCATGATAGACAACATACTCCAAGGGCTCAAATGGCACACATGCCTTAGTTATCTAGACGATGTTGTAATCTTTTCCTCGGACTTTCCGTCTCGCCTCCAGCGCCTCGAGGCTGTTCTTCGCTGCCTGGACGACGCTGGCCTCCAACTTAATTTGAAAAAGTGCCGCTTCGGAGCTCGGCAGCTCACCATTCTCTGTCATGTCGTGTCGAAAGGTGGCGTTCTCCCGGACCCGGCCAAGTTGCGAGCTGTGGCTGAATTTCCAAAGCCCACTTCTGTAAAAGACCTCCGCAGCTTCGTCGGCCTCTGCTCCTACTTCCGCCGCTTTGTCCGCAATTTTGCAAGTATCGTCGACCCCCTGAACAAGCTCCTTTCCAGTCACGACCTTTCGGCCTGGTCGCCAGCCTGTGATGAAGCGTTTACGACACTCCGTCGCCTCCTCACTACTCCATCAATTTTGCGTCACTTCAACCCTCGTTCTCCGACGGAACTCCACACCGAAGCCAGCAGCGTCGGCCTCGGTGCAGTACTCGCTCAACGCAAGCAAGGCTTTGACGAATACGTTGTCGCTTACGCTAACTGGACGCTCACAAATACTGTAGCCAACTATTCTGTCACCGAGGAGTGTTTGGCCATCCTTTAGGCGATTGTAAAATTTCGCCCCTATCTGTACGGGCGCCCTTTTGACGTTGTCACCGATCACCACGCCCTCTGCTGGCTGTCCTCTTTGAAAGATCCCTCTGGTCGACTGGCGCGATGGGTTCTGCGACTCCAAGAGCACGACATTCGCGTTATCAATTGTTCCGGCCGCAAACATGCCGATGCTGATGCCCTCTTACGTTCCCCTGTACCATCTGAGGCAGCACCTTGTATATCCGCCCTGCCTTCTTTGAAGTTTGAGTTCGCTGATATGGCTTCCGAGCAATGCAAAGACCCGTGGATCATTTGCCTTTTTGATCGCCTATCTGGCCAATCGTCTCGACCTTGTTCCCGTGCTCTCCGTCGTGAGTCCCTTCATTTCGCCATCCGAGACGAGCTCCTTTACCGCCGCAACTATCTCCCGGATGGTCGCAAGCGGCTTCTCGTCATTCCGACACATCTGCGCTCCTTCATTTGCTCTTCCTACTACGATGATCCCCAGTGTGCCCATTCCGGATTCTTGAAGACTTTCATCCATCTACGACAGCGGTACTACTGGCGTGGGATGGCCTATTACGTCTGCCAGTACGTTCAGTCCTGCACTGCATGCCAGCGACGGAAACATCCACGTCGCCGACCCACCGCTCCTATGCAGCCGCTGCCTTGCCCAGTACAGCCCTTCGAGAGTGTTGGCATCGACCTCTATGGCCCTCTTCCCAGCAAATCAACCGGGAACCGCTGTATCATCGTTGCCATCGACCACCTTACACGTTGCGCTGAAACATTGCCTTTACCGTCCGCTACAGCCCACGACATTGCATCCTTCATTCTCCATCGCATCATTCTTCGCCATGGTGCGCCCAAAGAGCTGCTCAGTGATAGAGGTCTGGCCTTCCTCTCAGAAGTTGTAGAAGCTGTCCTTCAGGAATGCAACGTTGTTCACCGCACCAGCTCCGCCTACCATCCCCAGACAAATGGCATGGTTGAGCGTTTTAATCGCACCCTCGGTGACATGCTGGCCATGTATGTTGCTTCCGACCATTGTAACTGGGCCGCGTTCTCCTTTTTGTCGCATACGCTTATAACTCCGCTGCTCAAGCCACCACCGGATTCTCTCCGTACTTTCTCCTGTACGGCCGTGAGCCTTCTTGCACAATGGACACCATTCTACCTTACCGCCCTGATGCTTCCGAATTTAAAACTCTTTCTGAAGCCACAACTTATGCCGAAGAATGCCGACAGCTTGCCCCGTCCTTCACTTCTCACGCCCAGCAGCAGCAGAAAAGCACCTGTGATCCCCCTGCACTTCCTCCCGCTCACCTTCCTGACTCTTTGGTCTGGCTCTAGGTACCCTCCTCAGGTCCCGGCCTTTTCTCCAAACTTGTTAGCAAGTACCAGGGACCCTACCGTATTCTTCAGCAGACATCCCCCGTCAATTACCTCATCGAACCCCTTACGCCATCCCCTGATCATCGCCGCCGAGGCCGCGAAATTGTCCATACGACCCGCCTCAAACCTTACTACAAACCCGCCGTCGTCACATCGCCCTAGGCTGCCAGGATGGCGCCCTTTCGCCCGGGGGGAATTTTAAGACTGGACACGGGCTTTAGAATCTTTAGACGCTGGCACTCAACGAAGAAGACGACGAGAACCGCCGAACACTGTGAAGCTCGAGCGCCGAACGCTCGATCGCTCGTGCGTGCTCTGGACTAAACGCGCTCTCTGATCTGTGCCTGGACGGTTCCGCTGGTTGTTCGTGACGCTGTGCTTATTACTGTGGTGTGCTGTGTGTGCTGTATTAGTAGTGTGCTATGTTCTTATTACATTGTTTACATATAAATTACACAAAACAGGCCACAAAACTGAACTCCTATGTTGACCAGATTGTAAAACACTTGAGCTAAAGTAGTAACCTGTTTGAATGACCTGAGCATAGCTACAAAGGTAGTTGCAAAAAAATGATAAATACAATTTTTCACAAATCTTTCATATCCTGTGTTTTGCACTGTGCTTTCTATTCTTAAATACTCTGAAAGCAACAGTGATGTTACTGCTTACCTGCACCCACTCCTTATTCACATACTACTCTTGTAGTGCATATGCATGCTTACTGCTTTGAATTTATGCCTGTAAAATATCGGTATTATGGCTGCAGGGCAGTGCGCACACCCGTGAGCAAACCTTGGTGAGCCTCTGTGCACTTCTCGAACAGATGGGCTTGACGTCCTGTCTGTTTTGCATCAAGTAGTGCCCTGCAGTGACCGAACTCTCCGCGTGTGCAACCTCGGACGATTAACAGCTGGGCACCCTGCTGCAGCTGTTGTGTGCAAACTGTTGTGCGCGTGTTTTTCCGTTCTTTAACTCTGCACGCGCGCGACTTGTACAAATGTATTATGTAAATAGTGTATTTATCACCTCATCCTCTATCCTTTCTTACTGTCCGCTCACCTCTTTCATTTCATTTCTTCAAACTGCCTGCTGTCCTGTATTTCCGCTGCCTTAGCTCAGGTGCTTCAGTATCGATGACAGATGCCGGGGCTGGCAAAAATCTTTTACCTTCCTTTTTGTTAATTTTAAAATAAACACTTACTGCTACTGCTAATCACATGCTGTTGTATCATGAATGCAAACCAACAAATATTGAGCATTCATAATGAATGTTCAGTTTATTTATTTTATTTATTTAAAATATCCCCAAAGGCCCTCATTCGAGTTTATTACATGGGGGGGGGGGTGGAAGTGGGTACAAGGCATTGTTTCAAGGTTATAATAATGCACTAATCCAAACCGGTGAAATCACAAATATTTTTTTTTATGGTGCAAAAGCATCTATGGCCAAAGAGCGCCATGAGACAAGGTAATTTTCTTTTTCTCAAGGTGGGGTCAAAGACCCATTTCCCAAGCATTTCACCCTAAATAAACCGAGCACCAGGGCAGGGGAAAGCTTGTACCCATTTTATCACCGGTGGGTACCCGGCGGCACTGGGGATCGAATCCTGCACCTCTCGCATACGAGACCGATGCTCAACAACTTGGCCACCGCTGTGGTTTCACAAATATCAATGAAAAATAGACATCCACAAGAAGAGTCTGAACAATGCACATAGCAGCAGAATTTTAGGAACAGATAACAGCACCGCAAGGAAAAGACAACGCCGGAAAAAGTGCGCTGAAGTACATATGAAAAAATAAAAGACGACAAGGCAGAAGACAGTACGCTGAAAAAAAACCTTTTTAGTTGTTGAAACATGCGTGATTAAGGTGTTTGAACTTATTTAGGTCGCATATGGCAATGTGTGATGGTAAAGTTCAGTTATTGTACAGGGTAAAAAAGAATATGCATAATGGGATGACTGGTAGTTAATGTGTTTAACTTTGTGAGGATGATCACGACATGGAAAAGTAATAGGCAGTGGCTGAAAGAATTCACCATGAAGGAAAGGATGGTGATAAAGGTCACAGAAAGTGATAGGCAGGAAATTTTCTTACTCGGCTGTAAACTTCAATGAGGTGACACAGGTGTAACATGAATAATCAGAAAAGATGAATCACGCAGCACGGTTTTGCAAGGCTTTGATGTTACTTATGATATAAGTCTGATGAGGATCCCAAATGGCAGACGTGTTTGAAGAGCTTCGGACTGAATAATGTGGTATGTGCAAGATTTTTTTACATGTGTTGCGGCCTCTCAAATTATGTTTGAGAAGTCCGAAAGTACGATTAGCGGAGGCAAGAGTGAGATTAATGTGATGATTCCATGATAAGTTGGGCTGAAGGTTCACGCCAAGATACTTGTAACTTGTGGCGAGTTCTACACTATAGCTATGAAGAGAGTGGGTGGTAGGAACATGTGGCTTGTTGGTGAATTACATGACCTTAGATTTGGAAAGATTTAATGGCATTAACCATTTAGAACACCATGTGCTTATCGCTTCTAGATCAGACTGCAGTAATTGGTTGTCAGCGTTGCAGGTTATACATCGATAAAGCACACAATCATAAGCAAATAGCCTGATTATAGACGTCACGTAACTGGGTAAATCATTAATATAGATGAGAAAAAGTAAACTGCTTTCCAGACGTAATATTAGCAAAACATGACTTTGAGTTGTTAACTGCTGTGAACTGGATTTTAGATGAGAGGAAATCTGCTATCCATGCAATAATATAAGGGTGAATGTTCAATTGTGAAAGTTTAACAACCTTTGGTGAGGAATGCAATCAAATGCTTAAGAAAAGTCGAAAAATATTGCTTCAACTTGAAAACCAGCGTCAGTCAGTGCATGTATGTCGTAAATAAAACCGGCAAGTTGGGTGTCGCATGAGTAGCCCTTGCGAAAACAGCACTGATGATCGAAGATAATGCTGCGATCGTCAAGGTAGTTGATGATACGAGTATGTATGATATTTACTGCATTTACTCGTCATTTTACTTGAGGGGATGCTTGTAGCGCGACAAAAAACAGACAAGGGACAGAAGACGATTGGGACAAGTGCTACTCTCAACTAGTTATATTGAAATATTGATGGCACACATTTATACAATTTCTTTTTTCCTTCAAGATAACAATCACCAGAACACTCATGCGAATGACACACAAATTTCACACGCTTGCATCAGATCAGGCTATCTAAAAGCTTATACTCGTTAGAGTACATCTTCACCGAAGGGCTGCTGACGCAGTCCGACCCTTTCTTTTTAGCACCAGATGTAGAAAAATACATAACCTGTAGTAATCAAAATTTATATATACGATCAACTCTTATCATGTTACATGCAGTAAAGTATGCATAGTTGTGTGCATTGGCTGTATATTCGCTACATGAAGGATTACTTTTTCTGAAGAAGTAGAACTTTGTTTTAGTTGTACCCCAGACTAACATGCAATAATTTATATACAAAGAAACAAGGCATGATATATTTGGAGTTTAGCAGTTTGAGGAAGGATCATTCGGCAACGTGACAATATTCCAGTAACAGCCGAAAGCCTTCGCACGTAGTCTGCATGACTGTCCCACTGTAGATGAGAGGAGAAATAAACACCAAGGGTTTTATGTTTTAGTTTCAGTTTATTTACTTCTTGCCACAGAGCAGTGGGCCCCGGAAAAAAATGCCGTAGCTTGACAAGCTCCCAAGGCCCACAACATCCAGCAACAGTGGCACCATTGGTCACATGAAAACAAAAAAGGCATACATAAACCTAAGGCATAATTCACAATCCATGAATGAATAGCGGAAACACAAACTAAGCGCGCAATATAACATAAAGAACAAGTTATATACAAAATTCAAAGCATGCACTGGAAGCATGATTTAAACATTCTATATACAGATTATAGCACTTAATTTCACAGCAGTGAACACATTGACAACGTATAAAAAAGAACAATTTTCAACATACATGAATGAAGACAACATGATTGGCGTGCTGTTGGGTTACGCTAAGCTTTCAACGAACCTGCATATTTCGACCATATACGTAACAGCCGCAAACCATAAAAAAAGAGAATTATTTATTGAAAGAACGCCCAGAGGTCAGCATTGCTGCATTTATTAATGTCAATGCCTGCATCAAAGAGGCGGTTGAGTAGTGCGGGTAGATAATATCTAAGCATCTGTATTCCGTAGTTAGTTCGTGGCGTGTTAAGGTTGTAGTGCCGCAGACGGCGTAGCGGGTATGTAGGTACAAGGAGCTCAAGCTTAGCGATTTGAGATATTGTTGAAATTTTGTCCTAAGTTTCCTGTTTGTAGCGCAAGGACAGACGTATATCAAAGAGACTAAATATTCTCGGCACGTTACTATTGTGAAAAAGGGCTGCGGAAGGATAATCATAAGGTTGGTTAAAAATAATTCTTAAGGCCTTCTTCTGAAGGAGGTAAATATTTTGAAGAGTGGTCTTTGGAGCAGCTCCCCAAACTAGGTTTCTCTTCAATGCACTTAAGAACAGAGGTAAACAGTTCTTTGTGGGGAATAGAATAGTAGAGATCTTCAACGTCTATGGCGATAGCCAACTCTACCGGCACCAGCCCTTTCCTTATGCAATACGCCAAGCGTCTTGCCTTGCATGTCGTCCAAGTGATGTGGGTGATTAACACAGACTCTTGCGATGGAGAGGAAAACACGAAAGAAGGGCCCACTGTACTAGAAATGAAGTTCAATAAAACTTTTTGCTGGACAAGTTGGTTCATTTTACTTGAGGCGATGCTTGTAGCGCGACAAAAAGCAGACAAGGCACAGAGATGAACGGACAAGCGCTACTCTCAACTAGTTTAATTGAAAGATCGATCGAACATATTTACATAGTTTCCTTTTTCCTTCAAGAACAAAATCACCAGAACGCTCATGCGAATGGCACACAAATTTCACACGCATGCATCAGATCAGGCTATCAAAAACATACTCGCCAGAGTACATCTTCACCGAAGGGCTGCTGATGCAGTCCGGCCCTTTCTTTTTGATATGGAACGCCTATATCAATTCCCGCTTTAGCGCGCATTTGCTTTGACCAATGACCTCTGTCTTTTTTAGGAATGACGAGCATTTGCAAGACTTGCGGTGAACTACCGGATTCGTTCCACTCCCATTCTCGACGCATTTTTCATGCTCGCACTAACACGGGAACTGATAGAGGCGTTCCATATCAAAAAGAAAGGGTTGGAGTGCGCCACCAGCCCTTCGGTAAAGGTGTACTCTAACGAGCATACGTTTTTAAATAGCCTGATGTGATGCGTGTGAAATTTGTGTGTCATTCGCATGAGTGTTCTGGTGATTGTGTTCTTGAAGGAAAAGGGAAATTGTATAAATGAGTCGATTGATCTTTCAATAAAACTAGTTGAGAGTAGCACTTGTCCCGTTCGACATCTGTCCCTTGTTTGTTTTTTGTCGCGCTACAAGCATCCCTTCAAGTAAAATGAACCAACTTGCCCAGCAAAAAGTTTTATTGAATTACCTGTCATTATTTTCTTTATCCTCTTTTGATTTCATGTACTTGTCTAACAGTCGAACCAAGCTGGCGTTAATATCATTGCCCTCTTGTGTCATTCTAAGCATTTTCTTTCTAAATTTGTGGGCCCTTTTCTCCGCTTTCACCGCCTGTGCGGCTTCGTCTTTATGAAGCGCAAGAAGCTGGCGCACAACGGAACTGCTGTCCCGCTTGCGTCGGCTTCTGCCGCCTCCACTTGTTCCCCCTCGGTTGCTGCAGCCCATAGTTCCACTCGTACTGGGTAGCACAGCCAGGGGAGACATGCTCAGCAGTTGGGGGTCCGCTCTGTCTCCGAGGGGCTCGTCTTCCCCTGACGCCAGTACCTCCACAGTGCCTGGCACCTCATTGACGACTGGCAGCTGCACACGACCAAACATAGTATATTGCATTTTTCATCTTCCCAGGTGAATGGTCAAAGCTGCCGTAATAGTATGCAATCATCAGCTGCCCCAACCTATGCCAGCCAGAACAAAGGGACAGTTCAAATCTTTTATCTGCATATAACTGCATAGATATATTATTGAAGAACTTAAGACAGTCTAGTAGCTGCATAGATATATTATTGAAGAACTTAATTATAGAGTCCAGCAAAAACTAATCACTGAAAAGCAATAATGAATAGCATGTTTAAAATGAATGAGACATCGATAGTGTCATTGGTAATATATAACCAGTCTTGTACGCGTTGCATAAAATAAGTTACCAACTACAATTACAATAACTCCATCTGAAATGTAACTGATTACAGTGGTCAATTACCGCCCAAGTATGGCTAAACGGCTCTGTTCCTGAGACCTGGAATTGGCCACTGTGATCCCAATTACAAAAGCAGAGAAGCCACCGACGGATCTTGGCAACTTCCGGCCTATTTCTCTAAAATCAACACTGTGCAAGCTCACAGAGGTATTCTAGCCACACGACTGAGCGGCTAACATTATTATATATGTTATAATAATAACGCGGCTCAATTATTATATATGTTGATGTCAGTATCCAGGGCTGTGTAACAACAACTGCAGTTTACTGTCCCTGCAAGCCTGCACTTGACAAGACGGTCAGGTTTCGATTCGCGGAACCTTCTTCCTTCTGTGCTGAGCTGGTTGCTATACAAGACTCGCTTTCCTCTGTAGCCGCAGTTACCTTGCTTCCCTACAGCCCACATTATCATCCGCACTGACGCCCTTCAAGCAATACGTCTACTCCGACGCGTCAGCCGCAGCCCAGAAATCTGCCAGAATATACATCGCCTGGTGGCTCGCATCCTGCAAGCCATTCGGATTGACTGGGTTTCACGTGACCTAATCAATTCACAAAGCTCTGCAGATTCTGCAACCTGCTTGCCGACCCTACCCACATCAATGCCTCAATTCCTCAGTATAGATGATGCTACCCTCCTCACAAGGAACACCTTCAGCGCCACACACGTGCTCTCGTCCCTCAGAGTGCGATAACCCTCCGCCCCACGGGCTTACCCGTGCAGAGGAGATTGTGCTCCGGAGGATCCGGGTAGGGGTTGCCCTCACTCCTGCCGTAACTGGGACGTGGCCTTAATTTCGCCACTTATATCCTTTCTCTTTTCTTCCCAACTCTCCTTATGCCCAGAGGCAATAAACAATGCTATAAAATTAAAGGATAACTGTATAACCCGTAATGTTAGCCTGAAAAAGTAATTGATTACAAAATTACATAAAATGTATTCAATTACAAGCAACAGATTACAAGTAATCAACTACGTACAACTTGGTATATAACCTTGGCAAGAGGCCAAACCAATGAACCAAAGTAGATAGAGATGAGGTGGTAACTGCAGTATGACACTTTGGATTGAACTGCTGTGGGTTAAGAACCTTTTGTTCGCGCTTGCCTGACAACCATGGTTGTACAAGTGTCGTTTTTTTCTGTGCAACCTCTTCCCTCCCTTTTCTACTCAGTTCTCTAGTATCCGCAGCCGGCGTGCCTTGTGCAGTATTCTGTACATTTAAAAAATTCATAGTGATGGAATTCCACAGTGACTGAGCGGTCTAATAATGGGTAATGTTTGAAATTGTAAATTACCTCCAAACTTTCCT
Organism: Amblyomma americanum; assembly: GCF_052857255.1. NCBI lineage: Eukaryota > Metazoa > Arthropoda > Arachnida > Ixodida > Ixodidae > Amblyomma > Amblyomma americanum. Next base: position 58,047,012 of record NC_135498.1, on the reverse strand, counting down.
CGACCCGCCCATCATCATTGATGGGTAGGCTGCCGAGGAAACTGTGCAGCTGCCAGTAGAACTGCCACGGGACACCAGGAGAGCCAGTGGCAGTTCCAGTTCGTCTCAGCTGCCTGGAAAGATAGAAATGATTTCAATAATAAATGTGCTCTTGGTGATCTCTTTAGGCCATCAAACTTCCTGTGAACACTGGTACTTAAGACAAATGTTACATCAATATGCAGGTACCAACTGGCAGGTACTGGTGAAAATGTCACTTAACTGCACCAGTTGGAGCTTTTCAAGTGATTGGTTCAGCTGATAGCATTCTAGCAATATCTGCATAGTAGGCCAGTGAGGCCTAAAGTTATATATTTCAGAAAATCGAGACATTTGCTGAACTGTTACCTTAGCTTGTAGCCAGAAGTACCCGAGCACTCTATAAAGACACCTTAACTCAGAAAAAAAAAGAATGAAATTTTTAAGCACGTGTATTCGGTTCTGCACGCAATGCTTACACTTGAGCGGAAGTTGATTGACTGAGAATTTTGCCTGCCAATCAATCAGTGCAAGTTAAATAGGAGATAAGTAATGATCACAACGCTGACCATGCGTGCTGCCATGTGTGCTGGCGGCTGTATGGCAAGGTCACTATGTACAGCGCTCTGTCAGTTTGAAACAAAAGCTTTGAACGACAACAGCTGCCGCGAAAATGAGAAAGACAAAGTTTGCATGCAGAGCGGTGCATGCACGCGTACACAAACGAAGACGAAAAGGTGCTTTTCTTTTTTATTAACTCAGTACAGGTGAATAGCCACCCGATTCTTGGCCGATCCCCCAGTGTGGGTATGTGTCATCTTTTGTTAGGCCAACAACTACGCAGTTTACGAAGAAAAAAAAACGGACTGGCGCTGTGTAACATACGCTGCTCCTGTCACAAGGCACTCGTTGTTCAGTTCTTATATGAGTACATACGTAATTGAAACATCTTGGGCGCTCGCGAGGTAAACAATACGCGACGACGGCGAAAAGTTTGCACGTTGCTGAACCAACACACTGCTGCCGCACACGTGGGGCTGACGTCGCGCCATAAAAACAGCGCTAGGTGAGCAATGCAATGAGAGTAAAGATAGCACTTACCGGTATTTTTTGTTCAGATTATTCATTTTTTGCTTGACCTGCTTTGCAGTGTAGGGGCCTTCGCCCGGCGCTAGCCCGGCGTTCAGCTCCGCCGCCATGGCAGCGTATACGCGCGCATTGCGCGTATTTCCCCGCAGAGCGGGTAGCTGGTCCTCCCAGATGCCAATCAAAGCCGCTGTTGTTACATCAGGCCAGTTGACACGACTCTGGGAGGACGATTCCTGCGACACTGCTGCTGCTGCCTCCATGCCTTCCGCGGACGCCGCCATTTTGTCGGTTAAGCGCAAACGGAGGTTAGCCAGCTCGGTTTACGGTAACTACGGTTAGTGGCGTAACTACAGTTTGGCTTTCCGTGTGAGCGCGGTTAACTATAGTTAAGGATAACCGCAGGTTACTTAACCATGGTTAAGGGTGCCCGTGTAAATGCGGTATAAGCCTTCTCCAACAATCAATGCAACAGGTCAGCAGAATGATCACTAGAGTATCACAGAGAATATTTGGCATGAAGGAGAGTGACACGATCAAGTTATTCAGGAGCCTGGTGGTCAGCCGCATAACATACTCACTCCCCTACCGCAAGATGACACAGCACGAAAAAGAACAAGCAGACACTTTAATCAGGAAGGCTTTCAAGACGGCCCTAAATCTACCAAGAAATACGTCAAACGAGAAGCTCCTCAAGTGGGTAGTCCACAATACGTTTGACGAGCTAAAGAAGGTCAAATAGCGGCCTAAATATACAGGCTCCAGCAGTAAACCACTGGCCGAGCGCTCCTCCGAAGGCTGGGCTACTTAAGTGAAGAAGTGGAAGATAGGGTTGCGGGCATACCTGATAACATTCGCCAAACACTCAGGGTGTGCCCAATCACTCGCAACATGGACCCTAATCTGCACGCAGGGAGAAGGGCTGCGAGAGCAGAGTATGTAGAAACGCATTTAGCTGAAAAAACAAATGTAGTATACACAGATGCGGCTTTGCATCGATGGAACAGAAACACGAAGGAACACAGAGTATTATCGGTGGTGGTGAACCATCAAAGAGACCTAGTCACCAGTATATCACAGAGCGCCTGCAGAGTATCCGAGGGGGAAGAAGCTGCTGTTGCGCTAGCAGTAGCTAAAGGATACCGCAGAAATAAATCGCTCACAATAATCACTGACTTAAGAAGCATGCAGGCACCACACTAATGGTAGGATCAGCAAGGGAGCGCTACGCATCATTGTCCAGGCGGGACCCCCGAACAGAAATTCAGCACAAACTTTTCTGGGTTCCGGGGCGCACCGTGGTGACTGGGAATCAGAGGGCTGACGATCTAGCTCGCGAGCTTACCAACCGAGCAGATACATCAAGTGACCCTGAGCCCACCACAACAGTGGAACCATCGTACGCGGAAATCCTAAATCACTACACAGGACAGAGGATAGCGTATCCTCCATCACACCAGCTATTAACGCAATATGAGGCAGTCGGTTGGCGTAGACTGCAAAGATGAAGCTTTCATAACTTGCACATACTTCACAAAATGTTTCCGAACCAGTACGCGGACACATGCAAGTGGTGTGGAGACACCCCCACTTTATACCATATTACATGGGAGTGTAAAAACAATTATTCATTCCATAAACTAAAAGAGCCCAATGTGGAACAGTGGGAGAGCCTGCTCACCAGCAGCGTGCTGGCGGTCCAAAAAGGACTGGTCCAGCATGCGTATGAGGTAGCAAGACTCAGTGGGGCCCTGGAATAAGGGCACCACCCCTGGATGACTCGGAACTTCTACATGAAGACACCCGGGTCTAGCTGGATCGACCAATTTTTGGCGCCAATAAAGTTTTTCTCTCTCTCTGTCCTTTCCCCCAAAACCATTTATTATTATTTTTAATATTATTAACTGCAACCAAACAAATATGTCCAGCGATGCGCGCAACATGAAAGCTAGACATGCATCACGAACCACGTAAATAGCGGGGCTCTAACAACATGCAGCGCATCTGTCGAGTCGAGCCCGAGAACATTTTCGACTACAGCCAAACCAATGCGCTATGTAATGCGCGTGATATCAAAGCTACAATTGCAGAGCCTGCAGAGCCAGCAGCGTGAATGGTGGGGCTAAGAGAACGAGAAGCACGGTTTTCATAGTCCGCGAGTGAAGGAATCCATCTACAACCATGCGAAACGGCATTAAATATGCGAAGAAAGACTGCAGTCGCTAGCGCTTCACACCAAATCCTCCGAAAAAACGCGACTGACAACTGAAGAACGGCCACTCACATCGCAAATACGCTGATCAAGCACATTATCTAAGTTTGCCCAGCCGATCCGGTGCAGCCAAACTTTTCGGCGAGCCGCGTTGCTTTTTCCGGACAGATTGACGAGAAACCTTTTCCGTCGGCCTCCTCGGTGGCTGCACCCGTAAGCGCAACAGACACTCGCTATTGCCGCAGCGCGTAGACAACGTCAAAGCTTAACAATAATTGGTTTTGGGAGAATAGAGAAGGCGCAGTATCTGCCTCATATATCGTTGGACACCTGAACCGCGCCGTAAGAGAAGGAATAAAGGAGGGAGTGAAAGCAGAAAGGAAGAAAGAGGAGCCGTAGTGGAGGGCTCCGGATTAATTTCGACCACCTGGGGATCTTTAACATGCACTGACATCGCACAGCACACGGGTGCCTTAGAGTTTTGCCTCCACCGTCAAAGCTGGAGAAACGGTTCCCGCCGAAACTCTAGCTTTATTCGATTCAGAGCTGGTTCACGGCACCAGTCCTAGAAAATTGTTGCTGGTGACAGCGCAGTGCAGGACCAGTTGATGATGATGATGATAATGATGACGACGATGATTGCCTCTGGCTGAATGGCACGTACCCACGATGGGGGATTGGACATGTTCATTATTGATACAAACGCACACATCGGTAAGGAGTGGAGTAATTGGATAATTTAGTGAAGAAGACGCAAATTTGGATAAAAAAAGGTGAATAAAGAAAAATGATAAAGCTGTGAATTCAAATTTTAGGATTAGAATCGACCTGATGCAATCATATACCTGTGATTAAAATAGCACAGAGGTTTCAAGGCATATCCTTTTGCTCTTGCCCCAAAGGAGAGTACGATCGGAATAGATAGAGGGAGCCCTAAGTATGTTCTAAGGACAGAAGCTAGCCGCCGACAAAAGACGAAAAAGTGATCTATTGACTCTATTTCGACACAAGAGTCACAAAGTTTGGTCAGCGATAAAACTGATCCCCATAAATAGAGATTTAATCGCGGTATTTGCAACGCAAGAGGGTCATGGGCACCTCACATTTCATCGAACTGCACATCCGCACACTCGAAGGAAATGCCAGGTGTTGAAAATGCGCTACAGCAAGGAGAGGCTCATGGCTGAAGTAGTGGAGGCGCAGGAACCGTTGGAAGCGTGCTGCAGTCAAGACGACAGTATTAGGGACGAATGTGACAATAGGTCCCCCTAGGGTGGACTTAGCTAAAAAATCAGCCCTCTCATTAAAAACAATGCCACAGTGCCCAGGGGCACAGTGAAAACGAACTTCTGTTATATGTGGTGCAGGTGCAGCGCGTCAGCAGCGCCGCACCTTATGTGCGACAATTTTCAATCGAGCACGTATAGGCAGCTCTTGTCGTCTGCTCGCCGTGGAGGTGTTCAATGGTGCAGTTCTCACGTGTGTTTTTGTGTGCGGTCGCTTTCGTGCATAACGAGACTTGCGTCGTCCATGGAAATGGCCATGGTTGACGACGGGGACATCACCTAGTTCCTTGTTATGGAGTAGTTCTACTATTGCGTCAGTGAATACCAGGAAACCGACTCCGTGATGTCCTTTGCCGCAACTCACTTGTTTGGACCGACTGCAGCCGAATTCCAAGGTACTGTAAAAGCGTGGTTGCAATTGCGACTTCAATTTCGACTTCATGAGGCTCTTCAGACTATCTAGAGAGTCGTTCGAAGTACTTTCGGCGCGCTTAAAGCCCCTTCATATTTTCCGACGCCTATAGGGGGCGCCCACAAATTGCCGTCGAGAGCCCGACTCGCTCATTTAGCTCTTTATGAGCAGTTTGAAAGCTACCTCGCTGCTTTGCGTGAGCCCCGGCATCCCCGTAGCCGCAGCAGAATTAATATCCAGACAGCGGCGAACCAGCAGCATCTGCCTGCATGCTACCGCAGCAGGCAGAGGTACCGGCGCCGCAAAAAACGTCCGCGATTCGCCCTGCCCGTATTTTTCCAACAGCCCACACAACATTGTGGCGCCGTCTGAAAAAAAAAATGTTTTGTGTGAACTCGCACGCACACACGGCGGCTTAGCTATCTGTAACAAGTAGAAGGTACAACAAAAAATGGCAGTGGCTTCGCTCGGCTATGCCAGGATATATGTAGCGAAAGCAAGTGTGAAACTCCCCGGTCGGCTTTTTTTTCACATACTCCACAACACATGAAGCACAGGCATAAACGTCCAGTATGACCTGTAGCTCCATGTTTGATTTCAACCCCGAGGCTATCAAAGGATTGAAGGGGTCGCGGCACTCCTACGCCTATTCTCTAGGCTAACGGCATGTTGTTCTTCGGTCTCTTGAGCCGTCCGCTGAAGTCTCTTGGTCGCATTCCATCGTTCATCACGGGCCGTCTTCAGTGAAGCAGGACTCAGGTCTCTCCTCCGGCTGCTGTCGCTGCTGCTAGCGGTCGAGAAACCGGTCGTTAAACGTGCCTGTCTCGCGGCGGCATATTCACGGCGGCGGTTAGCCAGTCGTTCGGCGCGCTTTTCGTCTGTTTCCTGGGCGATTCGTTTCCCCTTCATTCGTTCCGCTGTCGATTCCAGGCCTCCTCCAGCCTATCAGAATTATCGCCGTCCATACTGTCGCCTCAGCTGTGGTTGCGGCGCACGCGAGTTCTCCTTTTCAATCCTCCGACATCTTATCACGCATGCGGCGCAGCTGTCGAAGCGAGCGGAGGCGAGCGCAACAACGAGGAACGCGGTGTCACGTTCTACCAAACGGCGGCGAGCGGGGCGGTGCGACGTCATGCCAGATGGCGCGGCGAGCGCGCGAAGCACAGTAACCTTCCGCGGCGAGGCGCGCATTGTGACGTCACGTGCCTCGATGGAGTACCGCCATGGCGAAATCGCGAGTTTGCGGCCAATAAAGCGTTCACTTTAAAAAACACACACAGTTACCTGCTGTCGCGTATATTCCAGCGTCATTTTCTCACAAAATGACATGGGACCCGTCGACGACAGCGAAGACATCCCTGTATTCGCCTTCAATACTTACGAGCATGTTAGCGTCGTCTGCGCGTCGTCTGGTCAAAGCTGTCTGCATGTGCACAACTTTCCTGCACCTCTTTTGCGGACGATGCCCAGGTTCCCTGCACCCCTGCGACACCACGGCTGCACCCAGATCAATCGCGGACAGTGGTGCAGGGAGCGCTGTGAATCGAGGGCTTTGGTGCAGCGCACCGTGAACCGGTGCCGGCGGTGCAGAGAACCACGCCTCAATCGAACAAAGCTCCTGTGTCGCACAAAAATAAAACGGAGCGTGATTTCTACCCCCGACAATGACGCCGGCGTCTGCTGCGTAACCAAAAAGCGGCCTAACACGTGACTACGGCGCTTCGACCGATGGGAGGCTCGATTGTCCGACGCCGTGCTAGGAGAGGAGGGAATTTTACTTCACTGAGGGACTTTATGCAGAGGTAGAGTGTCTTAAATTTAATGCACACCAACTGGTTGTTAGAACGCCGAATAGCGCCGACCCTCGTATTTCGTCCTATCCCGCCTCATTAATCGGCGGTGTTCTATGCGGCGTTTCATCCTGCGGCTGTCGCCCTGGAGACAGGCTGGCTGTGTACCGCTACAGCGTACAGAGCTTCTCTGAGCTTCGAATTTTCGCTTGCACTGCGCGTCTCAAGATTTCACCTGGAACGCAAGCTCTACCTCGAATTTGATCACGGCAAGTACTGTCACCCCTGGATATTATTTACGCTGCCCGCCGAGATACTTAGTTTTGGTTAAACTGAGCGCCTTCCACCACCGGACGAAGCATTTGAAATGGTGGAGTAATCACCGAATAAAGCGGCATCGGCGATCAGGCTTCACTGCAATGCACAACGACAGGCAGAGGCCCCATTAATGACGGCACATACGACGGCGCTACGTTTCCAGCGAAGAGACTTGCTTCAAGGAAGAAAACCAATGCCATCGAAGGAGAGGCTCACGAAGCATTGTTTGGAGGCATCGTACGACGCAGGGAAACATGCCGGCGCAGGCAGCGGACATTTGAAATTTCGGCGATAATGACGTCACAACGAGTTTTCCCGCATTATTTAACGCAACGAGGAGAAAACAGCGATTACGTAATCATTTTAAATGCTAGTGTCAAAACACTTTCAATGCTCCACATAGGAGCCTGATAGATGGAAATTCTTGAATAACCTCGAATTCTAAAAAAAAAGAAAACCAATCGAGCTTCCCTTTAAGCAGGTAATATGCGTGTGCAGCTCCTGAACGGCCTGCGCATGTTTTGCTTGTTGATACGCTTTCGTAATGGTCAAGGTCACCCGCTTGTAGTGTGGTTTAGTTCCTTTAGCTGTAGAGTAGCTGTGCAACTTGTCTCAGTGAACATTGCGAACTCACTTATTGTAGTATGTGCCATAATGGTGCGTCTGTGAAGTGATGACTTTTGTGCCGTTGTTTTGCGAAGGCTCAAGTCTCCGGTTCTGTGCAGTTGATCCATTGCCATTTTCAAAAACCCCCGGATGTGACGTTCTCTAAGGGGAATTTTAAGACATCTAAATCTTTTTCTGCTGTCTTAGTATCAATTTTTAAATGCGAAAGCATTATGCAGTTCAAGAGGCGGAAAATCCGGTGTTGTCATTGTCCACGCCAGGCGGTCCGAAAACCCGCGTGACCTCATGACGTCATCGGCAGCGCTTAAATATTCGGGAAGGAAAGAAAATAAAATTTCTGAATGAAAATTTCTCCCGAAGTCGGTTTCTAAGCCTGGACGGTCCGAACATACCACTTTTGCTGGCCACTTCATTAGAGCACTGTGCCATCACCGCACCATAATAACCCGCGCGCTACACTGCCATCGGTTGGGGTATCGTCGTCATCATCAACCTCCATTCGGGTGGCGAGAACAGATACTGCGTTAGAGTAGTACGCCATCGCCGCAGTCGACACACTGCGTGCATGCTTTCGCATTCACAGAATGTAACTAGTATTCAGTGCCCTCAATAATTTTTGAGACCAGCATTGAAATTCGATTTTTCCCGCAGTCTTTAACCAAAAATGTTTTCTTGATGCCAACAACTGATGATGAGCAAAATCTACACTTTGTAGATCGCTAGAGACCTATAACGCTTTCTAATGTTCGTTATAAAGCTTTCTTGAAGTCCTCTCAAATCGACTACATCTTGTAATGTATACTATGATTGGACCTCATCAATCATGTGGCTTGATGAGACGGTTAATACAGTCTAATGAACATTAGGCGCGCAATGTGTTGCAGTGTTGTAAAGGTCATGAGCAATTATAGCGCCTTCAAAGTGACCTGGAAAAATCGTTCAACAGAGTGTCTCGTTCATTCCTTTTTTCTCTGTTTACTCATGTTAATCTTTATTCACTTCTTTCTACTGGAATACGCCTTCGTTACAAATACTGTTTCGCGTGCTTTATTGTAAATGGCCGTCTCTCACAACCAGTCCGCATTCAGACCTCTGTGAAACAGAGTTGCCTACAGTCCGCGCTCCTGTTCCCACTATACTTGGAGCCACTTTGAATATGTGTTGCAAACAGTACAACCGTCAGCGGTTTTCGTATTATAGATCATGAACTGAATGAATTATCTTACGCTGAAATTTTGTTTTCTAGGACTGATAATCCAAGGTTTCGATTATAGGTTTATGGGGCTTAAACGTCCTAAAGCGACTCAGGCCATGAGGGACGCCGTAATGAAGGACTCCGGAAATTTCTACCACCTGGGGTTTGTTAACGTCCACTGACATTGCACAGTACACGGGCCTCTAGAATTTTACTTCCATCGATATGCGACCGCCGCGGCCGCGATCGAACCCGTGTCTTTTTCGTGAGCATCCGAACGCCATAACCTTAGAGCCACCGCTGCGGCCCAAGCATCGATGAGGTTATTCGTTGAACGGAAGACTTCGGTTCATTGTGCGGAGCTCGGATTATACGTTCTTAGTTGTGTCATCTGGTTTTGTATGGGGGGAACGACGCCCGCTGAATATGCTGGAATAAACACGTACGCCACATAAGTACCTTGGGTTCCCTTTGAGTGCCTATAAGCATAGTGCACATTATTGGAGAGGCCACGTGCCAACTCTTCAGCGCTATGCTCAAGCTTCCGCCCCTCATGGTCTCTCCATTTTTGGCAGGGTGACTGCATGTAATCTCTTTCTCGCCAATAAAATTTCTTATGTACTTCATATTGCTCATAGTACAAAACTGTACATCCAGCATTTCCACAAATATTTTGCTACCTGTCTGTCGGATTCTTATAAATCAGTGAGGCGTAATAAGCTTTTCCGACTATTAAGCGCTGGCAGCTTTGGTTTAGTCGGCCTGTATGTCCGACAGATAGATTCATGTTTCATGTTTTTCCGGGACACTACCCACCCAATAGTCCGTGTATTCTTGCAAGTGAATTACTTCATGTTTTACCGATCCTCATTGTGCCTTTTAGTGTTTCTGGTCGAACGCGTTTGTGGGTATTAATTGATTAGCTATATTTGGCTGTGCGTTTCCTTTTTATTCGTTTTTCTCCTTAGTTCCTTCTTTCAGTGCCGAGGAAAGGGGAGCACAATTATTTCATTTGTATGCTCTTCCCCCGTTCTTGTGGCCCTGTGGGTGTTTCGGTTTACCAGGAAGTTACGTGCTGATCAGAGTACGTAAAATGCCCCTCTCTCCACATACAAAAACGTTTGTCTATTAGCTACACACCGAGACGTTTCTTGTTAAAACATGATTAGAAAAGGGTACTTTTGTGTCTAGGGTATTTTGCCGCCTTTGTGATGCCCCTCAAACGATTGAGCATTGTTTAAATAATTGGAAAAATTCAATTTTGCTTATCCATATCATGTGATGTACAAAAAACAATGAATTCGACACTGCAGTTCGTATGATACCAGACTTTAGATCCATTTGTTGATGAATCCATCGAGTTTTTTTTCCCACAACCTCACGAAGACACGCATGATCGACCAACATTGTGAATCAGTTGTTCCTGCAACAGACTTCATTAAAATGATTGTAGCCCTAAACGAAACATGTCCAGATCAAGTTAAGACTGGAGTGGTACTCACTCTTAGTGCTGTAGTCTACATTGTCTTTTTTCTAGTACTTTGTTGTTTTTCTCAGGTGTGTCCTATTATGATGTGCCAGTTAAAAGCCAAGTGCTCCGCATTGTATTGTGAAGGGCCGCACACAGGAGGCCCAGGCATTGCTGAAAAGAACTAACCCGGCGACCAGTGCACAAGACATTTTGCCTGCCTTCAAATTTATCGACCCAGACATATCGGCGAAGACGGTATTGGGGATGTGGCGGGCGATGCAGAAGAGATACGTGCAAAGACAGCTAGACAGCTAAAGAGGACAGGCGGCGCGCGGTGCCGAACGCAACCGAAGTCTTCCCTGCGGTTTGTGCGGTGCTCCACCCCCTCCCTTCTCCCACCTGTGTGCGCAGACAGGTTCGTTTGTGCGTTTGTGTGTGCAGGCCGACGGGCGACCTTACTAGCAGCGGACACCACAGGCTGCGTAACGGCTCGAGGTGGCGGAGGAGGTCGGCGGCTGGCACCAGACGGGCTGCCAGCATAGGAGGCGTGACCGACTGTAGAGAAGCGTTGCCCTCCGAGGGACACCTGATCCCCTTCGACCCATCTCCAACTAGGCCATCGGCCTTCCCGTCGTAACGGCCGCGGGTTCCTATAAGTTTGGCGGGTGCCCTTGGTCGGCTGCATGAGCAACGACGACGAAACACCGTTGGGCGAAGATTACCCAGAGAGAGAGAGGGGGGAGAGAGAGGGGGGAATCTCCGGAGAGACGCGGCGGTGGCAGCAGAGCCAAAGGAGAGGGGTCGAGCAGAGACGGGTGAGGCGAGCAGATGCAAGATCGCACTGGTCTATAGTCAGCGAGGCCGGATCTCAGCCTCCGCAGCAAACTGACCGCCAACCGAAACGCCGAAGAGCCCTATGGCCTCGACCCGCCACAGCATCGCCAGCCGAGACGCCGGGAAGAGAGGCAGACCACTGGAGAGCCGAGATGAGCGGAGCCGCAAGATGAGCGGAGTGAAGCCCCGACCTGCCGGATGGACAACCAGTTCTGCTAAAAGCCAAAGGTGAGCGGGGCCCCAGTTTCGCTTTCAGGCAGAGAAATAAATAATGTTTTGCCGGGTTAGCACCTTGTTGGATCAATTCTCCTCGCTTCAGCAGGACCCGTAGATAGCAACAAATTAGGTTGCTTTCTGACTGACCCCCCCCCTCCCCCCAAAGGAGGGAACGTCACAGCCTTTTTTCTCATGCATGGTTGCTTAGGTGTGTGGTGTAATGCATCATGTCGATTTGTCACTGTTCTATATATTTTTCTGCATTGTTCATGGACCTAATCAATAGCATCATCGTTATAGTAAATGTCATGTTAAACAAAAAAGCGATGGTATAATATCGTTTTCGTGCAATGGCCCGTGCAGTTGATCTGTTCACGCCGACAAGCGTTCGAATCCCCAGTCGGAAGTATTTATTTTATTTCTGCAGGACCCATCTTAGAGGCTTCAGACGCACCACGGCTTTTCGGGGCTGGTAGTGAAACAGTGCTATTGCACTATTTGTAACTAGCTTTCGGAGAACGTACAGTATTGTAATACATGAATAGTCGATGAAGTCACTCAAAAGTGGGTGCAATACTAGATACGGTGTGCAAGATTTCGACCTGCAAGGCAAGCAGATTGCGGAGCGCCAGAGAACGAAAGTACAGTTTATTGGTTTAGAAGGGTTCCTTAATATGTAGCGCGCCAGCAAGAACCCCATCCATACGTATGTCCTTCGCTGATAGCGTCAGGGATACAAGAGCAACCAGGCGGGCAGGAATAGCCAAAGTCGTCCCCGTCGGATCCTTTGTAGCACTGTTAACGAAATGAAAATAACCGGGTGAGACATTTTCTTTTTCTTCAGAAGACATTCTCGAGGTTATTTCGTGTTAAGGGCCACATCAACCTTATACGCAGTGCAGAAAGCAGGGCCTTGTTCATATCTTCTAATCTGTAGGCTTGAGGGCACTGCTACAGACAGGTTTCTATGCTCAAGGATAAGTTTTATGATAACGAACTCTATAAAGTAGCAGCGTAAACTTAATTATCCTTCCCCTTAAAATGCAGTGCATGCATAACTGCAAACACTGACTGAAAGAAGATAGCCAACAGGCACTGGCACCGCCTTTTTCTGGAATTTTGACCGGTTTGGCTCCAACAGGGCCAGTTTTTTGCTATGCTCATGCAGAATGCCCACCCAGTATTGAAAGAATGTCTGCACCATATAATTTTTATGAATCCCAGCAGAGTGATTCTCTCTTACTAGCACGTAAACTGGTCCTTCGTGCGGCACCTCGGATAAAACCAGAATAAAGTAATGCTCATTTCTACAGAAACGCGAACATGGATGCCGCAGTGCCATGCGACTTTAAATCATTCGCATGGCTTCCGGAGTTGCAACAATGAAGAACCCTTATCACGACAAGCAGGCTAACTAACGAAGCTGCGATAATCAAATGTGCAGCCTTTGAGCAAGACGTTTAACAGGTGCATTATTCAGCGTGAATTTTTGCTTTCGTCAGAATTGCTGCTTAGCATATCGCGACGAACAGCGACACTCTTTATTTGGCAAAGTTGTTCTTTAATATTGCATTTACAACAAAAAAGATATCTAACGTCCCATTTCTATGTGGCATGCCTTGTCATATTTCTTTTTCCTTGAATTCTCGCCTCTCAATTTTTTTTCCCGTAGATATATGCTTTCAAGACATGTAGGACGAAGTTATTGATTATTAATGGTGCTTACGGAATCTTTTATTACGGTGCGTCTAATAAAATTTCGGAGAATCTACACCTCCCCATGACCTGTACGAAAGGAAAAGATACAAACACAATATTTTCACCGTCCTTAAAGCCGATAGTGCGATACCCTTAAGCCGTTGAAAATTAGGAGAGGTAGGAGACGAGGTCTCAATCGTTCCTGATGCCACCGCTGTTCCTATTACGGTCTTTTCCTTGCAGCTCCCTTCCACTTGAAATGAACTAGGAGTAAAATAAAGGATTTTGATTTGATTTGATTTGAGTTGATTTAATTTTGTTTCACTTCTGCAGCTTTGATTTGCACTGCTCGCAACTTCTCCGAGAGAACCATGATATTCGAAAATGAATCTGAAAGCGCCTGTTCTAAGGGGAATGCAAACTATGGCGGTGCGAGTTTGTTTCGCGGACACCGCTGCTTCACGAAAACAATCATCGCTTTTAAATTTAGCATATCCTGGTGCATTCTTAACTTGAGAGTTGCATGGTTACTTCAAAGCTGCTCCTGTCTCCAGTCCCGCTGAATGCATATGACATTCTCAGCACTGTTTCCCAAAGAAAACCGAAGAACTCACCCTTACACCACACTGCACATTATTATCTGGCCCATACGGATGGCCGGCGGGGCTGGTAGAAGAAAGCGCACTCCTGCAAAAACACGATTTTGCGACTAACAACATTAATACTAATTTTTTTTTCTGTGCCGAGATGGAAGAGTATTATGGCACATTGCGTTGATTCAAAATTGCATCACAAGAGAGGACGCTTAGTTTCGATATAAATTCTCGCATAATACTTACTTCGCCAAGAGGCAGGTTGCAAGAAGTGCGACCAACAGGAGCTTCGCCGAAGTCATCTTCTAATCGTTTCACCGAGGCCCTACCGAATAATCTGCAGTTCACAAGAACTTCTCTCCTCTATTTATACAGCAGCAGACGCGTCATGCCACACAGATGGCCCTTTTTTAAAAATGTATTCACACGTTTGCCGCAGGATTCGACAGAAAAAAAGTCAATTGTTTGTTTTTCATTGCAGGTGTTCATAACCTTTTTTTCTCGCCTGAGCGATGACGACAGTGTGGGGTAACCAGATGACGTGGAGATCAGATGGACAAAGACGCTCCTGCATGGCGCAGAACAATGGGCTGAGTTTTTGAGAACAGAAAGATAAGAACGCTCCAAGTGTCCCACTCCTGTGCTTTTCTCTACACGAAGCATAATCGGGCTGCCAGATGCAAAACTGATGCATCCTGTTAAAAGTGTCTTCACTTTTGACAGGATGCATCTGTTTAGCATAATGCAGCCTATTTATGCCGCGTGCAGAGAAAAGGACAGCAGCGTTCTTGTACTGTAAGGTTCGAAACCCACTAGTTGCCTCTCCTCCATAACCTCTCTGGAAATATAGCCAAACAAATGCTCTTCACTGCCACCACCTCTCGGAAGTGGTCGTCGCCGAGAGCACCAGCAAATTAATTTCTCTAGGGCATGACACGGCACTCCTGACGGTCTCAAACCTCTGTGGACACCTAAACCGCGCATGAGGGAAAGCATGTGAGAGTGATTAAAAAATATAAACATTTAACTTGGTTCTTGGGGAGAGAAATGGTGCAGTAGCTGTCTCATATCTTGGAAGACTACTGAACCGTGCCGTAAAGAAAGGGATAATGGAGGGAGCGAAAAAGAAAGGAAGAAAGAAGGACCGGAGTGTAGGGCTCCGGAATTATTTGAATCAGCTGGGATCCTTACCAAAGAGTGACATCGCACAGAACACAGGTGTGTTTAGCGTTTTCCTTTCATCAAATAATTAAATTCACTGCAGGAAAGGCGAGGTCCGTTCTTGAATGGCTCTCTTCCGAAGACGCTTATGGCAGCGCGCACTTGGGCACCTCGAACGTTGAGCAGCAGCTATTGGCGGAACGCACCACACATATACATTCTAGTGTTTTCAGGGGAATCTTCCAAGGCGAGGTAGGTAAGTAATAAGGAAGTAATGCTCGTTACCGTCCACCAAATTGTGATTCACGATGCTCTGTTCTTACATCATCGCGGCCTGTTCTGACATCATGCCACCAGGGGCTATATATTCCGGTGCGCTTTTCAATACAAGTTCTTGGTTCGTGGTCCATGTCATCACTCCCTCCTTTATTCCTTCCCTTACGGCGTGGTTCAGGTGTCCAACAATATATGAGACATACTGCGCCATGTCCTTTCCCTAAAAACCAATTATTATTACTGGTCTATGTCGTCCTTCAGTCATATCCGCAAGTATCACCATGCGGATAAAAAGGAAAGATGTGCAGCTCTCACCGGAACTTTGCAGTTGATTAAAATGCATCCTGTTTCGTATTTTTCTTCAAATGCAAAGTTTCTGTGTGAGGTTCATATCCTTCCCCTCTAACCGAATGGACACAATGAGATCGACGCTGACGAGCAGTTACTGCTTTCTTACGAATCTTATCAGCCATAGGAGACTAACGTAAGGGCAGTGTATTCACACCCTTTCCCTTTCGAATGAATCAGTTCGCCCTGGCTCTCAAATTGCTGGCTAGCTTACTTGAGGTTGCAGATTCCTTAGCAAGAGCCTCTCTCTGCGGCCAAATTATTGCAGTCCTGCCAACCTGTGCATATACAGCTGCGGTGAGGTTTCACAGCTACACAATATTTCAGGAATTTGCTGCCTCGGCACTTAAATCATCTCCCGAATATCAGCATCTTTTCCATTCTTCGAGTAGCGAAGACTGGCGATCGCACAGATTATAGGTCTCTTTCACGCGTTTGCTTTGCCGAGTTCCTCTTCTAAATTTTATGCCTTCACAGATCTTGCCTGGCGGCTTCCCCATTGTGCCTTTTTTGTGCCGAACCTGAGGCAATTGATCTCTCCTTGCTGTTCTGCAGCCGATGTTTTAGTTTGAGGAGGCGTCTTTTCCAAATTCCATTTCACCAGCTGGGTTTGCCTGTGTCCTCTGCGGTTGCTCTTTCCATTGGAACTTCTTTGCTTGGACGAAGCGACAAGAGTGTGCGCTCTGTTGTGCAATATTTCCTTAAATAAACGCAACACCTCCCATTCTAATTTTTTCCCGCTGTCAGTCAGTACGAAATTGAAACATTAAAGGCATTGTATACTAATATGCACATTAAGCCAAGGTCCCGCTTTCGATCTCCAAGTTAACAGGAGCCCTGTCGTTGCGTCTTCCAATCTATTATCCTATATACTATTACTACTTTTTTTCCGGTCAAAACCTTGCTGCCTCCAGCAATTAACTGCCATTGTCTTGGCCACTACCCCGTAGTGGTAATGTGCCAGCATATTTCAGGCCAACCAACCAACCAAACGAACTGCAGGGTGGTGGTGCTGGAAACTTCATTAGACACAGGGGAGTTTAGGATACGCAGGTCCTTGGCCCCCCCGCACGGTCCCACTGCACTAATCACACTGGTAGGCTCATGACGCTGGCAGCCCGGCCTGTGGCGATGGCTTGCTTGGCCGGGTCCTTGGAGTGCAATAGGGTCCCCCAAGCCTCCCAAGTGGTAAGGTGTCCAGGCCCCGCTGTGGAGGATCCGCGGGGCAGTGGAAAAGGATATGTACGAGAGTGGCTTTGGGGTGGTGGCAGAGGGTACAGGAGGGGTTTGCGTGGACTTGGTGATAGCGCGAGCGTATATAAGGGGAGGGTAGGGTGCGTGTTATGAGCCGCCTCCCAAGTGTCTGGTGATAATTGCCGAGGGAGGGATGGGTTGGGCGGTAGAACCGACGCTCTACTTTGCTGGCCTGCATCAGTTCACTGAATGAATGCATGCGCTGGCTCTGAATGAATGTACTGAATGAATGCATGAATGCATGCGCTCCCTTGAGAACTCCAGGTAGGACGCCGCCGTTGCCTGGTTGAGAGAACCTCGGTCTAAACCGTTGGCTGCCTCGGTTCCAGGATTCCCGGGGAGGGCAGGCACCCATAAGAGCTCCATCTGACGGGGCGGGTGTGCGGTGAGGGAGTTCAGAATGCGAAATGCAGGGACGTGAACTCTTCCGCGGGCAAAATTTAATGTGGCAGTTTTAGAGTCCGATGCTATATACCAGGCCTCCGTGCGCGTGATGGCGCAATGGCGGCCTCTTCAGCCTCCTCCGAAATGGCAGCGGGGGATATATGAAAGGTGGCAATCGGTTGTAGGGAGAGGTTCGTGATGGCTACAACTGCGTCCTCGCCTGTGCATGCGGCATCCACCCACAAGGCATCCAGTTCCGTGCCATAGTGTTTGTGGAGCGCCTGTGCGCGAGCTCTGCGGCGGGGTTCGTGGTAGGTGGGGTGCATATTTTTTTGGGAGAGGTTCAATAAGTAGTTCGCGGTGAATTTGGTGGGGGACCTGGAGCTGTGTGGGATCCGTGGCTGGTATCCTGGTACCGAGGGTGTGTAGGATGTGTCTGCCGGTGTTGGTTCTCGCGAGACGTATGTATTGTGTCTGTCGGTGGGGCTCGATAAGCTCCGCTATCGTGTTGTGTAGGCCTAGCTGGAGGAGTTTTTCAGTTGTGGTATTTAGGGGTAGGTGTAGTGTTGTCTTAAATGCATAAATGCTCTCCACACAGAAACTGGGACAATGGGCAAATCACCCGTATTATCGCGCGGAGAAAATTTATTCTTATCTTCATAGAGTGCTTCATGTCTTGCTAGAGATTCTATTGCAGACAAGAAGTTGATGTAACATAACTTTATTTGGTTTAATAAAACATGTTGCTGCGCTAGTTGGTGAAACAAACACATACTATTCAAGTAATGCTATATATCGGCCCATTCAAAAAGAAACAAAATTCCATGAAGACGAGCATGAACGAAAACTCGTAAAATATTGATTGCAAAAAATTTGCTGCGTTTGACTAGATAATTCGTTCTCTTGATATAAATTTATTAATATTAAAGGCAAAGGCACTATTTACAAAGATCTGGTGTATTTAGCGAGAACAGAAAATTGGGCGAGTTGCAATGTATTCATCTTTAAGCAACGCGAAACACAGGACAAGAGGAAGAAACACGGAACGACACGAGCCCTATTTTTTAATGAAAGAGCCCATTGTACAATAAATGTGGTTAACGAGAACAGAAAACTGGGCGAGTTGGAATGTATTCATCTTTAAGCAGCGCGAAACACAGGACAAGAGGACGAAACACGAGACGACACGAGCGCCATAGACACGAGACGACGAGAGCAATAGCGCTCGTATCGTCTCGTGTTTCTTCCTCCTGTCCTGTGTTTCGCGCTGCTTAAAGATGAATCTGGTGTATATTGGTTACCCTCGTGGAGTTTTCACATAAACGCTATAAAACTTAATTCTATCACCCGGACTCCTTGCGTAATGCTCTATAGTATAATGTAAACTTGGCAGAGTTAGAACAGATGTACATTGGGTGGGCCGCCACAATCGGGCGAAAGGTCAAAAGAACAAGTAAACACTAAGCGTTCGTCTGTGTTGTTTTCATGTTCTTTTTGTCTTTCCCATTGTCGCGCTTTTCCACACAATGTGTATAAAGCTCTAGTTTGCTTTGCATCTCGCATAGGTGAAACGGAGACCGACTGTACTAACAAGTGGATGTTTTAGAACTATACGCACATTTGTAAATGCAGTAGAATCAAAAGCCGATCTCAAGGAGTGAAACACGGGAAGAAACAAAGATATGTTTCTGCCTTACATGGTCTTCATAGCACGTTAAGGCGCAAAAATAGCGCTGACTTGATTCCAACAGGCAGCGTCTTTGTTTCCGATTTTAGGAATTCCATCCTTTCCATGCACTGCCTATACTTTCCCACGTGCCATACGTACAAACTTCAAGCACGTTAATTTTGCGTTTTACATCCCAGATCAGTGTAGTGCTTATCTTGGAATTCTCCGCTACAAGCTCTACCCCGTCACTGGAGTAAAACGCAGCTGAGTCTGCCACGTCCACACACATTTTGACGAACATGTTAGCAGTTTTCGCTGACGCGAAGGCAACAGAGGGTTCGATATGCACGTTTCAGAATACATACTATTTTCGTTTCGCCGGTAACCTAATCCATACGTTGACAATGCGAACTAAAAATGAAATTCCTATGGCCAACGCTTTCACGTCGCAAGCCTTTGTCCTGAAGACCCTCATATCGAATATTGTTATATCGACTTTACAAATTTTCGACCTCACTTGCAGCCAATTCTACCGAATTTAATTTGAAAGCGAATAGAATGAGCACGTACAGTGAAGGGAGAGCAAAAGCGCAAAAACAATTTCACACATTATGCTATCTTACCCAGGCAAACGTATACAAGGTGTTTTCACTGTTAACAAAGCGAGTTCACCTCATCAGAATAAAGCGCGGCAAGCTGTTTTTTTTTTCACAGTTGGAGTCAGTGAACAGAAGCAGACGCACTCCTATACATTAGCGAATGAGTTTTTTTGATAAATAAGTTCCTTGAAAGGAAAAGAATTATTATAAAGGAAAAACCGAGCACTCAGCGTCTCTTGAAAAGCAGGGAAGTCAAGCAGTCGAAGGTGGTACGAAAAATAATTGAAATTGAAAGAGTGCATAGTCTGCCAGCATTCATTCTTTAGACAAACATTTCCGCCATTCAATCACTGACTTTGTCATGAGAGTAGTGCGGCTGATTTTCGTTTCATAAAAGTTTGCTCTGGAGGAGGGTATTGCGCCAAGTAAAATGTGTTCCCAAGGAAGCAAACACGAGAAGTGGTATAGGTTACAATTCAGTGAGCTTGTGCCGGAGATCAGCTGAATGTTTCTACCAGAGCTAATCTTTCTTTTCTCTTCCTTACCTCTTCAAGACTACACTGTTGTAAGTGTAGGTTCCATGGATTTAGGGTCTCCAAATACGTATGAATGGACAATGTATATTTCCGGCGTTATTTCTGAACGTATCCACCACATCTGATATACAGATTTTAAGGAAATGTAAATAAACATACACCTTTCTTATATGGGCGAGGAAGCGAAATCACAGGTACAAATAACCTCTCTCGTTCTGCAAGCGGAATACTGGTGCGTAAAAGCCATTAAAAGATAAACTTAGTTCAAAAATCATTTCATATATAAAAAGAAATACAAACCGAGTGATCTAAAAATCTATGCCCCTCACTTTAGTAGTTACTCAGGCTCGCTGGTTGCGGAGCGAAAAAAAATGACGCGCAAGCATCAGCGACCAGAAAAGTGTCGCAAACGGGCAGCTGCTGCCTTCCAAGATAATTTTCAGCAGTTTTCAATACACTGGAAGAAATTTCATATTGCTGCTTTGCTTTTGTATGCTAAAACAATAGTGGCTCTATCTAGAACAGTGGCGTCGCCGCCACCGCCGCCGCCGCCGCCTGCCTGCGTGTCATTTTTTTTTTTCGCTCCGCAACCAGAGAGCCGGAGTAACTGGTAATGTGAGGGGCACAGATTTTTAGATCATTCGGTTTGCATTTCTTTTTAAATATGAAATGATTTTTTAACGCTGTTTTTCTTTTAATGGCTTTTGCGCACGTAGAATGCACTCCGACTGGACGCGATCAGTCGCGATAATTCTCGTCACGTCTTGCATTACAAAAAAAAAGCAAAAAAAGCCGCTCGTCGGCAGATTTCAGTATATTCAGAGAAGCCATTTTTACCGAATAATGTCTGCCTCAGAAGTCAAGCATGTTAAATCTGTGGTAGCAGTAAAGAATAGCGTCACAAACCCAGGGTTTCTTTAAAATATGTTTTTTTAAAGCAGACGATAGTCGAAAGGTGACCCGAATTACAGTTCCCATAATTAAAATAGTGGGACAACCAGCTATTTGTTGTAAGCACACCTAAAAAGGTGCCGCGATCTTTCCAGAGACTTCCACAAACAACGCAGACCTGAATAACTGCAGCAGTTTAAGTTAGAAATATTATCCAGCTTTCTATATTATGTTCCTTTGTTTTTATGTGGATCCATCCACACGGGCTCATCAGTTAGCTGCAACGGTTATTTTGCCGAGCGCAAAGCATTCTATTCTTAGAAGAACCTGTAATCCTGTAGGCAGCCGAACACTTAGAAGCTAATAATGAAATAGAATACGCATTCCGTGTAGATATAGAAAATATGTTCAATTCTGTACCACATGCCGATCTTTTTGTGTCTCTACAAACCTTCGTTGAAAAAAGAGGTGTCCGCTTCACATCCCTCTCTTAAACGCAGGTTCTAGAGACACAAAGAGATCAGCATGCGGTACTGAAGTAAAAAAAAAATTCTGTACCAATACGGAGTGCCTGTTCTATTTCATTATTAACTTTTAAAAGCTTAGCTGCTTCTAAAGTCTTCTTTCCCCGTAAAGGGTCGTGCAGCGTGAGAATCTTAAGCTTCCTTTGTACAAAACGGCCAATATTATGCTACCGAGAGCCATTTTTATTCACAATTGCGCTGAAGGGGATGTTAGGTTTGTGGGTTTTACCTGAGAGGAACACTGACAGAACGTTGTGTTTACTTTTGCAAATGTTAATATCTTAAGTCCGCAGTAGCAAGGACATCTAAAAATTCATAAAACTTGTGTTTACTTTCGCGTCAATTTTAATCGGGAACAAAGTGGAAGAGAAATATTTATAGCAACAACGAGATTATTTATCTCGTTTGAGTGAATTCCAGGATTCCCGTGGCCACGGCTACTCAACGAACAAAATTTTTCCTAAAACCTATCGATGGCTCTTCAGTGTTGTGGCTTTTAGGCGTAACCAGGTACACCTACAATCTCTGTCACGCTGACGGACGCAAATCACCTCTAAATAAGGATGTGACGCGATGAGCATGCTGATCCAGTCACTGGTCACAACTACAGCAGTGCACAGTAACGCCTACAGAATTACAGGTTCTTCTAAAATAGAACGGTTTACTCTGAGCAAAATAACAGTTGAATCTAAGTGATGAGTACATGTGGATGGATCGACCTGCAAAGAAAGGAACATGGTATACAAAGTTGGATAATATTGTTCACTTAAAGTGCTGTAGTTATTCAGGTCTGCGTTGTTTGTTGAAGTCTCCGGAAAGATCGCGACACCTTAGGTGTGCTTATAACGAATAGCTGGTTGTCCCCCCATTTTAATGATGACGACTGTAACTTCTGGTGACATTTCGACTATTCCCTGTTTTAAAAAAAAAAGATATTTTTAAAGAGACCGTGTGTTTGTGACGCTATTGACTGCTACGCCATATTTAACTTGCTTGACTTCTGAGGCCTGCATTATTCGGTAAAAAACGGCTTGTCTGGATATATTGAAATCTACAGGCGAGCGGCTTCTTTGCTTTGTTTGTGATGCAAGACGCGACGAGGATTATTGTAATTTATGCATCCAGTCAGAGCCCATTCTACGTTGTTCCAGACTGCTGTGGTAGCTTTGCAGGCTGTATCTCCAAATTTTGCTGTCAGCATTAAATTGAGCAGGGGCGATAGCGTTGCGTATTGTGTTCGATGACCGCCGGGCACGATTGTTGCTACGCCGCCGCCGAGACAACAATTTATTTGTAGACGCAAGTCGGCTTAATAAAAAGTTTCGCTGAGAAGCCCTTTTCGCTGTCCACCTGTACACCGGACTCCTGTCACCACTACCGGAATATATTTTGAAACCTCGCTATCTATTGTTACAACACAAAGACTTTTCAAAGAGGCTAGAGAAGGGGGAGATATATCTCGCGCTCCCATTGGCGGCGACAAAACACACGTGTGAAAGTGTCATAGTTGTGTTCAGCTCCACTTGCGTCAATGCAACTATTGCAACAGAAACGGCAGCGCAAGTGTGCCGTGCTATATTGTTTAAGGGGCTCCTGGATGATGAAGCATGACACTTCACGAACTGCGGGATAATACATGCGCTGACGAAAATCATGCAGTGAAAGCTACATTTCCCATGCACATAACAGGCTAAAAACGAAAAGTTTGTCAAGCCACATTGGCAAGGGTAATCATGTTTTCGAGATTCTAATAACTGATATGACTATTACTAACGATCAGCTACAAATCTCTAATTGCATGAAGGCGTCTAACTCTACTGATTATAAGGTAATTATCGAAAATTAACTAACTAGTTTTCTACCTAAGAATATATCCACTGGTTTCGTTGTGAATGCGAACACTTATAATACTATGGTAAAAATTCCAGACTTTTCCCTAACAGAACTTAATCATGAGAATTACTTAAAGGGTAGAGAAACCAAATTCCAAGGTGGTACAGAGACTGTCATACGTTTCCTTGGTATGTGAGCACCATAGGGGCCAAGTATTAAACTCAAAGAAGGTGCAGAATATATTTGAATCTCATTTTACAGTTTGTAAAATGCTAGCTGTTAGAAGTCCGACCCATCGCCAGTGCATCAACGTGACGCAGGGACAGAGAAGACAACACACCAGATATTTGTTACGTCATTGCACAGTTTTCTTATGTACGGGAAAAAGTTTCGCGGCTTTGCGGCCTAGCAACCTTGCTCGCGAATCTTTCTTTGACTAAACGCTGACGACTGCGGCTCACGTCCAACGAGTCAACGCATACTGTTGTAGCGAGCCCGCCAGTCACGCAGCCCTGCTGGCGCTTCGGTTTGCGCGCAGAATGAGCTTCTAGGCACACTAACCGCCATGCCTCCGGTTTCGTGCGTTGTTGACTTTTGCCTCAGAAATTCTGGCACCGAAGCGGAGATGCCGCACAGAGGCGAGCCTGGATTGATTTTGTGCGTGCAACTGGGCGCCCCTATTGGGCTTCGAGCAATTATTTATTCAAGTATTATATGCTCGCTACACTTTGACAAGAGCAGCTGCGAGTGCAAATAGGCATACTTCACTGGCTTCGGCATTCGAGCAAAACATTTCCTGAGGCCTGGCGCCGCACCAAAGTTGCACCCCGCAGCAGCGCACCGTCTTCTCGCTACGGAGAGCGGACAGAGCGAAGAAACAGTGCCGAAGCGTCAAGTGTGTTTAGCATGCGTTCTCAATCATGTCTGTTGGCGTGCATGTTCGTGCTACAGAGTCAGATTGTGCAAAATTTTTGCGCAGTACGTCGTCAATGGTGTCAGCGGGCTTCGTGACTCCTGTGAGTACTCGGGCATAGACGAGACTCCAGACTTCTGGGCTTCTTGCACAGGTTGGCATTTTTCGATGATCTGGTTTACTTGGTTTTTCTCATGGCGCCGGAGATTGATGTTTTGGTTGGCTGCTTATCTAGAGATCACAGTAGCCCCCAAATAAGTACGAAGAGGACGCGAGTTAAATGGTACTGAAATTTGGTGTGAACGCCGCGAATTTAATAGAGCTTCTTGTGAAGATGGCTTCGCTATTTCTACTTCTGCCATACAACCTGCTTCTGCTATTGTGCTGTGCTGGGAACGCCGCCGCAAGCGCTTCGGGTGAATAAAATGAACCGCCCTGGAGCCCAAAAATCAAAATTTTTCCTCTCTCCTTCTCTCTCCTACGCGTATTTTGGTAATACAGGTAGCAGGTGATAATAAGGAGCACAACACTGCAGTGAATTCATGGAGCAGAAATTGCTCGTGCCTTTGTAACCATTGATACTGAGCTACTCTATGGTTAGTCTGCAACACTTCTAAGTGGGTGCAATAGGTATGAACGACTGAGCGGAATTTCGATAGAAAGAGTGGTGCCAGAGCTTAGTTTTGAAAGTGCAGTGCCTAACGGCAAAAGAAATGAGCCAGAAACCAGGCAGGCACTGCCTTCTCAGTCTGGTACAGCATAACACAGGGACGCCTTGGAGCACTGCTGAGAGTGGCTTGGCGTACTAGGAAGCCTGTTAGTCGTGCAGCGCTACTTTCATTTTGTGCACTTCAAAGACTAATTGTTCTCTACCAAAGTGCAGAGTTGGACATTATCTCTTTGCGATGCACTTCAGTATAGAGATAGGAGGTTTGTGCTCATTGAATTTGAAGCACACCAGTTGCCGTGCCTGCAGTTTCCTTCCATGTTGACTTCTAACTTAGCAAGACAGGCATATAAGCAGCTTTGTACAAGTTTCGAGAAATAAACCACAGTGTTGTTGGAAGCCTTCTTTTTCTGAGGATTTGAGAGATACGTGTTTAATTTTTGGTTATCATCCTCCTTTGCTTTCTGACAATTCCTTTGAAAGATGCAGAAAATAACTTATAATTTATCCAATTCGCTAGGCTCTGATAATAGGAAAGGCTTTTCCAAGCTGCTTTTCTACGACGATAAGCTTTCTCATACTCCTACGTCCACCAAGGAGATGGCTGTCTGGCAGGGGCAGTAACGCTCACAGAGAATACAGAGCTCTCAGCAGCATCTTGCAGGAAGGAAATTTCCCACTGAGCTCTTTCGGCTCGACCTGAGCTAACTATGGAGATAAGCGAGGTAGATATCAATTTTTGTACGTAATGCGGTTTCAGATTGCATGGTAGCACCACCTTTTTTGATAGGAGAGGATAGAATAGTAAAGGTTATTGGAAAGTAGCCACTAGATGTGCCTGAGTCTTCTGTTGACCATGCAGGTACCCCAAACCCACGAGATACTAATGTTAAATATATGAATGAACGAGAAACTCCTCGCATAAAGGTTATTGCTCCGGAATTGCAGCAGCGCGCTCCATACCTAGACATCCGTGACCAGAGAAGCTGGCCGCAGGAGTCATAGCGATTACACAAGGCACTGTGGTGCGAGTAAAAATTCCTCGCGATGACGGTGCTGTCCGCGCCGCCCAGTAAGCTGTCCAAACAGTCTCCTGTGGACACCTACAGGAAAGTAGACGTTAGCAATAGTTATTTGGCGCACTGTCGAAGGCAGATTTCAACCGCCAACAGCTCACAATCAGGGAGCGAGAGTGATGCCCGAAGACATATTTTTATAGAGATCATAGTCATTGCCCCCCTCACTCCTGCCATTAATGCGATCTTCCCTGAGAACACGAAATTTTTTCAATAAAAATGATTTAAGTGGAAACAGCCACGTTTCTGGCAAAATTTCAGTATCTGGATTATGTTTATGGAGAAGTAATTCAAGATCCGGGAGAGAAGAAAGTACAGAGCGACAATTCCATTACAGAACTTTTAGGCCGGCCGTGATCATTGACTGATGAAGGAGGCACCAACAGCCTCTTTCAGCACATCAGTCTGGGGGATTACTTTGGGGCTCCTTTCTTTGCTTGGACTTGCGGAACAGCTGACTTCGAGGGTGAAGAAGCAGCTCACGCTTCTGGGAAAGGCTTTGCATTTCAACATCCGTGGTAAAGTTATCTAATTGAGAGGCACTGCAGGGAGCGCTGTTGGCAGGCAGCACTTGGGATGCGTCAGGAGGCTACATGGAGTGACTCTTACTAGCAGCGCAATTTGGGAGCGATGCAGGCGTCGCCGCCGAAACAGATAATTCAGAAGACATAGATTGGCCGGCAACAAGTTGAGATAAAGCCTCGGTGAAATTGCACAGCATTCGCTCGACCTACACAGAAAAAGCCTGTTCCACTGAGGACACTATCGAAGTAGTCAAACTTCACTGTATATCTGCAACTGAGCTTCGCGCACGGCTGGCATATGTATTATTCTTCCGATGCAGAAGTGCATATGCATCTGCTCTCGAGCATCGCTTCGCTTGAATTACATCTAGCAGGCTTTGTTCGTCGGCTCGTTTCGAACAGTTGACATCATCAGCTGATTGGTTGCACTTGCAGAGGCAACACTGGGGCTGATCAGAGGTGCAGCTGTCATCAGAATGCCCTTCTCCAAAAACACGGCAGCGGGTCACCGATTTACACGCTTTACCACAGAGACCGAACCACCAACAATTGGTGCATTGAAGTAGACGGGGTTGCAGAGGATCCACACAATACACTATTGGCCAGACCTTGAGTTCAGAAGACTAGGAGGAGCCAGCAAAGGTAGTTATGACTGATTCTGTCGCTACAGGCACGCCATTTAATTCTCTACTGCACTCCTCCAGTATTTCCTGCGGAGAAGATGCGGGGTCCACTCCACTAACAATAACTTTGGAGCATGCGACCTGTTCAGAGATGAATACTTTCACCGCTAATGACTGAAAAATTTCGCACTGGAGCAGGTCTGTGACACAAGCAATGTCAGAGGACTTGAAAACTATGTCTCTACAGCCGAACGGTCGCACTTAAGAGATCTGGAGGTAGTGGGTAGTTAGAGACTTTAGCTCCTGCGGAAGAACCTTAGAGCTTTTCATCTTGATAATTTCGTCACCGATCGGCACGAGAGTCACAGGGATAACGTTAATTATATTTTTCCGAAAATCGTCCAGCGGCAAGCTTTGGTTGGGCAAGCTGGCAAACCAGGCTGCCGAACCTACGCCCGGGGAGGTCAGCGACCTACCTGAGCCAACCATGCCCTCGAATGCGCATTAACCGCGCCTACAGACTTAACCTTAGACCTGGCCAAATCCCCCACGCGGAACGGCCTCAACAGATTTGAGCACGCAGGCACCGCCAGGACACCACAGATGGACTCTCATCTAACCACCAGTACCAGCCAAACAATAAACACTCCTGTATGCTTCTTTGCTTCAAGCCAACCGGAGTTCGCAAATGCGGCATCTTCTTCATCATCTGTGTCGTACCCCGGTGCCTCATAATCAGTGTCTTTGCCAAAATAAAATTCTTCACCTTCCGACTCGAAGCTATTCGCCATTGCGACTTGAGTGCTCCCGTCTCTCCGTGTTTACGCGCACCACGTGCCTGTCAAGCAGACGACGTGCCCACTCGACATCACGGTTTTCCGGACCCACGTCACCATGCATTGTCTGGTTTTTGAAGTGACGTAAAAACCTGGCAACTACGAACCGAACCTGAAACTGGTGGGTACAAATAGTGCGATTATTAATTATGTAGTATGAGCTTGTGCTTCTAACATCCTGTACCATGCTTACAGAATCGCCACGCTTTATTTACAACCGAGGGTACAACACAAAAATGTAGTGTCTCTACCATTTTGAACTCTTCCCTGAAACACCTGGGATAAAAAAGATGACGCTGGCGCAAATTCACCTGAAGAACAGAATAAAAAAAACCTCAGAGGCAGTGTTTCTACTAGAAGTTTGTGTGTCAGTTCTTTCTCCACATCAGCAGTGTGGTCACTGTCATCGTATCTTTATCGGCAAACATATATATATTCAAAGTTGGAAACGCTTCATTTAGCCATAGATTTATTTTGAGTCAACGTTTCGGACAGAGCTTGTCCTTTCTCAAGACTGCGGTTACAGGGGTCTTCTTCCTCTTCTTAAGGAGTTGGCACTGGCACACATGTAGGTCACATGAACAAAAGAAACAAACGGAGGCAAAGAATACTAGAAAAGATACAGATAGAAAGGAAAAAAGGGGGAATAAATAAAAAAGAAAAACGTGCTCTACCCCGCCGCCCACCCCGCAGCCGCGAGAAGCCGACCCCGGACGAGGAAAAAAAAAAACACGGAGCGGGAGGGGATAATGGCTACCCATCAAGGCAACAGAGCGGCGGCGTGTAAGGTGCACAGGAGCAGACGGTGGCGGGATCGCCCTACACACAAAAGTTAAAGACGCGTACACTCGCGTGCCCCGACCATAAAGAGTAAACAAATAAACAGAACAAAATGCAGACAGGGCCGGAGCTTCCGTCATCTGGAACCACTTCGGCAGCCAGAGCCAAGGCCGAATCAGCGGCGCCGTGAGCTTAACTAGACACACGTGCACTGTGCATGAAAACACCCAGACACACAACAGTAAAACATCCGAGCTCATGCCAGTGTCGTGTGGCGGCTAAATGACAATGGCGGGAGCATTTAAGCGAGTAAGGTGTACAGAAACAGACGGTGACGGAATTGTCCAACATATATAAATTGGAGATGCTTGCACTCGCGTGACCTGGCCAGAAAAAGTAAACAAATAAACAGAATAAAATGCAGACAGGACAGGAGACTTCCGTCATCAGGAACCATTTCGGCAGCCCGAGTCAAGCTAGAGTCAGCGGCGCCGTGAGCTTAACTACACACACGTGCACTGTGCCTGAAAACACCCACAAAAGAAAAAAAAAGTGGAAAAACACCCGAGTTCGGTCAAGTGTGGTGTGGGAGGTAAATGTGAATGGCGTGAGCACTTAGGCAAGGGTTCTTCCATTGCACCCCGTCGGCAAGGTAATCGAACTGGGAAGATAGGGGCGGGATGGGGTAGGCAATGAAGAAATTTGTGTGAGCTTGAAAAAGATGTCGCTGGCAAGAAACGACCGCGGTATGTCAAGCTGGCTCTCGTAATGTCAGCAACGGCCCTGCAAGGGGCGGATGGAGGACAATACACCTGGACTTTCATTAATGCCGTGAGGAATTGTTTCAAATTCGTAAATGAAGTACGACTCGCGTTGTTCTCTTTCCCGGGTGTTGTGGAACCCACCCTGTAGGACTGTTAACTTAATTGCATCAAATGGGTGGTTTCGCTCATTAATATGTTTTGACAAGGGAAGGTTGGGTAGGGATAAGATATGCGCGCGGTGGTTATTAAAGCGAATTCGTAGAGGGTTGACGGTCTGTCCAATGTACTGCATACTGCACTCACTGCATTCTAGGAGGTATATTACGTTGCAGGAATCACAATCAAGGTTGCCATTAATTTCCCATTTGAAGCTTGAAGCTGTGCTTACTACATAGCTTGATGTTTGTATGTTTGCAGACCTGGCATCTACTTTTTCCACATGGCCGGCACCCCAAAACCGGCTAGTTATTTGTTTTTGAGTGTACTAGAATATTTTTAATGTTTTTTGGTCGTCTGTAGACAACGTGAGGGGGAGCAGTGAAAATTTTGGTGAGGCGCTCGCTTTGTTCGAGGATGTTGAAATGTTTTCTGAGGATTTTGTTTACATTAGGCAGGTTACTGGTGAAGGTAAGTACGAGATTTGCCCGGTGGTCTGTTTCCTCGTTGTAGCGACATCCCTCGAGTATTTGCTCTCGGTTGAGTTTAGATGCCTTTTCAATGGCATCGTCGACAATGGTGGGGGGGGGGGGGGGTATCGTTGCTTAATGAGGACTTCTCGCATGCGTTTGGAATTTTTTACGAAGTCCGCGTCTTGGGAACATATTCTTTTAAATCGATGTGCCTGAGAGTATGGGATGCTTGTTTTAGAGTGACGAGGATGGCAGCTTTGGAAGTGTAGGTATTGTTGGCGGCCCGTCGGTTTTCTATATACACCGGTGGTAAGTGAGCCTTTGTTTACCGAAATCTCGGCATCTAGAAAGTTAATTGCGGTGTTGGAGTACGTGTAAGTGAAAGATATGTTAAGGTGGACGAGGTTGAAGTTTTCAATAAAACGTATGAGTTCTTGCTCTGTGTCAGTTCATATTAAAAAGATGTCATCCAAGTAGCGTTTGTATAGGGTGGGCTTAATGGGGCAATCTTTCGGAAATCTGGATTCAATACTATGCATGAAGATATTGGCGTAGGTGGGTGCCATCCTTGTACCCATGGCTGTGCCATTAATTTGCAAATAGTGTTCATTGTTAAATTCGAAGTTGTTATATTCGAGTACGATTTTTGCCAGTATTTCTAAAACACGTGGGGTAGGGGTTTCCTCCTTTCGGTGTTGTTCATACGCTTCGATCAGAGATTTAATGCCATCGGAATGAGGAATGTTTGTGTAGAGAGAGACTACATCTAGTGTTGCCAGGAAGGCTCCTTCCGGGAGTTTGAGACCTGCTATTGCGCGAAAGAAATGGTTTGTGTCGCGTATGTATGATGCGTGTGTTGTTGGAATATGTCTAATTAGTGTGTCAATGTAACTGGAAATTGGTTCTGTAATCGTGCCGATGCCGGATACTATAGGGCGGCCAGGATTATTCTTTTTGTGGATTTTCGGTAACATGTAGAATCGGCCCGGCGACGGGTGTGGTGCGGTGAGGGCTTTAGACAACCGCAGGGATATGTCCCCATTCTTCGCAAGTTGACCCAGGGTCTCCGCTACAAAATTTTGGTATTGCGCAGTTGGGTCTGCTTCAAGACGTTGATAGAAACAAATGTTAGAGAGTTGTCTCAAGCCTTCTTCAATGTATTTTTCGCTGTCCATGACAACTATACCACCTCCCTTATCCGCTGGCTTTATGATTATATCTGTCCTTCTGCTCAGAGCCTTCAATGCATCCCGTTCGTTTTTAGACAAGTTCTGCCTCCCTGGAGTGTGGTTCTTGTAGGCGTAAATAATGTATTTCTGGACGGCGTTAATGTACATGTCCAAGCGTTTGTCCCTTCCTATATTAGGAGTCCAGTGGTGGCTAGTAACGACGAGTTCTCTGCTATCCGCGGTAACCCGCGCCCGATCGAAGAAGTATTCCCGGAGTCGCAACATTCGTGCAAAGTTGTCCAAATCTTTTAACACCGAGAATTCGCTGTATTTACCGGTGGTAGGGCACAATGTAAGGCCTCGAGAAATGATGGATCTTTCCTCTGTCGTTAAGGCCCTGGTTGATAGATTAATAATATTGTGCTGAAAAGCAAAGTCGGCGCTTGGAACCGCAGGATTATTACTAGTAGATGCTGTCATTTCAGATCGTTCTACGCGTGTTTCTTGAACTGTTGATGTTTGTGTCGTTCTACTGGGTTTGTTGTTGGAGTTTTAATAATAGTGGGGTTAATATTTGTAGCTGCCTCCGTTCTTGATTCTTTTTCGCTTCTTATTGAATTTGACCACGCGTGTTGTGGAACCCCGTCTCGAATGAATTTTTTGCGTTTCGTCTCGCGTACTTCAGACGCTCTCTTTTCCTCAAAGAACATAAGCTCTGTGGCCTCCGGCGCGGTAAGGGTAATTTGTTGATGAGCACGACTCTCTTCCATTCTCAGAGCCACCAACGTATTCTCAAAGTGGTCAATGGTAACTACAAGCAAATTTAAAGATGCAGATTATAGTATACGATTCCAATTAGCCTTCTCCTCTTCACACAGGTCACCCATTGATGGTGTTAGCGACACCTGTAAACCTTTTGGTACGATTTTTGATTCAAGATAGGCCTTTAGGCTATGAATATGTAGTTCATGCCTAATTCGTTTATCCACAAATTTTTTAATTTTAAAAATTTAGAGTTATTTGAGGAAGGCTGTCGGTAGGATGAGTGAGAGAAAGTCGGCGTACTCACGCGGCCTGAATGTCACTGTTGACGAACCCGTTGTGCCGAACCGCAGCGCTTTCGAAGATCGTAGCGTGATAGAGGGGTGCTGGGAAGTTCTTCTTTCCGGCTGGAAATCGTATCAACCTGGCCCTCCACCGTGGAAGTCAGTTGACGCTGCGCTGCACTAGAATGGCCTGATGCTCCGCCTGGGCTTTCTTGAGTACTGGCGCCGCTCGCTCCGGATTTCGGTGTTGTTCTGGGAGTGGTGGGGGTATACACATGGTTGGCCTTAGATGGGGGTTGTTGTCGGTGGGTTTCAGCGGATAAGCTTCTTGCTGAGGTGGACCTCTCGGCGGTGCTGTCTCGGGTGGTGTCCCTGGGCGACTTCGGGATTGCAGGAACAACATATATATATTAGGAGACAAGGTAAAGTAAATGAGGGGCCCGTTTGACAAACTGATGAAGGGAGCCAACAGTCATCGAAACCAAGGTGCATATATATATATATATATATATATATATATATATATATATATATATATATATATATATATATATATATCATCATCAGCCTTACTACACCCACTGCAGGGCAAAGGCCTCTCCCATGTCTCTCCAATTAACCCTATCCTTTGCCAGCTGCATCCACCCTTTGCCTGCAAACTTCTTAATCTCATCCGCCCATCTAACCTTCTGCCGCCCCCTGCTACGCTTACTTTCTCTTGGAACCCACTCCGTTACCCTTAAAGACCAGCGGTTATCTTGCCTTCGCATCATATATATACCTTCATGCAGTTCTGCTTCATAGGTCTCTCGTGTGTCTTCGTGCTTGTCGGTGGCCGAGATGCCATCGCCAACTCCTGCAAAAACCGTTCCAAACGCCCTGTGTAGCCCTTTTTCGGTTAGGCGGGTAAGCAAGAAAACAGCGCCGTGATCACGAAACCTTGTGACGTCAATGCACTCACGACATAACAACGACTATAGTGACTATAGGGACTATCGCATGATGCGAAATCGGATCATATGATCTTCCACGGGCAGCAATGGCACTTAACTGAACTTAATTGAAATCGTTTACTTGCCTCCTGCCAATGTGTACAGGTCACTGACAACTCCGTGGAGAGATTGCCACCTGAGAAGATAGGCAGATTTCGATGACCTCACATGGTGACGTTACCTTGTGGCGTCATCGCTGTGTCTATCGATTAGCTGCGCCACCAGGCCATGCGACATTGCGAAGTCAACGCCCTCTAAACCATTAAGCGACTTCTGTGATTAACGGATGCGGAATCACATGTTATGAAGTATAGTGCTACCTTCCTAAATTTGCACCTCAAGACATTTTGCTTCCAATATACGCTAGCAAATTTCCTGAGAGCCTGATAAATCTGGAAGCTCTCTCCAGTCCTTGCAATTAGTTTTAGCCAACCTGGCTTGAAGTTTGCCGTGTCGCTCCCAGAGGCAGATGTCATTTGAACAACCATAGCTGTAAGCTTTGATAGGCGCGCCCGTTGAGCTCTTCGGAACCGTTTCCCGGTTCACTGAGGTGTGATTTTCCGCGTCTGTCAAGGCTACACGTGGCATTCGGCCACTGTTCGCGCTAAGCCGCATCACCTAGGTTATTCAGATAATAAGCGAAAGGTGCACTCCAGTTGTTTAGAATGCGGTCGCGGGATGACCGAAAAAAAGCGACTGAAATCGCACTTTTAACGCCAGAAGTGGAAAAACGTCAACGCCGCCTTTCTGCTGCAGGTCACCGATAGTATTCGCAATCTCACATTGTTGAAGTGCAATGTTTTGCAACGTGTGATAACGGTCACGAAAGGAGGAAATCGGAACATCGTCAGCCACGTGCGAAATAAACAGCCAGACTGAGCGTATTTGCCAGCCTTTCCATAAATCTCACTTATCCAATTGATCATAAACTACAGCAGTTCTCTTCAAAGTAGCCATAAGAAAATAAAAATATTTTTTCAGAAGAACCCTTGCGTTGTTAGCCATTTAGTTGTACCTGTCGATCAAATGTTTCATCGGGATCCCCCAAATTAGAGTAAATTTGTAACAAGGGCGTAATTAATCATTGGCATCCACCGAAAAGCAAGCCAAACGGCTACGAAGAAAATCTATACAGCTTCCTCCGGAACATTGAGTTTAAATAAAACTTCGCCCTAGTCCGGGCTTTGAACCCAGGACCACCACTTCACCTGAGAAGTGGTTCTACCAATCTACCTTTTTCATGTTCCTATGCTGCCACCTCGCGTACAACGCTGGAAGCTCACTGGAAGGGTACTGTGCGCCCAACCCGGCCGCACTGAGTGCCGCTGCGGAGCACGTTTAGTTGGAATGTGTCTACGATGGTGTGTCCTGGGCAGCAGCGGGTACCTGGAGGATTTCTGATTGATTGATGGCTGTGTGCGAAGTCCGAGGCAGGCTGCAAAGCCCACCGAAGAGCATCTCCGATCTTGCGGCATGCGGTGCGACCGCCAGCTGAGCCAGGGCCACTGCTTCACAGATGAAGGCTACATTCAGAACATAATGTTCAATGAAATATCCCCGATCAGTGAGGCTGGCGTTTTCCGCTGTATATGCCTCTCATCCAAGAAAGGTGGATACTACATCGTGCAAGGCGTAGCACAGAAAACGACTGGGGACAACAGTTCTCACAATCCCGCCGCGGTGGCTCAGTGGTTACGCCGCTCGGCTGCTGGCCCGAAAGACGCGGGTTCGATTCCGGCCGCGGCGGCAGAATTTCTATGAAGGCGAAATTTTAGAGACCTGTGTACTGTGCGATGTCAGTGCACGTCAAAGAACCCTAGGTGGTCGAAATTTCCGGAGCCCTTCACTACGGCGTCTCTCATAGCCTCAGTCGCTTTGGGACCTTACACCTAACTAAACCAAACAAAACGAAGTTTTAACAAGCAATCGTTGCGCTCAAGCGCTTCCGGATAGGTACACGAGCTATAAAAGCACATGCGTACTCGAAACATGGCCGCTCTGCTAGCATTTCACTTTCTTTTTCCACAGCACACCGCTGCATAGGTCAAACAAGCATGCGCGTCCATAAATACGTGCGTGAGAAGCGCACATTGAGCCATTCTCGCGATACCACGCAGAGCTTTTCATCATGGATATGATGCGAACACATGCATAACCTTCAGCGTCTTCTGCCTCTTAATACATGGCACATACCCACATAAGGGTTTTGGCCAACATGTAGTGGCATAAACAAGGAAATTTCCATAAGAGATTACGACAAAATTTTAGCACCATGCGTGAATGCTCTGGTAGCTTCTTTTTCGTTGTCCGCTCCATCGCGCGTTGAAAACGGCTCACAGCACTTGCCCATTTGGCCTTCTTGCTTGAGAAAGCAAAAAGCGTCGGAACGAAGTCTGGGTGCCGCGGTGACATTCCAGGCTTTCCTGCCCATGAATAAAACACTTCGTGATGAACTGCATACGCATTTAACCACAGTACCTCGTCCGTACCTGTCACAAAGTGATTCCTGCACAGTCTTGACGTGCTTGACGGTGCCGAATGGCGGCCACGATCGTCGAGCCGGCGAACGGCTTTTATCCACGCTTCGCGTCGAAGGCGGTCCCGGAAGCGCTCGGAAAGCGAAAAAATCCGAGTTTGCTTCCTTTTACATATTGGGTACTGCAGCCGTATGCAACACATGTCGTAGGCATTGCCAAATGCGTCGCATTGAACGCCCGACGGCTGCAGCAACGCACCCCGCGTAGGAAGCCGGTTTGTTTACACTTCCACGACTGGTCTCGAGTGGCGCGCGCGACACTTCCAATATCTTTCGCGACACCGCCGCCAGGGGATGGGCGCATGCGCAGTCGCGTCGTGAAAAAGGCGGATTGAGCTAACCAGGACGGCAAGCATATGGTAGGGCGAGAGCGAATTGATCATTAACTCGAAATGGGAACAGCGTCGATCAAATGTTTTAGGGGAATTCCCCAAGCTGGAATAAGTTTGTAAAAAGGACTAATTACTTACTGGGATGAGTTTTTTTTTTAACTACGATGTTTCTGAGAAAGCTGCATGGTTTTCCTTTGTAGTCGTACGGTTGCATTTGGGTGCATGCCAATGGGTAATTACTTCCTTCTTAGTTGTACCTAATATCAAAAACGTTCTGAAGAGGATTGTGACTACTTTATTGCTTGAACTAAGATGCAAAGTATATTTTTGCAGTTAACATCGGGGTACGCTGCTCGTACACCGTTATATTCCCATAGTTTCTTGTGCACAGCGAATGACATGCGTCTTTCCGCCCAGAACAGCTTAACAGACAAGGGTAAAATATCTTGTAACATTTTTTGCGTTTTGGTGCATGAAAATTTCCACTTTACGCTTTCAGGATTTTACTGACACTTTCAGGCTAAGCCCAGCTTACTTGTTTTTCGCTGGTCAATCTTTTTCCATCGCATCGTATACATGATAGCGATCCTTATCATTTCGCTTTCATATGAGCTAGAAATGGGAAAAAGTGTAACGTTTCGAAACAGTGCACGACCAAATGTTTGCAACCTCAGACTAACTGTAAACAATTTAGATCAACCTTAATCGAAACGTTATGTAAGGCCGAAAAAGCCGCCAAAAGGTGCTCAGCAGAGCCAGCCAACAATGATAAACACGGCACCTTTCGGGTCATGCTCTCCAAACCACCGAACTCAGCGCCAATGAATAAAGCTTCGCATTCTAATGTATTTCACGCCCCTACGTGCAGCTGTACAAAAGCAGGAGATAATTGCGTAAGTAATGCTGAAATCACTTTCGACGACTTGTGTATTTCCCCCTTTTCCGCTATATGCTTTTCTATAACTAACGTTACTATATTCTTACAAGGGACAGTAAGTCTGCATGGAAGTCGTAGGAGAAAGGAATTTTTTTAACTCGCAGTAGGCGAACTCCTCTGATAATAAATTTTCGCGCAAGTGGTGGCAGAAAAAATATGTCTTAAAACGAAGCCGTTCTAGATCCACTTTTGTTTTAGCATACAAAAGCAAAACAGCAATTTGAAATTTCTACCAGTGTTTTGCAAACTGCTGAAAGATATCATTTTGGGAGGCAGCAGCGGCGCAATAGCGACACATTTCTTGCCGCTTATGCTTGGGCGTCCTTTTTTTTCTTTGCAGTGCGTAAACTTGAATAATTCCTAGTGTGCAGGACGGAATATTTAGATCATGTTATGCATTTGTTTGTAATTATTAAAAGATTATGTGAACCCAGTTCATTTGCATCTGGTTTTAATTATGAAAAGATTCTGTGAGCCTGGTTTTTGCTTTTAATGGCTTTTCAGCACCAGCAATCCGCTTGCAGAACGAGAGCTGATTGGTACCTGAAATTTCGCTTCCACTGCCATATAAGAAAGGAGTATTTTCATTTGCATTACCTTAGAAATGGTATAGCGGAAATAGTGGATAGGCTCAGAAATTAAGCGTGAAATACACATCGTACATTGTAATGAGTTTGGAGACCCGAAGACCATGGAACAGAGACCTGCAACAAGGTAGTCTTTAAGAGGTATAAGGCAAGAAACAGAAAAATTCGACATGATGGAAACATTCACCAGCTGTCAGGCACAAGTTCACTGGGTTGTAACCTATACCACTTCTTGTGTTTGTTTCCTTGGGAACTCATTTTACTTGGCGCAATACAGTACCCAGAGCAAAGTTTTTTTTTTTGTGATATGAAAACCAGCCGCACTACTCTATCAAAAAGTCGGTGATGAGGTTGCAGCCTCATGCTTTGTTTTCAGCCAGGTAATCCTGGGCCACTTATTTGAGGTACGCGTTTATACAGCTTATTGGTGGCTGGGAAAACCAACGGCCCCTTGTGTTGGATGTTGTGCAACACCTTGAGGAGACTTTTGCACAAATTCTGGTTTGACTGTGATACCGCCATCCTTGGGACGTTTTTCATGGAGTCCCGCATTTTGTTTTTTGGAGGAGACTTTCGGCGACTGCAGTTAGCTCAACAGAAGGGAAGCATGCGGCCACAAGACGGCCAACCTTACTGTCGAAACTAACTTGCATCTGATGCCGGGAGCACTTAAAAGCGAGTGTCGGCTTGACTAATTTTGAGCGTTCTGAATTAAAGGCTTACAACTTCTTCCTAGTACGCGGAAAGAAACCCCAGCAGAAAAGGCTGTCTCCAAATGGCCGCCTTAGGTCTAAAATTGTAGCTCTTTCTTACTTGGCGGCTCGACAGTACTTACAGGGCCATGACCTTAGAGGTTAAGAGGATCTGAAATCTTTGTAAGATTAGCTTGAAACAAATTGTCTCACCCTGAAATTAAAAGCGTCAGGCATCGGAACATATAATTTTAAAACACATCTTGGGATTCTTCGAAAAACACACTATCCTAAACAATTACCAGCATGGTCTCTTCGAAGGATTGATGGCTACCATATAACTAATCGCATTTACGCACGACATTTGTCAGTAATTAGACCTAGGTGAACAGGTTGACGGCATGTTTGTTGACTTGTCCAATGGTTTCGACACCGAGGCACACCCGAAACTCCTCCATAACTTTACTGATATTAATAACCGTTACTTCCCTGGTTTATTGGATATCCCGGTTCCAAACCCAGCATTCTGAGTCGGTAAACTTGAGTTCATCTATTCACTCCCATCCCCCACCGGTTAGTGTTGCATCCGGCGTTTCACAAGGTTATGTCTTAGGCCCGCTTATATTCTTGTGATACATTGAAGACCTGTCACGTTGCGCGTCCGTTAGAATTTGTCTTCCCGCTGATGATTGCGTCCTGTATCACAGCATTTACGCACCACTCGACCAAGCATTGCTTAACGAGTCATTTGTTAAATTTTGTAGGTGGTTTAAGTAATGCCGAATGAACATTAATTTCTTAAAATCAGTTCACATGTCCTTTTCTAGACGCCCATCTCCTTTACTTTTCACGTATACTTTTCACGGTCAGAATTTAAAAAGAGCAGTTGAGTCTAAATATCTCAGCCTTCAATTTTCTCAAGACATGCCATGGTCGCAAAACATTATAACCGTATGTACCAAAGCTCCTAAACGTCTCGGGTACCTTCACTGTACATTGCTTAAGGCCCCAAAAGATACCTAACTGCTGGCGCACTAAAGAAATCTGTACGCTTAATCTTTCATAACTACGGCCGAGATTTTTTTCTTTCTTACAATTACACAGCCTCAAGTCTCAGAGCACTATTATCTCGTTGCCGCTGAAATTCTCGAAGGTTTACACGAACACATTGGCTAGTTCGCAGCGGCTTCCTTCACAAAGCAACTATTTGAGCTTTAACAAACTTTCCACCACTAGAAGTTCCCATATCCTGAACCTTACCCCATTCCTTTGCCGCACTGAGCCGTTCAAACACAGCTTCTTTCCCCTAGCCATTGAACTCTGGAGTTCGCTGCCTGTACACGTCCGCTCGCTACTCATTTAGGAGTTTTGGGTGGCCATCACTTGTTAGTGACTTTTTTAATTTTCTTTTTTTTAAGAGGTTGGCATTTTTTGGTCGTTTTTGTTTCTCTCCTTGCCCACTCCTGATATAGCTTTATCAAGGCTGCGGCACGAAAAAATAAATAACGAAGCAAGTTCCAGATGAGCACTTCTGTTTCTTCCAGGCAGGCTTGTACAGACACCAAAGCGCACCATGCGAAACAGAATGAAACAGTTTCCATAATAACAGAAAATGGTAATTATATTCCATAATTAGATTATAAGAATTTGGCAGCTTTTAAAGATTTCTTTGCCCGGAAAGGGTCGTCCAGCATAAAAATGTTAAGACAACGGCCAAAATTATGATAGCACGAACCATTTCCATTCACAGCAGTTCTGAAGGCATTGTCACTTTTGTGGGTCAGAAGCTCCTGCCTGGCGCCAAACAATGTGCTCAGTTTTTGAGACGACAAAAGATGAGAACGCTCCCAGTTCCACACTCCTGTGCTTTTCTCTACACAAGCATAATCGTGCCGCCAGATGCAAAAAAAAATTGTGCCTTTCATAAGTGGAGTCACTTTTGACAGGATGCATCGGTTTTGCATTTGGAGGCCCGATTATGCCTCGTGTAGAGAAAATCACAGGAGTTTGGAACCGGGAGCGTTCTTATACTGTGAGGTTCGAAATCCACTAGGGGCCTTTCCTCGAGCACCTCTCTGGAAATATAGCCAAATAAATGCTTTTCACCGCCACCACCTCTCAAAAGTCGCTGTCACCGAGTGCATCTGCAAATTCGTTTTTTTAGGACATCTCAAGGCGCTGTGGCTGTCTCAAACTTGGGTGGACACATAAACCTCGCAATGAGGGAAAGAATGTGAGAGTGAAAAAAAGATAGAAATTCCCCGAAATCCATAGAAACTATGGATTTCGGGGAAACAAAATGGCGCAGTATCAATCTCACATCTCCGCGGACACCTGAACTGCGCCGCAAGTAAAGGGATATAGGAGGGAGTGTAACAACAAAGGGAGAAAGAGGTGCCGTAGTGGAGGGCTCCGGAATAATTTCGACCACAAGGGGATCTTTAACGTGCATTGACACCGCGAAGCTCACGGGCGCCTTTGCGTTTCACCTCCATAGAAGCGCTGCCGCCACGGCCGGGTTCGAACCCGGGTGCTCCAGATCAGTATCCGAGCACTCTAACCACTGGGCCACTGTGGCGGGTGGAAAAAACGAGAGAAATATAAATGCGGTAGTGGAGAGCTACTGAATCATTAGCATCAAGAGGGACACCGCACAGAACGTTGGTGCGTTTAGCGTTTTCCTTTCATCAAAAAATTAAATGCACTGCAGGAAAGGCGTAGTCCATTCTTGAATTGCTCTCTCCTGAAGACGCTTATGGCAGCGCGCACTTGGGAACCT
This sequence comes from Amblyomma americanum, assembly GCF_052857255.1. NCBI lineage: Eukaryota > Metazoa > Arthropoda > Arachnida > Ixodida > Ixodidae > Amblyomma > Amblyomma americanum. The sequence goes on along the minus strand of NC_135498.1, from coordinate 58,005,899 downwards.
CGAAATTTGAACTGCAGCACTTTGCCGAAAGCCCAACACATATACACTCTTGTGTTTTTAGGAGAATCTTCCAAGGCGAAGTAGGCAAGTAATAAGGGAGCAATGGCTCGTTACCGTCCACCCAAGTGTGATTCGCAATGCTCTGTTCTGACATGACAGCGTCCTCGAAAGAGCCATGACCGCGTGATGTGTTATCATGCCACCAGGGCCTATATATTCCGGTGCGCTTTTCAATACACGTTCTTGGTTCGTGGTTCATGTCACCCTTCAGTCATATCACCAAGTATCATCATACGGCTAAAAAGGAAAACTGTGCAGCTCTCAGCGGAACTTTACATTTAAGTAAATTATATCCTGTTTGGGATCTTACTTCAAATGCAAAGTTTCTGTGAGAGGTGCATAGCTTTACTCTCTAACCGGATGGCTACGATATGATGGACGCCAACGAGTAATTGCTTCGTTATTACAAATCTTGTCCGCCTCGGGGGGACTAACCTCAGGGTACGGGATGAACACTCTTTCCCTTTCGTATAAATTGATTCGCCCTCACTCTACAATACATACCCGTCCGGTCAGCTTATTTGGTAGAGCAACTGCTCCGAACAGGAGGAGGTTCGAACTCTGAATAGCAACCTTTTTTTTCTTAACTGCGAACTTTCCATGAGAGCTGCTTCTTCCCTTCGCCCTCGTCCTTCGTGCTACCTTTACGAAGAACTTCATGTTGCGCAGCAGCGCCGCAGACGAAATTCTGATGGGGAATCAGATCCGTACGCGCGCGTATTCGGTCACAAAGGTCCTCGGCGCACTTCTCTTGTACTCTTCTGACCAACAACTAGAAGCGGGCCTAATATCTGGGCTATGTCTGTCGGAGAACTGCAACGGCTTCCATCCAGCAACACTACGCTTTCTACACGTGTGAGACAATCGCCTTCGGGCTGGGCGCCTCGCGCTCGGTGGAGCTCCTCAAAAGGTGCGTGCGAGGACACAGGCGCGCCTCCAGACACGTGAGCGTGCTGTGCCAGGATGCGTTAGTACATAAGAGGCAACCTCTCGAGGTGTACGTTCAGAACAGCGTGAGCCTAAATCCGGTTTCGACAATGTGCATTCGACGCATCACTTCATTTATTTCATTAGTGATGCGCACGAGCCGCTTCCTGCCAATCGAAATGACCTCCACTTCCCAACGCACCTATTAGTTTTCTCCAAGCTCCAGGCGTGAACACCTCAACCACCGATAAAGTTACTAACAGTGCCTGGCGGACTGAAACTTGGCTAACAGTGTCTTGCAGCAGCTCTGGATCGATTCGTTACAGGAGCTGACTGGGCTATAGTCCGGGCGGCGAACTTAGCTTGATAGCGGCGCGTGATCACTAATAACCTGTATACCCTGCGAAAAAATAAGGGTCTCACACAAACGGTGACGTGCTGCAAGCAGAGGAGTAGCGCGCGCGATCAAGCTCGCTGGCTGAGGCGCCCTGGCACCGTTCTCGTCTCCGTGGAAGAAAACCAAGGAATCCGTTAGTAGGGAGCGCGCGACTGAACCCGCAAGGTATCGGGCGTGATAGTTGGACGAGCGCTCATCTGCTCATCGTACGTCCCGCCAATATTCTAAGACAAATTTAAAGACTCCCAGGGGTACAGATTGCATGCTGTGGTCAAAGTAAATTCCGGTCGCTTTAAAAAACCATTTATGAGCCAATTTCTGCCGGCGCGTAAAAAATGAATAGTCGAAATTTGCGGTGTTTTTTAACAATATGTCACTATGACACCACCACTGACACCATAGGTGCAATGTGGGCTCTGTCTGCATGCACCTGAAACAAACAAAGGCAGACAGACGGGCGTAAATTGAAAACTTCCGCCCTCATCATTCGATCACATTCCTACGTGGAACTCGCAATAATACAGGACGTACAACGTTCGCCGCTATTAAAGACGGTGGCGCTGGTGAACAATTTCAAGGCTCGGCTGCACTACATGCAAATATCCACAAAAGCAGAAGATTGGACAGCCGTCACAGTAGCTCAGTTGGTAGAGCACCGGACGTGAAATTCGGAGGTCATGGATTCGGATTGCACTGGGGGCATGTGGACAATTGTTTTTCTTCTGCTTTCACATCAATCATCCTAAAAATAATTAACCTATTAGTCGGCACTGATGCGCACCACTATAAAGAAAAACATTCCCTATACTCCTTGCTTTCGGTGACCGTTGGCTTGCGTAATAAACGTCAGAAGGAGAGCGGAAATTGCACTCCGAAGTCACACTCCAGCCATCTGCGTCACTACACAGCGAACGCGACGACATGCTTTTATACGTTGGTTGTGGAAATGTTCGTGCCATGTTCGCTTCATGTTCATGAAATGTTTGTGTCACAACTTTTCTCGCGTGAGCTTCGTCATCTAGTTTTGGTCAACTATGATACGTGGAATAGCCTGCGTGCTTAAGTTTCGCACAGAGCTCTTTAAAGGGGAACCAAGTCGAGATGTTACCTGCAGGGCAAGTGTCTTCAAAAACACTGCCTTTTGCTTGGCACCCTGCATCATGCGCGCGAGTCGCGACCGGCGTGACGATAATAGAAGGACCACTGTAGCTGGTCGAAAAATACCCTGGCGGAGTAGTTTCGGGTTTCAAGTTCTTCCGCCAGGTTTGGAAAAAGGTGGCAATCAGCCTCGCCATCGGCAGCAGTCTGAACCCAGCGGAACGCCACTTTCGGACGCCAACTGGCGCGTGGCTACTGATTTATTTTCAGGACAAAGCTGTGATAACTTTGTAAAAGCCATTTAGCAGGCACTACGGCAGCTGTAACGCTTACCGCGTTTCATTTTTATTAGTAAACAAAAGGCGCATTATCACCTCCCTTTGCACGTGCATACTACTGCCTCCTCAAAGCGCTACATAGATTTCCAGTGAGCGAGGGAGCCAGTTATGCTCCTTTCTTTTGAAATGAAACGAAATTGGTTGTTGGGGAAAGGAAATGGCGGAGTATCTTTCTCACATATCGGCTGACACGAGAACCGCGCCTTAAAGGAAGGGATAAAGGAGGGGGTGAAAGAAGAAAGGAAGAAAGAGGTGCCGTGGTGGAGGGCATAGCTTGGTCGTCAAGTTCATGGGTTACAGCATTTCTTCATCCTTAATAGCCAGAACGCACGACAGGTTTCTTTGATCGCGTGGAGCGCCATAACTATGAGGGTAGCGCTCCTGGTTTTGTCTCGGGTGTGTCAGCCGGCCTTGGGTCCTTTATTACCGGGGAACCTGGTGTAGGAGGCCTCGACAGGTCGAAGGCTGCGGGGGTCTCAGCTGTGCTTCGTTTACGAACTTGATCCAAGTGGCGTCGTACAAGCCCGTCCGCAGCCTTAACATCCAGGAGGCGAGCGCCGGAAGTATAGCTTCCACAGTTCCCGGGAACCCCTTATCGCCGGCGCCGTAATTACGCAAGTACACATATTTTCACGGTGCAAAATTCCAGCCCGAGTAATTCGCAGCTTTGGCAGGGTAGGCTCTGGAAGGAAAAGACATGTGCAATCTTGTGCGCAAACGGTACCCTAGTAGCATCTCTGAAGGAGAAGGGCGCCCTTGGTGCGGGGCGTTTCGATAATTGCACAACAGCCGGTCAAACGATGTTATAAGGCAAACGCCTCCCAACATCTTCAAGCCTGGTTTGACTGTGCGCACGGCTCGCTCGGCTAGGCCATTACTTTGGGAGGGGGGAGGGGGTGGGGGGTTATAGGGTGGTGTTCGAATATGTGCGATTCCATTGCGCTGCATAAACTGCAGCGCTACAACTGGGGCTAGTTGGAAATGCATCCTTGAAGGTATTGGTGAGCCCGCCGCGGTGGCTCAGTGGTTAGGGCGCTCGACTACTGATCCGGAGTTCCCGGGTGCGAACCCGACCGCGGCGGCCGCGTTTTTATGGAGGAAAAACGCTAAGGCGCCCGTGTGCTGTGCGATGTCAGTGCACGTTAAAGATCCCCAGGTGGTTGAAATTATTCCGGAGCCCTCCACTCCGGCACCTATTTCTTCCGTTCTTCTTTCACTCCCTCCTTTATCCCTTCCCTTACGGCGCGGTTCAGGTGTCCAACGATATATGAGACAGATACTGCGCCATTTCCTTTCCCCAAAAAACCAATTAAAAAAAAGGTATTGGTGAGCGCTACCGAAATACGGAAAGGGACGCAAGCGGGGAAAGGGAGCGCTTGTCCTGTGTGTTCGTCCCTTTCCGTATCTCGGTAGCGCTCACCAATACCTTCAAGGATGCTCGAACTCCCATGCTGTGAATGGCGTCCAGTTGTCAGACACCACCGTGTGCGGTATGCCGAAACGGTTAAATATTGTCTTGAGAGCATTTATTGTGCTGTGAGAGTTCGCCTGCGACACAGGGACCGCCTCAATCTACTTTGTGTGTGAATCGACAACTGCCAGTATCATTTTCCCTTTGATTGGTCCCGCATAGTCGATATGCAAACGCGACCACCTTTCGCGTGTATCGGGCCAGTTTACTGGTTCTTTCGCCTGAGGCATCGGTAATGACTGCACGCAGTTGTGGCATGTCGCAGCAATGCGCTCAATGTCCTGCTCTAAGCCGGGCCACCAAAACAAAAGACCTGGCTTTTGCCTTCATAGCGGACACGCCTTGGTGATCTACATGTTGTAGCCTCAGCAACTTCCCTCGCGCATCTGTAGGCACTACAAAGCGATGACCCCAGCAGAGCGTTTCCTCGCTTACAGACAGCTCGTGCCGCTTTTTGTAGAAATCTGCCATTTCTTTCGTTTCCATGTCAAAACTGTGCGGCCAGCCTTCCCGTGTGTACTTGCGTATCTGTGCGAGTACCTCATCAGTGACCGCGAGTGCCTGAAGTTCCTTTAATGCCACGGCTGGCTGATCCCACTGGTCCAGGGTCAGTACAGTTTGGGCCTCATCTTCCTGGCCCGCCTCCTCCAACAATGGTTTAGGTAGACGGCTCAGAGCATCGGCATTTCACTTGAATTTTCCAGGCTTATGCTGGAACCGATATCGGCATAGGCTCCGAGTATGATGGTCCATCGCTGAATGCGAGCAGCGGCCATAAGCGGCGTTTGCCGGTCCGCACTTAGGAGATCCAACAATGGCTGACGCTAAGTTACAAGTGTGAATAGCCTGCCCAGCAAATAATCTCGGGATCTCGTGACACCTTAGACAAGAGCCAATGCCTTCCGTTCGATCTGCGAATGATTCTTTTCTGCGGCAGTAAGCGTCCCAGATCGGAATCCTACGGGCTGATACTGTCCTCCAATTCGGTGGAGTAGGGCCGCTTCCACACCGTAGGGTGACGCATCACACTCCAAGAGTAGCTCTCTTCCAGGGTCGGAATGAGTCAGTACCGGAGCGGAACACAAAGCGGTTTAGTTTTCCGGAATGCATCACCTCTCGGCCCATCCTTAGACCACTGGGATATCTTTTTCAGAACTCGGTATAAGGGGCTGAGAAGCGTGGACCGATTAGGCAAGAATTTGTTATAAAACGTAAGCATGCCCAAAAAGGGCCGCAGCTCCGTAACATTCCGACGAGGAGTCGGAGGCAGCTGAATTGCCTCGACGTTCTTCTCCGACGGCTGCAAACCTGTCGCGTCAATTCTATGTCCTAGATACGTAACGGACGCCTTGCCTAGACGGAACTTGTCTGCCCGGAGCTTGACGCCGTATTCTCGGAAACGCTGCAGAACTGCTTGTCGGTTCGTATTCGGCTTATCATTCGCATCTGCTGTTAGGACGTCATATAAGTACGCTAGAACCCCTGGAAGGCCTTGCAGAGCATACTTAATTGTTCTTTGAAAAATCGCAGGTGCGGATGCAATTCCAAATGGCAGTCGATTAAACAGAAGAGGCCCTTGTGAGTGTTTATAAAAGCTAATTTAAGCGAATCTTCGTCTAGAAGAATTTGGTTGTAGGCATCGCGTAAATCCAAGATGCTAAACTGCTGTCCGCCGCGAAGCGTAGCGAAAATGTCGTCTGCTACGGTTAGGGGATACTTTTCCATTTCACAGACTGGTTTCAGGGTTACTTTAAAATCACCTAAGTTTTCAATACAGGAGCTACCGTGGTTGCCCATTCTGCATAGGAAGCAGGCGAAATAATGCCCCAAGCAACGAGTCGGACTAACTCGGCGGAGACCTTATCTAGCAGAGCGAATGGAACGTTTCTTGACATGCAGAACCTTGGTGTTGCTCCGTACTTTATATGTAGCCGTGCGGGTGGCCCCTTGATAAGTCCCACGCCCTCCGTGAAAAGGTCAGCGTACTGGTCCATCACGAATGCAGCTCCTTGACTCTCCAGCTTTAATTCGGCTGACTGCGACATGATGTGAAGAAGTGGCGCCCCTTGTATATCGAGTTTCTGCAATAAGTCAAGGCCGCAAAGGCTAGGCCCTTCGCAGTTTAACACTACGAGGTTGCAGTCAACTGTCACTGACTTATAGGAAGCTTCCATGTGCAGAACGATAAGCACTGGTAGCTTTCCAAGATAGCATGAAAGGGTTAACGCAGCCTCACAAAGCGGTGACCATTTATGACGATGGGCTTCGTATATTGCTTTGGGTACCACGCAGACCGGCGAGCCTGTGTCGATTATCAACTTCAGTGAAATTCCACTCCACGTGACAAGTTTCCGTTCGGGCGGAACCATACTTTTATTGCTTTTTACTGACCATATTTTCAATGCATTGCGGCCGCTATCTTCACTTTCCTCCGAAAATTCGGTTATCGCCAAGGATCGATGGGCGGAAATTGTTCGAGAGCATACTCGCGCCAAGTGCCCTTGCCGCCCGCATTTGTAACACCAGCGCCTTTGCAGCGACCACGCAATGGCCGGGTGCCCCTGTCTGCCACAGCAGCTACATTGTTGCGATAACATGCTCGGCTCATTCCTTATTATTGCGGGATTCTCTTTCCGCTGAAAGTTGAGCCCACCGACGGCGTCACCTTGCCTGTCCATCTGTTGCGAACAAAGCTCTGCGCTTTCAGCTGCTAGAGCAAGTGCTTCGGCTTCCGAAAGAGTCCGGTCCTTCCTCGCTGGCAGCTTTTTCTGCAAGTTTTCGACCGCACCCCGCAAACGATGCGATCCCTCAGCATTCGCTGCAACATCGATTAGAAGTTGCAGTTTTGGGCTAGCCTACGAATCTCGACGATAAACGCCTGTATAGACTCCCCTTCTTGTTGGCTTCGATGCAAGAACCTGAAACTTCCCGATATCTCGTTAGGTGACGGATCATTGTGCTCATTCAACTTTGAAACGACTTCTTCATAGCTCAGCGAGCTCGGTTTTCTCGGTGCTACTCTACCGCAATGAATCTCAATGGTCCTTGATTTTAATGCTGCAACCAACAAGGCCCTCTTCTTGGCGTCGTCTGTAACTTCGTTTGCTTCAAAGTAACCGTCGACTTTTACGGGATACGCGTGCCACTTATCTGTGCCCTCTCCGAAATCAGGAAGCTTGAGGGCCATGACTGCGGATGGGCCGATGTGTGTCTTCGTTTCGTTTCTGGTACTCGGCGGCTGATGCTTATCGGTGGGCATCCTCGTCGCCAGTGTTAAGAAGTTTTCGGGCGGCGGCAACGCCGCTCCAGTAGTGGACGAGACGGTCGTACCATGCAGAAGACACCTGGTTTATTCACACTTGTGAATATAAAGGAAAGTAAAGGGGAAAGGGAAAGCGTGATAGAGATCAAGGAAAGTATGCGGAAAAGTTTCCATTCAAGCAGCTGTTTCCACAGCAGACTAAGGTGCAGCACGTCGTTAAAAACAGCAGAAACGTTACGCAAAATGTGAGCACTGTGGCGCCATCTGCTGCACTTGCCTGCTATTAATTGTTGAAGTGAGTACTTCATAAAAAAAGGGGGGTATGCTCTTTGCAGATGAAGTGTTCCTGTATATGCTCCCGAAAAGAGCAGAGTTGCGCGAATGTCCGCCATCATGTTCCAAGCTGTGCAGGAAAGCCACTGCTCTCACGTACAGGGGCTGCGTTCATGGGCGCTTGGGCTTGCTTTTTTTTATTTATGTGCGTACAAATTGCACTTAATAGCAAGTTTTAAACGTAACGCCGAAAACTAATCTGTGATTTCCTGAGGGTGCGCATAAAGCATGAAAAAAAAATCGCCAAATCTTAACAGCAAATCGTAGTCATGACAAACTGACAAAAAATACTAGTTACGGCCTGCGATTTTTTTTTTCTGGAACACGTAATTTCAGAAGAAAAGGCACTCCCGTTCGGGATTGTGCAGCGCCTGTCTTGCCCTGTCTTCTTGCGTGCTCGCCTTTAGAAAAAAAAAGAGTAAAGCGATAATAATAATTGGTTTTTTTGGGGAAAGGAAATGGCGCAGTATCTGTCTCATATATCGTTGGACACCTGAACCGCGCCGTAAGGGAAGGGACAAAGGAGGGAGTGAAAGAAGAAAGGAAGAAGAGGTGCCGTAGTGGAGGGCTCCGGAATAATTTCGACCACCTGGGGATCTTTAACGTGCACTGATATCGCACAGCACACGGGCGCCTTAGCGTTTTTCCTCCACAAAAACACAGCCGCCGCGGTCGGGTTCGAACCCGGGAACTCCGGATCAGTAGTCGAGCGCCCTAACCACTGAGCCACCGCGGCGGGGCAGTAAACCGATGAATTACTCATTTCACAACTAGTACCGCCACGTGTTCAGTGCGGGTTGTGCGCGGAAAATACGGATACGCATCTCCCTAGAACCACATTAAAATGATTCTGCAGCTTGTTGCACGTAAGCAGACTATAGCAACACCAATGCAATGAACAGGCGAGTCTGACCTAGCAAAAAATTTGAAACTCAATTGCTTGAGTAAAACATTTCACAAAATGTACCCTGTTGCTAAATGCAGTAAGATGAATCTTTAAAGGACCCTGAAAGTATATGTCTCGTTGACATTACTAACTTTCCTAATTTGTATTAAAAAACATTATCTTTTCGTCTCAGTTATTAAATTATAATATTTGGGCGCGCTTATCGCGGCCTATTCCCAAAAGGCACTTAAGTCACGGACGCACTTCAGCCGCCGGCATTTCAAATGGCAGTTCCTAAAACGCTTTGCCGTTTCCAGTGCCGTTGCTGCAGTTTGGCGCACTGCATCCAGTCATAACTGACGACTGCGTATCTCACTGCCACAGCATAACACCAAACCTGAAGCCGCAGGTGTGGACGGAAAATGTATTAAATGTAGCCGACAGCGTGGGCTCTCATGAGGCGTCGAGCGGACGACGGGTCGCTCGGCACTGTGCCTGCGAAGCCAGCTTTCCTGCGGATAGTTGCACACGACGTCACAAAAATCATGTGGTCGCCTCTCGGCGAATGGTGTTCGGAGCAGCAAAGAAAAACAGACCCGCAACTGTGCTCCCTACGGGAGCATATACAAAAAAAACTATGCAGAGGTAAAGCCCCTCAATGAACTAAAGGTAACGAAATCTCCTCTTTCCTCCTGCGCAGGCGCTCATCCTCTCGGCTACTCGCGGGTAATCCCGGGCACAAGACGGTTCCGGCATCTAGGCGAGGGGAAACTAGCAGGCGGGGGGAAACTAGCATGTGTTTTCTGCCTTGGCTTCGGTCGAAATGAGATCATGGTATGGGAGATTAGAAATCACTAACACAAATAACTGCCCTGAGCAACGTTGCACTGCATTATTGGAAATTTTATTACAGCGATCACTGTGATTACGGTGAACTCGTTGGAGGTGGCGTGTGCGACCGAGCTCGCAGCCCTATGGTGAATATCCTGTACTGAATATTCCTTTAGTTGAACGGCATACAAGTAGCTTGTGGCGTAGGCTTTATACGAACGGATGGCGATGCAATGCTGTCATAATGTATTCGTTTCTCAAGGGCGCGCTATCTCGAGCAAACGGCAATGCTATTGAGTATGTAGGTGCCTACTCATCTCAGTTTCAATTTATTTTTAGTGCAGGAAAGCTTAGCGAATATATTCGGAGTTGCTATACCTCGAACCCCTCGCAGGCTAACGTTAAAAGTATCCCATTGGCGGTAGTCCCTTAATATCAGTATAACGATGCACTAGTTACGCACTGTAACACGGTTGTAGATTTCGCGTGGAACTCAATCTCTACTCGAGTTTGAACATGGCAGGTACTGTCACTCCTGAATATTATTTACGCTGCCCGTCCAGGTGCATCGGTTTGGTTAAACTGAGCGCCATCCACCACCGGACGAAGCATTTGAAATGGAGGCGCAACCACCACATAAACCGGCATCGAGGATCAGGCTTCTCTGCAGCGCAGAGCGACGGGCAGAGGCCCAATTAATGACGTCACATACGACGGCGCTACGCTTCCAGCGAAGAGACATGTTTCAAGGGGGAAAACCAATGCCATCGAAGGAGAGGCTCACGAAGCATTGTTTGGAGGCATTGCACGATGCAGAGCAACATGCGAAATGGTGGAACCAGCTAAACAGACGCAGGACAAGAACAAGGAGTCACAAACACAACACCGCTGGACTTAGAACTGATTTATTGCGAGTAATTCAACCACATTTATACATACTCTTCAGCCACATTGATACATTTGCAACATTAATCACCAGGCGAAGTTCACCCCGTGCGCAGTGGGGGTGGTTTATTCCATTCCATTGTCCTGCGAGAAAATATATATTGGCCAAACTGGAGCTTCCCACTGTTCCCTTCGGTTTCACCTGGTCAGTATAATCGGTCAGGGGAAATCAAGGCGTGAGCGCAGGCAACGGACATCTGAAATTTCGGCGATAATGACGTCACCACAAGTTTCCCCGCATTCTTTAACGCAGTGAGGAGAAGCCTCAGCACCCTCGATGTTTTTACCTGGCGATTACGTCACCATTTTAAAGGCCAGTGACAAAACAGTTTACATGCTTCACATTGAAGCTTCATAGATTGGAATTCTTGAATAACCGCGAATTCTGGAAAAAATATAACCAATTGAGCTTCCCCTTAAGCAGGTAATATGCGAGTGCAGCTCCTGAACGGCCTGCGCATGTTTTGCTTGTTCTTACGCTTACGTAATGGTCAAGCGTATTAAGGACCCTTTCCTTCTGCTTGTGGTGTTCATGAGTTTTGTTAGCGTTAGAGTTGCTGTGAGAGTTGTCGCAGTGAACATTGCGGACTCACTTATTGTTGTGTGTGCGGTAATGGTGCTTCTTTGAAGTGATGACTTTTGTGCCGTGGTTTTGCGAAGGATCAAGTCTGCTGGTTCTATGCAGTATCAATTGCCTCTTTCGAAAACCCCCGGATGGCACGCTATCTCAGGGGAATTTTAAACGACACTTAAATCCTTTCCTGCGCTCCGACTATCAATTGTTTTAATGCGAAAGCATTATACAGTTCCAGAGGCGGAAAATAAGGTGGTGTCGTCCACGCCAGGCGCTCCGAGAACCCACGTCACCTCATGACGTCAACAGAAGTGCTTACATAACCAGAAAAGAAAGAAAATAAAATTTCTGACAGAAACTTCCTCCCCAAGTCGCTTTCTAAGAGAGGACGGTCCGAACATACCACCTTCGCTGGCCACTTCTATAGAGCACAGCGCCATCATCGCAGCATAGTAACCTGCATGCTACACTGCCATTGGTTGGGTATTGTCGTTTTCATCAACCTCCATTCGGGTGGCGAGAACTGATACTGCATTAGAATAGTACGCCATCGCCGCAACGACAATCCGCGTGCATGCTTTCGCATTCACAGCATGTAACTAGTATTAAGTGCCCTCAATAATTTTTTTGAGGCCAGTATTGAAGTTTGATTTTTGCCCCAGTCATTTGCCAAAAATAATTTTTTTGATATCAGCAACTGATGATCAGGAAAAACTACGCTTTGTAGACCGCTACAAACCGATCGCGTTTTCTAATGTTCGTTATACAGCCTATGCTGAATTCCTCTCAATTCGACTACAGCTTGTAATGTATAGGCTTGATGGGACAGTCATTACTGTCTAATCTGCATTGGGCGCTCATGGTGTTGCAGTATTGCAGTAACGGCCATGAGCAATTACAGCGGCTTCAAAGGGACCTCGCAAAATCGTTCAGTCGATTGCATGTCTCCTTCACTTCTTTTTTCTCTTTTCAATCCTGATAATCTTTGTTCCAATCTTTCTACTAGGATACGCCTTTGTCATGAAAACTGTTCCGCGTGCTTGATTGTAAATGGCTGTCTCTCACAAGCAGTCCGCAATGAGACCTCTCTGAAACAGAGTGCCCGCTGTCCGCGCTCCGGTTCCCACTATACTTGGAGCCACTTTCATAAGTGTTACAAACAGTGCAGCCGTCAGCGGTTTTCGTTATATATGTCACGACCAGAAGGTATTACGAAGGAATCTTTTTTCCCAGTGCTGATAAGACAACGCTTGCATTGTAGGTTTATGCGGCATTAACGTCCCGAAGTACTCAGGTTCTGAAGGACGCCGTAGTCAAGGGCTCCGGAAATTTCGACCACCTGGTGTTCTTTACCGTGCACTGACATCACACAGTGCACGGGCATCTAGAATGTTGCTTCAGTCGAAATCCTACCGCTGCGGCCGGGATCGAACCCGCGTCTTTCGTGTCAGCAGCCGAGCGCCATAACCTCACAGCCACCGCGGCGGCCCAGGCATCTATGAGGTTATTCGTGTAACGGAAGATTTCGGTTCATTGTCCGGAGCTCGGATTAATCGCTCTGTGTTGTGGTCTCAGGCTTTGTATGAGCGAGACGACACCTGCTGAATATGCTGGAATGGACACGTATTCGCCACACAAGTACATTGGGTTCGCTTTCAGTCCCAACTCTTCCGCGCTATGCTCAAACTTCTGTTCCTCATGGTCTCTCCATTTTTGGCAGGGCGATTGCATGTGATCTCTTTCTCGCCAATAAAATTTATTTTGCACTGTATATTGCGGATTGTACAAAACTATACATCCAGCGCTTCCCTGCTTCGACAGTGTTTTTGCTACTTTTCTGTAGGATTCTTCTTTGAAATCAGTAAGGCGTAACAAGCTTTTCCGGCTAGTAAGCACTGGCAGCCGTGGTTTAGTCGACCTGTATGTCCGACAGATAGATTCATGTTTCATGTTTTTCCGGTACACTACCCACTCAATAGTCCGTGTTTTCTTGCAAGTCAATTGAGTTCATGTGTTACCGAGCCTCATTGTGTCTTCTAGTGTTTCTGATCATCCGTGTTCGTGGATATTAATTCAAGGGCTATATTTGGCTGTGCGTTTTCTATTTATTCATTTTTCTCCTCAGTTCCTCGTTTCAGTGTCGAGGAAAGGGGAAAACAATTATTTAAATTGTATGCGGTCCCTCTCGTCCTTGTGGCTCTCCGGATGTTTTGGTTTACCAGGAAATTGCGTACTGAAGAGAGTGTGTGAAATGCCCTTCTCGCCACGTACAAAAACATTTTTCTATTAGCTACACATCGAGGCCTTTCTCGTTAAAACTTGGTTAGAAAAAAGGGCACTTTTGTGTATAAGGTATTTTGTCGCCTTTGTGATGTTCCCGAAATGATTCAGAATTGTTTAAATAATCTCAAAGATGCAATTTTCTTTAGGCATATCATGTGATGTACTTTAAAAAAAAAACGAATGATTTGGGCACCGCACTTGTACGATATGTGACTGCACTGCCGTTTGTTGAAGAATTCTTGCACGAATTTTTTTTTATCTCAGGCTCTGTAGAACACGCATGATCCACCGACATTGTGAATCAGTTCTTTTTGCGAGAGGCTTCATTAGAATGCAGGTACCCCTAAACGAAAATGCCCAGATCCAGTTCGAACCGGAATGGCACTCACTCTTAGTGCTGTGGTCTGCATTTCCTTTTTTTTTCTAGTACTTTGTTGTTTTGCTTACGTGTGCCGTATTATGATGTATCAGTTAGAAACCATGTACTCCTCATTGCCTGTTTAATCATTCATGCTTGCTTAGGTGTGTTGTGTAACGCATCATGTTGATATGCCACTTTTTATTTTTCGCATGGTTCATTTATATAATACATAGCATCACAATTAAAATAAATAGCATGTTGAAAAAAAAACCGATAATATAGCGTAGTTCTCGTGCAGTGACCAGTTGCCAGTGCACCTGGGGCCGAATCCAGGAAAGAGTTCGCTTTGGAACGCGTTTGCTTTGCCGTGACGTCAATTTGACGTAGGCATCGGAGGGAGAAGGATGGGACGAACACTGTGCGAGGAAGAGGGGACAGGCAACAGACAATCGGCTTTGTTGGGCGGTGCAATCTCAGCTGCTTGTATGTTTAAGAGGATATATGCTAACTTCGGCGCGTTTTTAACCTCTCGTGCCGACAGGCACGATTGCCTGAGCGACGGCCAAAATCGTCCGGCTCACAGACGATTGCGGGAGTCGTATAGTTGCCTAGCTGCAGACTGCCGCCTGGAAGGCCCCTGTAACGAAGAATAGTAGCGCGCAGAGTATTTTTCGCTCTGTTGTGAGCGCACTTTTCCTCGTTGGACCAAGGTGGTGATTTTAGCTCTTCGCATAGCCGGCGTACAAGTCCCTTGGACAGCCTGAAATGCCTTCGCAAGGCATCGTCAAGAATGTCGAAAGGATTGTCACACACGCGCGACCGCCGATGCCGCCGATAACATTCGCTCAGCACCGCTAACAACAGCGGGGCGACGGGAGGTACCGGCATGTTTCTTCTCGCGCCGAAGCGAACGCCACTTTCAGGGTCCCACACACAGGGACCGAACGCGTTCGCTTTCACTTGATTGACATGTCTCGTGACGTAAACAAAATCCGTGGTCCCGCCTCCGGGAAGTGATGTCACCGCCAGCGGTGACGACACATGGCCAATGGGGCGAGGTGGCGAGCGACAAAGCGAACGCGTTCCAAAGCGAACTGTTTCGTGGATTCTGCCCCTGACCGGTTCACACCGGCACGCGTTTGAAACCCAGTCGCCGCAGTATTTATTTCTGCACGAATTTTATAGGCTTGAGACGCACCTCGGCTTTTTCGAGATTTCTAGTGAAACGGTGATATTGCACTAACTATTTATAACTAGCTTTTGGAGAACACGTAGTATTTTACTACAAGTATTGTCAACGAAGTCTTTCAAAACGTCGGATATTATAAAATACCGGGTGCAAGAGTTTGACCTGCAAGGAAAGCAGATTGCGGAGCCCCGGTGAACAGTAAAGCAGTTTATTGGTATAGAAGAGTTCCTTAGCTTGTTGCGCGAAAGCAAGAACCCCATCCATGACGATATCCCTCGTAAGCAGCGTCCGGGATGCATGTGCAACCCGGCGGGCAGGGATATCCAAAGTCGCTTCCATCAGATCCCCGGTAACACTGTTAACGAAATAAAAATAACAGGGTTAGACATTTTCTTTTCCTCACAACACATATTCTCGGTGTTGTTTCCTGTTATGGGCTGCATCAACCTGACACACACTGTAGAATGCAGCGCCTTGTTAATATCTTCTAAGCTGCAGGCTAGTGGCCACCGCCATAGAGAGATTGCTATCCTTAAGGATAAGTTTTATGAAAACGAACACCATAAAGTAGCAGCGAAAACTTCATTCTCCTTCCCTTTAAAATGCAGAGTATGCATAACTACAAACACTGACTGAGAGAAGATACCAAAAGGATCTGGCACCACACTTTTCTGAAATTTTGCCGATTTCTTATCAACAGGGCCGGTTTTTGTGCGGCTCAGAATGCCCACGAATACCTAGAGCACTTTCTCAGCATGTAATTTTTACGAATTGTCGCAGGCTTATTCTTTCTTACTAGCAGGTAAACTGGCCCTTCGTGTAGCAACACAAACCAAATCAGAAATGAATGATTTCAATTTGTAGAGAACAGGAGCCATGGATGCCGCGATACCATTTAAGTTTCAATCATTCGCATGGCTTCAGCATTTGCAACATTACAGAATGCTCATTACGAATAGCAGGCTAACCAACAAAACTGCGAGAATCAAATGTGCGACCCTTGAGCAATTCGTTTGATTGGTGCGATATTCAACGTAAATGTTCGCATTCGCCAGAATTACTGGTTAGCATATTGCGACCAACATTGATACTCGTCATTTGGCAAAGTTGTAGTTTAACATTGTATTTGCAACTCAAAAGATATCTGATGTCTCTTTTTTTTATGGGGTGTACCAATGTAATATTTCTGTTTCCTTGGATTCTCGCCTCTCATTTTTTTTCGTAGCTCTGCTTTCAAGGCACATAGGGCGATGATGTTGATTATTAATGGTACAGAAGACTGAATCTTTTATTACGGGGCTTCTAATAAAATTTCGGGGAATCTACATCACCCGACGACCTGTACGAAAGGAAAAGATGCGGACATAATATTGTCACCGCCTTTAAACCGCATAGTGCGATAACCTTAAACCGCCGAATATCAGGAGAGGTAGAATAGGAGGGAAAAACCGTTCCTGATGCTGCCGCTGTTCATAACACGCGGTCTTTTCTATGCAGCTCCCCTCCACTTGCAACGAACTAGGACGATAATAAAGGACTTTGATCTGATTTGATTTAATTTTGTTTCAGTTCTGCAACTTTCATTTGCACTAACGACCCCAAGCGAGCCATGATGTCATAAAATAAATCTGATAGCGCCGATGGGACCCTCCGCTGTGGCTCAGTGGTTAGGGTGCTGGGCTACGGATCCGGAGTTCCCGGGTTCTATTCCGACAGCGGCGGCTGCCTTTCATTGGAGGCGAAACGCTAAGGCTCCTGTGTGCTGTGCGGTGTCAGCGCATGTGAAAGATCCCCAGATGGTCGAAATTCTTCCGGAGCCCTCCACTACGACACCTCTTTCTTGCTTTCTTCTTACACTCCCTCCTTTATCCCTTCCCTTACGGCGCGGTTCAGGCGTCCGCCGATACGTGAGACAGATACTGCGCCATTTCCTTTCCCCCCAAAACCAAAACCGAACGAAAACGATCTTCATAGCGCCGAGGGGAAGGGGAATGCAAGGTATGGTGGTGCGAGTGTATTGGATGGACACCGCTACTTCAAGAAAACAAACAATGATCGCTTTTAAATTAGCATATCCTGGTATACTGTTACTTTGAGAGCCACTTGGTTGCTACAAAGCTGCTGCTGTCTCCAGTCACGCTAAGTGCACATGACCTTCTCAACACTGCTGCGGAAAGAAAACCGAAAAACTCACTCTTTTATTGCACGGCAGAATAATATCTGGCCCATACGGATGGCCGCTGTAGTACATAGAGGAAAGCACCGTCCTGCAGAAACATGAAATTGCGACTAACAACACCAAAGTAACAATGTTTTCTGTGCCGCAATGGAAGAGTACTATGGCACATTGCGTTCGTTCAGAATCTACATCTCAAGACAGGACGCTTAGTTTCGATATAAATTCTCGCATAATACTTACGTGGCCAAGAGGCAGGTTGCAAGAAGTGCGACCAACAGGAGCTTTGTCGAATTCATTTTCCAATTCTTTCACCGAGGCCCTGACGAATAATCTGCTGTTCGCGAGAACTTCTCACCGGTATTTATACAGCACCAGACACGTCATCCCAGAAAGTTGGCTGCTCTTGTTTCAAATATAATCGCACGTTTGCCGCAGGATTCGAGCCAAAAAAAAAGTCAATTGTTTGTTTTCCTGAGCAGGTGTTCATAACCTTTTTTTCTGGCTTGAGTGAAGACGACGGTGTGGTGCAACCATATAGCGTGCAGATAAGATGGACAAAGACGCTCTTGCATGGCGCAGAACAATAAGCTGAGTTTTTGAGAATAGAATGTCAAGAACGCTCTCAGTTTCCCACTCCTGTGCTTTTCTCTGCAAGCAGCATAATCATACTGACAGGTAAAAAAAAAGATGCATCCTTTTAAAAGTGACTCCACTTTTGACAGGATGCATCTGTTTTGTATATGGCGGCCCGATTATGCCGGCTGTAGACAAAAGCACAGGAGTGGTGAACTGGGAGCGTTCTTGTGCTGAAAGGGGCGAAACCCACTAGGGGCCTCCCCTCGAGCACCTCACGGTAAATATAGCCAACAAATGCTGTTCACAGCCACCATCTGACAGAAGTGTTCGTGGCCTAGTGCATCTGCAAATTCATTTTTCTAGGACATGACATGGCGCTGTGTCTGTCTCAAACCTCGGTGGACACCTAAACCGCGCCATGAGTGAAAGAATGTGAGAGTGAAAAAAGACAGAAATTGAATATTGGTTTTGGGGGAAAAGAAATGGCGCAGTATCTATCTCACAACTAAGTGGAGGGTTCAACCGCGCCGTAAGGAAATAGATAAAGGACGGAGTGAAACAAGAAAGGAACAAAGAGGTGCCGTAGTGGAGAGCTCAGGAATAATTTCGACCACCTGGGGATCTTTAACGTGTACTGACGCCGCACAGCACACGTGCGCCTTTGTGTTTCTCCTCCATCGAAACGCAGCCGCCGCGTTCGGTTTCGAACCCAGATACTCCGGATCAGTAGCCGAGCGCCCTAACTAACCACTGAGCCACCACTGCGGGTGAAAAAAAAATAGAGAAATAGAAACGCCGTTGTGGAGAGCCCCGGAATTATTTCCATCAGCTGGGGATCCATAACATGCAGTGACATCGTACACACAAAACATAGGGGCTTTAGCGCTCTCCTTTCATCAAATAATTAAATGCACTGCAGGAAAGGCGGAGTCCATTCTTTAATGACTGCCTTCCGAGAGCTGCAGCTCTTGGCCGTAAGCCCAACCCATATAAAAATGTAGTCTTTTTAGGGGAGTCTTCCAAGGCGAAGTAGGTAAGTATTAAGGGAGTAATGGCTCGTTACCATCCACCCAAATGTGATTCGCGATGCTCGGTTCTGACATCATCGCGGCCTGGAAAGAGCCATGACCGCGTGGTGTGTTATCATGCCACCCGGGCCTATATATTCCGGTGCGCTTTTGAATACACATTCTTTGTTCATGGTCCATGTCTCCCTTTATTCATATCACCAAGTATCACCGTTCGGCTAAAATGGAAAGCTGTGCAGCTCTCACCGGAATTTTGCAGTTAAACAAAGTATATCCCGTTTCCGATTTTTCTTTACATGCAATGTTTCTGCGAGACCTGCAAAGATTTCCTCTCTAAACTTATGGCTACGATAGGATGGACGCTAACGAGTAATTACTCCTTTATTACGAATCCTGTCCGCCTTGGGGGACTAACCTAAGTGCAGTGGATTAATACCATTTTCCTTTCGAATCAATCAGTTTACCCTCGCTCTCAAATTGTAAGCCATTCCGTCCCGGTTAGCTTACTTGAGGTTGCAGATTCCTTAGCAAGAGCCTCTCTCTGCGGCCAAATGATTGCTGTCCTGCCAACGTGTGCATATACAGCTGCGGTGAGGTTTCACGGCTACACAATATTTCAGGAATTTGCTTCCTCGGCTCTTGCATAACCTCCCGATTATCAGCGTGTTCTGCATCCTTGGAGTAGAAAAAACTGGCGCTCTCGCAGTCTAGAGGTCTCTTTTACGCGTTTTCGTTGCCGGGTTCCCCTTCTAAATTTCCACGTTCACAGATCTGGCCTGGTGGTTTCTTCATTGTGCCCTTTGTGTGCTGAACCTGAGACAATAGATCACTTCCTGTTGTTCTGCCACCGAGTCTCTCATTTGAGGAGGCGTCTTTTGCAAATTCCGTTTCACCAGCTGGGTTTGCCTGTGTCCTCTGCGGTTGTTCTTTCCATTGGCGCTTCTTTGCTTGGACGAAGCGACAGGAGTGTGTGCTCTGCTGTGCTAAGTTTCCTTCATCCTCTATACTATTACTACTCCTTTTCCCGTCAAAACGATTCTGTTGCCAGCAGTTAACCGCCAGTGTCTTGGCCTCTCCCCCGTAGTGGGTATGTGCCAGCATTATTTATGACCAACCAACCAACCAAACAACCGACCGACCGACAGCGAGCAAACAGCAGGGCTGTTATGTTGACGCAGCGCAATACCTGGAAGCAGCGCTAATATACTACTTATTATATTTCTACATAAATCCTGAATGCGGCGCCTTTCCCCATGTCGTACTTGAATTTATGCACGACGCGGATGCTATCCCTGCCCCATATAGAAGCTGAGAAATTGGGCAAATCATCTGTATTATCGAACCGAGAAAATTTATTCTTGCGTTTATGAAGTGCTACTTGTCTTGCTGAAGATACTAGCGTAGACAAGTAACTGATTAGGTTAGGTAAGTTTATTTGGCTTAATAAAACTTCTTGCTGGGCTAGTTGGTGACACGTGCACATACTATTCACTTAACATTATATATTGGCTGATTCAAAAAAGAAACCAAATATCATGAAGACAAACTTGAAGGAAAACTCGCAAAAAAAGTGATTGCAAGAACTTTGCTGCGTTCGACTAGAGCATTCGTTCTCATGCTCGTTAGCTACAAATGTGAGTGACATAAATTCATTATTATTAAATTAAAAACCACCGTTTGCAGGTCTGTGATGTATTTTGGTTACCTTCTTAGAGGTTTCACACAAGAGCTATAGAACTTAATTCTATCACCTCAATTCCTTGCGTAATGCTCTATAGTATGATAGAAACTTGGTCGAGTTAGTACAGGTGTATATTGGGTCGGACAGCACAATCGGGCAAAAGGTTGAAGGAACAAGTAGACTCTAATTGTTCATCTGTGTTGTTTCCTTAGTCGTTTCGTCTTTCGCATGGTTGCACTTTTCCACACAATGTGTATAAAGCTCGTGGTGGCTTCATATCTCTCATTGGCGCAAGTGGACGTTTTAGAACTATACGCACTCTTTTAAGTGTCATGGAATCAACTGCCCGTCTGAAGGAAAGAAACACGGGAAGAAACAACGAAGGAATTGCGCTATACATTCAAGCCTTTTTTTCACATTTTGCACGTCGGTTGTTTATTGGCTCTTGTTATCTCTTTTTTCATTACATGTTTGTTCGTTTCGCGGTCTTCAGAGCCCTTTAGGCGCAAAAATACCGCTGACTTGTTACCTAGCGCAACAGGCAGGACTTTTGTTTCGGATTTTAGGAATGCCATCTTTCCCATGCACTACCTATTTTACCACGTGCCGTCACTTACAAACTTCAAGCATGTTAATATTGTGTTTGACGTCTCAGGTCAGTGCAGTCCTTATCTTCGACTTCTCCTCTACAAGCCTTACCCTACCAGTGGAGAAAAATGTACCTGCGTCTGCCACATTCCCAAACAACTTGAAGCACATGTTTGCAGTTTTCGCTGACGGAAAGGAACCAGGGGCTGTGATATGCAGCTATCAGAGTACATACTATTTCCTTTGCGCCGGCTACCTATTTCATACGTTGACAATGGCGACTAAAAATGAAATTGATATGGCCAACGCTTTCACGTCGCAAGCCTTTCACCCGAAGACCCTCATATCATCGAATACCGTGAAATCGACTTTGCAAATTTTTGACCTCACTTGCATCCAGTTCTACCGAATATAAGGTGAACGCGAATAGTATCAGCACATACAGTGAAGGGAGAAAAAAGCGCAAAAAAATTCACGCACTATGCTATCTTACCCTGGCAAACGTTTACAAGGTGTTTTCACCGTAAACAATGCCAGTTCACCTTATGAGAATAAAGCGCGGCAGGCTGTTTTTTTTTTTGACACATGGAGTAAGTGGAGAGACGGAAACGCAGTGCTGTACATTGGTGAATGAGCATCATTGACAAACAAGTCCCTTGAAAGAAAAACCAGTACTGTAAAGGCATAACCGAGTGCTAGGCATTCCTACAAAAACGGAGAAGTCGAGCAGTGGAAGCCGGTAAGACAAATGTTTGAAATTGACGAAGCGTACAGTCTGCTAGCAATTCTTCTTGAGAAGAACACCTCCAACACCTCATCACCGGCTTTGTCAAGAGAGTACTGCGGCTGGCTTTCGTTTCACAAAACACTTTGCGCTGGGAGAGTTTTTCGCCAAGTAAAATGTGTTCCCAAGGAAACAAACACGAGAAGTGGTATAGGTTACAAGCCAGTGAGCTTGTGTCTGAGACCAGCTGATTGTTTCTATCAGGCCAAATCTTTCTTTTCCTTGCATTACCTCTTAAAGACTGCATTGTGGTAAGTCGAGGTTCCATGGGTTTCGGATCTCCAAATACGTATGAATGGACGGTATATATTTCCCGCTTAATTTCTGAACGTATCCACTACATCTGATATACCGTTTGTAAGGAAAGATAAATAAAAATACTCATTTTTTGTATCGGCGTGGAAGCGAACTTGAACGTAACAATAAGCTCTCTCGTTCAGCACGCGGAATACTGGTGCGAAAAAGCCAATAAAAAAAAACCGAGTTCAAAATTTCCTTTCATTGTTAAAAACAAATATAATATAAATGATCTAAACATCTGTGTCCCTCACACTAACAGTTGTTCGCGGGCTGCGGAGCGAAAAAAAAATTTGACACCGAAGCATCAGCGGCCAGAAACCTTCTGCCTTCCAATACGATGTTTTTTTAGTATTTTTCAAAACACTGGTAAAAATTTTATATTGCTATTTTTTTATATGCTAAAACAATAGTGGCTCTAGAACGGGTTCGTAACAAAACATACTGTTTTCTGACAACACTTGTGCAAAAGCTGATTATCAGAGCTGTCCGTCTAATGCGAGTTCAAAAATTTATTTCTCCTACGACCACCATGCAGACCTCCTGTCCCTTGTAAGAATATTATTTAATTTATAGAAAAGCTAGGGGCAAAAGAGATATACGCAAGTCGTTCACAGCGTTGCCAGCATTACTTACGCATTTATTGGCTGCTTTTGTACAGGTGCATGAAGGGGCGTCAAATACATTAAAGTGCCAAGCATTATTGATTGCCACTGAGTTGAGTTTTCTGGAGAGCATGACGCGAAAGGTGCCTGCTTATGATTGTCGGTTGGCTCTGGACATACCTAACGTTACGATTAAGGTCGATTGCAGTAGTTTACAGGCAGTCTGAGGTAGCTAACATTCGGCCATACATTTTTTCGGAACGTCACACTTTTCCCCATTTTTAGCGCATACGAAAACGGAATGATGAGGATCTTTATCCTGTATACAATGCCATGGAATAAGTCTGACTAACAACAAACAAGTAAAGTCGGCTGAGCATGAAAGTATCATTAAAACATTGAAAATCTTTAATTGGAAATTTTCTCGCACCTATAGGCATAAAATGCTCTAAGGCATTTTACTCTTGTCAGTTAAGGTTTTTTGGGCGGAAATGCGTATGTTATTCTCTCTGAGCAAAAAATTACGGGAATGTAGCGGTACACGAGCACCGTAGTAACATGTTGACTGCAAAAGTATCGATTGCATCTAAGATTAGGTTACAAAATCGGCCTAATCGTATTTACAACGTTTTTGTAATAGGTACAACTAAATGACTTATAAAGCAAGACTTCTGGAAAATTATTTTTATTCACTTATGACTACTTTCAAGAGAACTTGTAGAGTTTTCGAGGAATCGCATAACTGAGATTTATGGCGAGGCTGGCAAATACGTTCACTTTGGTTGTTTATTTCGCACGTGAAATTCGCCGTTTCAATTTCCTCCTTTCGTGACCGTTACTACACATTTTCAAAACATTGCACTGGGACATTGTAAGATTGCGAATACTATCGCAGACATACAGCAGCACGGCGGCGCAGATGTTTTTCCACTTCTGGCGTAAAAAGTGCGCGTTCAGTCGCTTTGCGGCGATAAACCCGAGACCGTATTCTAAACGACTAGAGTGCACCTTTTCCTTATTGTCAGAATAGCCTAGGTCGTGTGGCGTAGTGGGAATAGCAGCCGGATGCAGCGAGCACTCTGGAAAGACGCAAAACATCGTACTTAATTGAACCGGAAAATGTTTCCGAAGAGTCCTACGGGCCTGCGTAAGAATGCTTGAAGGTATGGCGGTTCAAATTACGTCTGGATCTGGCAGCGACACGGCAAACTTCAAGCCAGGTTGGCTTAAACTAAATATAAAGATCGGAGAATTGCGCAGCGATGGCGTAGAGGTAGAACATCCACCTCTCGTGCATGAGGACTGGGGTTCGAATCCTGGTGCCGAGCAATTCTCAACCGGGTTTTAAAAAAAAATCGGCGTGTCGATGGAATTGCATAACCAGGCCTGGAGTGCGGCCTGATCTCGGTAACCAGAACCGAAAACGCACTCTCTAAACAGAGCAGGATTTGGCCACCCTGGTGTAGTACTTGGCCACAACCTTCTATGATCAAACCAATTAACCCTCGGCCCTCAGTCCCCAGCGGCTACAGAGCAACTGACCACGGCGGCGGTCAGACTTGTGACGCAGCGGAGGGTGCTAAGAATCTCTGGCTCCGGACAATCCACCATTGGAATCTGAACCTGGCAACATTTAACGCTAGAACTTTAGCTAGTGAGGCTAGCCTAGCAGTGCTGTTTGAGGAACTAGCGGGAATTAAACGGGATGTGATAGGGCTTAGCGAAGTTAGGAGGACAGGTGAGGCGTATACAGTACTAAAGGACGGACACATGCAGCGCTATCGCGGGTTAGAGGATAGACGAGAACTAGGTGTGGGATTCCTCATTAATAAGGATATAGCTGGCAACGTAGAGGACTTCTACAGAGTTAACGAGAGGGTAGCAGCTATAGTAATTAGGTTGAATAGGAGGTACAAGCTGAAAGTGGTGCAGGCCTACGCACCCACGTCCAGCCATGATGACCAGACCGTTGAAAGTTTCTATGAGGACGTAGAATCGGCAATGAATAAAGTAAAACCGCAGTACACCGTACTGATGGGCGACTTCAATGCGAAGGTGGGCAAGAAGCAGGCTGACGACCACGCGGTAGGTGACTATGGGATAGGCTCTAGAAATAGCAGGGGAGAGCTTTTAGTCGAATTCGCGGATAGAAATAATTTACGGATCATGAATACCTTCTTCCGCAAACGAGAAAACAGGAAGTGGACCTGGAAGAGCCCCAATGGTGAGATTAAAAATGAAATCGACTTCATACTATGTGCTAAACCTGGCATCATTCAGGATGTGGCCATCCTCGGAAAGGTGCGTTGCAGCGACCACAGAATGATAAGGTCTAGAATTAGCTTAGACTTGAAGAGGGAGCGGAAGAAGCTAGTGAAGAAGAAGACAATTAACGAGTTAGCCGTAAAAGGCAATGCACAGGAGTTTAGGATAGCGCTGCAAAACAGATATTCGGCTTTAACTGAGGAAGATGATCTTGATGTTCATTCAATGCACGATAATCTGATATTCAATAATTACGGAGTGCGCAGTAGAAGTGGGCGGTAGGACAGTTCGAAAGGATACAGGGAAGCTATCTCACGTAACGAAAGATCTGATTAAGAAGCGCCAAAACATGAAGGCATCTAACCCTACCGATAGAATAGAACTAACGGAGCTATCAAAGTTAATAAATAAGCGAAAGGTAGCCGACATAAGAAAGTTTAATATGGAGAGAATCGAGCATGCTATAAAGAATGGAGGTAGCCTAAAAACAGTGAAGAGGAAACTAGGCATAGGTAAAAACCAGATGTATGCATTAAGAGACAAGCAGGGCAATGTCATTAGCAATATGGATAAGATAGTTAACGTAGCCGAAGAGTTCTACACAGACCTGTACAGCAGCCAATGTAATCAGAGCGTTAATGAGAAAGACAGCAGTGCACAGCAATGCATCATCCCGCCGTAACGAAAGATGAAGTAAAAAAAGCCTTAGAAGCAATGAAAAGGGGAAAAGCAGCTGGGGAGGATCAGGTAACAGCAGATCTGTTGAAGGATGGAGGGGACATCGTGCTAGAAAAACTAGCCACCCTGTATACGCAATGCCTTATGACCTCGACTGTACCAGAAGCTGGGAAGAATGCAAATATTATCTTAATTCATAAAAAGGGAGACGCCAAGGACTTCAAAAATTACAGGCCCATCAGCTTACTATCCGTTGCCTACAAAGTAATTACTAAGGTAATCGCTAATAGAGTCGAGGCAACGTTAGACTTTAATCAACCAAATGATCAGGCAGGCTTTCGTAAAGGATATTCCACAAAAGATCATATTCACACTATCAATCAGGTGATAGAGAAATGCGCAGAATATTACCAACCTCTATATATAGCTTTCATTGATTACGAGAAAGCATTCGACTCAGTGGAAACCTCAGCAGTCATACAGGCATTGCGTAATCCGGGGGTAGAAGAGCCTTATGTCAAAATATTGGAAGATATATATAGCAACTGCACAGCTACTATAGTCCTCTATAAAGTCAGCAATAAAATTCCAATAAGGAAGGGCGTCAGGCAGGGAGACACGATTTCGCCAATGCTGTTCACCGCATGTTTACAGGAGGTATTTTGAGGCCTGAATTGGGAACAGTTAGGAATAAGAATAAATGGAGAATACCTAAATAATCTGCGATTTGCTGATGACATTGCCTTGCTGAGTCACTCAGGAGGTGAACTGCAAATCATGATCAATGAGTTATACAGGCAGAGCAGATCGATGGGCCTAAAAATTAACATGCAGAAAACCAAAGTAATGTTCAACAGCCTAGCAAGGGAACAACAGTTCACAATTGGCAGCGAGAGCCTAGAAATTGTGACGGAATACGTCTACTTAGGGCAGGTAGTGACAGCTGATCCGGGTCATGAGATGGAGATAACTAGAAGGATAAGAATGGGGTGGAGCGCATACGGCAAACTCTCGCAGATCATGAGTGGCAGTTTACCAATTTCCCTCAAGAGGAAAGTGTACAACAGCATAATCTTACCGGTACTCACCTACGGGGCAGAAACGTGGAGGCTAACGAAAAGAGTTCAGCTTAAGTTAAGGACAACGCAGCGAGCCATGGAAAGAAAAATTATTGGTGTAACGTTAAGAGATCGGAAGCGGGCAGAGTGGGTGAGGGAACAAACACGGGTTAATGACATCCTAGTAGAAATCAAGAGAAAGAAATGGGCTTGGGCAGGGCATGTAATGCGAAGGCAAGATAACCGCTGGTCCTTAAGGGTAACGGAGTGGATTCCAAGAGAAAGTAAGCGGAGCAGGGGGCGGCAGAAGGTTAGGTGGGCGGATGAGATTAAGAAGTTTGCAGGCAAAGGATGGATGCAGCTGGCAAAGGATAGGGTTAATTGGAGAGACACGGGAGAGGCCTTTGCCCTGCAGTGGGTGTAGTAATGCTGCTGCTGCTGATGATGATGAAAGATCGGAGAGAGCTTAGAGATTTATAAGGCTCTCGAGAAGTTTGTTAGCGTATACTCGAAGCAAAATGTCTTGCGGTGCAAATTTAGGAAGGTAACACTAGACTTCATATCGTGTGATTCCGCATCCGTTAATCACAGCAGTCGCTTCATGGTTTAGAGGGCGTTGACTCCGAAACGTGGCGTAGCCTGGTGGCGCAGCTAATCGGTAGACACAACGATGACGTCGCAAGGCCATCAAAATCTGCCTATCGTCACAGGTGAAAATCTCTCCACTGAGTTACGAGCGAGCGGTCCACAATGGCAGGAGGCAAGTAAAGTAGTTCAATTAATTTCAGCTAGATCCCCCTGTCTCCCACGGGAGTTCACATGATTCGATTTTGCATCATGCTTTAGTCACTATAGTCGGGTTTATATCGCGAGGGCGTTGACGTCACAAGGTAACGTGGTCACGGCGCTGTGTTCATGTTTTCCCGCTTAACCGAAAAAGGGCCGGTTGGAACCGTTTTTGTAGGAGGTGGCGATGCTACCTCGGCCACCGACAAGCACAAACACACACAAAAGACATATGAAGCAGAACTGGACGAAGATATATTCGCTGCATGATTACGTATGTGCCGATAAAGTTTCAGTGACATCAACCACATTGGTCACGTGATGAAAGATCTTACGCAGACACAGAAATATTAAGTAGAAACGTTCCTTCTGTGTCTTTTGTATTCGGTTCTTAAGGTGTTTTGCGTCGCGATAATTTTTTATCCCATCTGTTTCAGGAAAGACTAATTCTCAAGAATATGTTCTGTCAGGTAGAAATATGGCATTGTCAGCATAGTATTAAATGTTTTCGCGTTCAAAAAGAAACCAACGGATAGTCCTAAATAGTGAACAAGTTATCAAATTTTCAATAAATAACTTTCTAACTCTTAGAGTTATGCGTATTGCTGCAATCGGATATTTGTATCATGTCGTTAGTAATAGTAATATCAGTTTTAATCTCGAAAACGCGATTACCCTTGGCAACGTGTCTTGACAAACTTGTCGTTTTTGACTTGTTATGCGGACTGGAAATGCAGCTTTCTCTGCATGCTTATCGTGAGCGCATGTATTTTTCCAAAGTTCATGGACTGTCGTGCTTTAACATCCCAGAGCACATTTCAGAACACCTTTAACAATAGAGCAAGGCAAACTTGCGCTGCGCTTTGTGTTCTAATAAATGCACTGACGCAGGTGGAGCTGAACATAACTATCAGATGTTCACACGTGTGTTTTGTTAGCGCCAACGTGAGCGCGAGATATACCTCCCCCCTTTGTTTAGCCTCTTTAAAAACTGTTCGTGCTGTAACAATAGCTAGCGAGGCTTAAAAATATACTCATGTAGTGGCGACAGCAGTCCGGCGTGCAGCAGGACAGTGAAAAGCGCTTCCAAACAGTTTTTTTATTAAGCTGACTTGCGTCTACTAAGAACTGCATGACTCGGCAGCGGCGTAGCAACAATCGTGCCCGGCTGGCGGTCGTCGCGCAGAATGCCCGACGCTCTCGTCTCTACTCAATTCAATGCTGAAAGCGAAATAACTTGGCAGGCTGTATTTCAAAAAATACAGCCTGCCAAGTTATCACAAGACCCCGGAACAACGTAGAATGGACACCGACTGGATGCGATCGATCGCGATAATTTTCGTCGCGCTTTGTATGCCAAACAAATCAATAAAGCCGGGTCCCAGTAGATTTCAGTATATCCAAATAAGCCCTTTTTACCGAATAAAGTCTGCCTCTGAACTCAAGCATGTTAAATCTGGAGTAGCAGTAAAGCAGAGCGTCACAAACCCAGGGTTCTTTAATTCTTTTTATTAGAGTGCACGTTAGTCGAAATGTCACCAGAAATTACAGTTGTCATCATTAAAGTAGACCGACAACCAGCTATTTGTTGTAAGCACACCTAAGGTGTCGCTATCTTTGCTTAGACTTCAACATACAACGTACACCTGAATAACCAAAGAACATTGAGTGAGAGATATTATCCAGCTTTGTATTCATGTTCCTTTGTTTTCAGGTCGATCCATCACAATGTACTCACCCCTTAGCTTCAACTGTTATTTTGCCAAGTGCAAACCGTTCTATTTTAGAGGAACCTGTAGCTCTGTAGGCGTTACTCTGCACTGCTGTAATTGTGATCAGTCACTGGATCGGCATGTTCATCGCGTCACATCCTTATTTAGAGGTGATCTCTCTGCATGAGTGTGACAGAGATGGTAGGTCTACCTGGTTACGGTGAAAGGCCATAACAATGAAGAAGCCTTGATAGCTCTTCGGAAGAATTTCATGCGTCGATCGGCCGTGGCCACATAAATTATGGAATGGGCAAGCCACCCACTCTACCACTCGAACGAGATGAAAAGTCAGGTTGTTCCTAACAAATATTTCTCCACCTCCTTGTTCCCGTTAAATATTGACGTGAGAGTGACAAACATGTTTTATTAAGTTCTTAAAGGATTAAGCACTGCAGAAGTTAGATATTGAAATTGGGAAAGTAAGCAGAACCCTCTGTCAGTGTTCTTCTCAGCAAATATTCACACACCTTACATTCTATTCAGCACTATTGTGAATAAAATATTTCCCAGGAGCATAATATTGCCTTCTTTTTACACAGGAAGCTTAAGATTCTTACGCTGCACGACACTTTCAGAGGAAAGAACTCTTTTGAAGTTGTCGAAATCTAGAATCGGCATTCTCTGTTGGTATAAAAAATTTGTTTTAATCTGTGCCGCAAGCTGAACTTTTGTTGTCTTTACAAGCCTGGCTTGAATAAAGCGATCCTACCTTCCGGAATGACATAGGTCTCTACATATAATTCTTATTAGAGCAGATTTTTAGGGTCATCTTCATTTTCTTCAATCAACAGCCTTAACTGCCGCGAAAAAGAATTTTTATTAGATCGTCTGTAGTCCCTTTCTATGAGCCATCTGTTTAGCTGCTTTAAACAGGGAACTTGCTCAGGCGTTTTTGGATCGAGCGGTTTTAAAATTGTTGGATATGTCGATAATAATAGTAAATGGAGAATACCTGAGTAATCTGCGATTCGCTGATGACATTGTCTTGCTGAGTCACTCAGGCGGTGAACGGGAAATCGTGATCAATTGGTTAGACAGGCAGAGCACAACGGTGGCTCTAAAATTTAATATGAAGAAAACCAAATTAATGTTAAACAGTCGGCAAGGAAACAGCAGTTCACAATTGGCAACGAGGTGCTGGAAGTGTTGAAGGAATACGTCTCCTTAGGGCAGGTAGTGAAAGCTGATCCGGATCATGAGCGGGAAATAATTTTGAAGGATACGAATGGGGTGCAGCACATATGGCAGGTTTTCTCAGATCATGAATGGTAGTTTGCCAATATCTCTCAAGAGAAAAGTGTACTACAGCTGTATCTTACCGGTACTCACCTAAGAGGCAGAAACGTGGGGGCCAACGAAAAGACTCAGCTTAAGTTAAGGAAGGGCTGCGAGCTATAGATAGAAAAATCATAGGTGTAATGTTAAGAGACCGGAAGCGGGCAGAACGGGTGAGCGAAAAAACGCGGCTTATTGACATCCTAGTCGAAATCAAGAGGAAGAAGTGCGCTTGGGCAGGGCATGTAATGCGAAAGCAAAATAACCACTGATATTTAAGGGCAACGGAGTGGATTCCAAGAGAAAGTAAGCGTAGCAGGGGCGGAAAAAAATTAGGTGGGTGCATGAGATTAAGAAGTTTGCAGGCAAAGGGTGGATGACGCTGGGAAAGGACAGAGTTAGTTGGAGAGACATGGGAGAGGCCGTTGCCCTGCCGTGGGTGTAGTCAGGATGATGATGATGATGATGATGATGATGATGAAGAAGAAGAAGAAGAAGAAGAAGAAGAAGATGATGATGATGATGATGATGACTATGATGAAATTCTGGGTTTGAAAATTCGTTTGAACCTGATCTTACTTGTATTTCAAACTGCCTTATCATGAAAGGTGGTAACCCTGCATTACAGTCGAACCAAAAAGAAAGAACTACACTGCTCAGACCTCAGGCAGGCATCTGGAGAGGGCCATTTCTTCTGGGCTTATTTTCGTCGCAGCAGCAACAAATTGTAACCTTTCGATTCGTCACGCTCAAAAATAGTCAAGCTGAAAACCACCTGATTATACTTAGAATCTGCGCCCTTAAAGTCAGGTCCGCTGCAGATGCACGTTAGTTTCGACTATAGGTTTGGGCGACTTGTGTCCGCAGGCTTTCCTTCAGTTGTGTTAACTGTAGTCACTGAAAGCCTGCTCTCGTGACCTACAGGCGGGACTCGATCAAATATCTGTGAGGATGTCGGCACCGCAGTCAAACCAGGAGTTGTGCAATTTCTGTACAAAGCGTCGCACAACCTAACAACACAAAGCACAGTTGGTTTCTCCAGCCCCGAAGAAGCTGTGCAAGCGATGAACCCCAAATAAGCGGCGCAGGAGGACCTGGCTGCAAAAAAAGCATGAGACAGTGTAGGTCAGCAGCGTGATGGCAGTGGTGTATGAAATCGCCCTTGATCTGTGGAAAGTCGTACATAACGACCTTTAACGACCGTCTTAAGAATCTCTACAAAAACTTAAAAAATTATGAATATATATTTGCCGATTTGGTGATGCATGGTAACATATGTAAGTGCGAGGCACAATCTGAGAGAAGGAGGTTTTCGGCAGTCCCGGCTACTGGCCGCTGCTGACGGCTGCTGCTAATGGTCAGAAACAACGTTTTTCACTCCCGATGGCGGTTATGAATTTATTTTCATGCGGCTCGACTTGTGCAACGCTCATGCAATATATCAGTGTGTGATGGACAGGATTATGAGCAGGCTAAACTAGTTACGTGCTGGTGTTGTCTGGAAGACGTCGTCGCATTTTCTAAAGTCTTTGCTTCCCATCCGGACCGCCTTGAGCATATACTGCAGTTTCTCATTTACTCTAGTTTTCCACTGAACTTGAATACTACACCGAGCTCTCTCTAAAACTCATTAGCGCTAAGGCCCCTACTATGATCTCCGTCAGACCTCTCCTGTGTTGTAGCTCCAGTTACGCCGTCCCATGAGTTGCGTCGCCGCACCCGAGATACTTCTTTTCGATCGCCTGGATCCCTACTACGAATCAGCGCGTGCCTCCGTTTCCTAATTCTGCAGGATGCCATTTATTCGCCAGGGGGTTATCGAACTGCAGCATTGAAAAATAATCGCATGCATTTGAAGACGACGATGACGCCGAGTACGCCACTCTGCTAAGAAGTGAACGACTGGGCTGTTTCGTTGACACGGCACCTGAGAGCAGCTAGATTATACTGCTTGTAATATTTCTGCATGAATCCTTAATACGGCATCTTTCACCATGTCGTTACGAAATTTATGCCCCACGCGGATACTAATTTTGCCCCACACAGAAGCTGGGAAAATGGGCAAATTATCTGTGTTTTCGAGTGGAAAAAATTTATTCGTATGTTTATGAAGTGCCGCATGCCTTGCCCGGAGATGCTAGCTTAGACCAGGAAGTTATTAGGTAAGTAACTGCATGGTTAAATAAAACTTGTTCCCGGGATAGTTGGTGACACGTAAACATACTATTCAATTAACTTTATATATTGGCCTATTCAAGAAAGAAACAAAATCTCTTGAAGATCAGCATGAACGAAAACTCGTAAAATATTGTTTGCTAGAATTGTGCTGCGTTCAACTAGAGAATTTGTTCTCATGCGCGTTAGCCCCAAAAGTGAGTGATGTAAATTTGTTGTCAATAAGGGGAAAAAACCACCGTTTACAGATCTCTGATGTATTTTGGTTAGGTTACCTTCGTGGGGTTTTCACAAAAGCGCTATAGAACTTAATTCCATCACCGGGATTCCTTGCGTAATACTCTATAGTATAATGGAGACTTGGTCGAGTTGGTACAGGTGTATACTGGGTGGGCCAGCACAATCGGGCTAAAGGTAGAAGGAACAAGTAAACACTAAGCGTTCATCTGCGTTGTTTCCATGTTATTTTTTCTTTCTCATGGCTGCGCTTTTCCACACATTGTGTATAAAACTCTAGGTAGCTTGTATCTCGCACTGGTGCAACGGAGACAAACTGTGCTCACAAGTCAACGTTTTAAAACTGTACGCACACTTTTAAGTGCCGTTTAATCAACAGCCCGTCTGAAGGAAAAAACACGGGAAGAAACAAAGAAGGAATTGCGCTATACATACACGCCTTTTTTCACATATTGCGAGCCGGTTGTTTATTGACGGTTGTGAACACTTTTTTCATGATATTTTTGTTCCCTCCGCGGTCTTAATGGCACTTCACAGTCTTTATAGCGGTCTTCATAGCACATGATACCTAGCGGAAATGGCAGGTCTTCTGTTTCCGATTTTAGGAATTTCATGCTTTCCGTGCACTCCCTATTTTCCCGCGTGTCGTCAGTTACAAACATCAAGCATGTTAATTTAGTGTTTGACAGCCCAGGTCAGTGTAGTGCTTATTTTCGACTTCTCCGCTACAAGCTGTGCCCGACCACTGGAGAAAAATCCAGCTGCGTCTGCCACTTTTACATATACTTTGACGCACATGTTAGCAGTTTTCGCTGTCGGAAAGGCAACAGAGGCTGTGATATGCAGCTTTGAGAATACATACTATTTCTTTTGTGATGATGACTTATTTTATGCGTTGTCAGTAGGTACTAAAAATGGAATTCATATGGCCAACGGTTTCACGTCGCAGGCCTTTTTCCTGAAGATCCTTATGCCGAATATCCAGAGATCGACTTCCCCAATTTTCGACCTGACTTGCAGCCAGTTCTACCGAATATTGTCACGAAGTGGTGACTGCACTCCGGAGAATTTGAGAGCGTATAGAATGAGCACATCCAGGGAAGAGAGAAAAAAGCGCAAAAAATTTCACTCTTAATGCTTTCTTAACAAGGCAAACGTTAACAAGTTGATTTCACTGTAAACAAAGTGAGTTCACCTCATGAGAATAAAGCACGGCAAGCTGTTTTATATTACAACTGAAGTCAGTGAAGAGATGCAAACGCACTACTGTTCATTAGCGATTGAGTGTCATTGACAAACAACTCACTTCAAAGCGAAACCAGAAAGAAAAACCGAGTACTCGGCGTCTCTACAAAGGCAGAGAACTCGAGCAGTCGAAGCCGGTAAGACAAATGATTGAAATTGACAACGTGTATAGTCTGCTAGTGTTTCTTGATTAGAAAAACAACTCCGCCACCTAATCACCTAGATAAATAGTTTAAGAGGAGGAGGGAAAGGCAGGGATGTTAACCAGAAAGGGGTTCTGGTTGGCTACCCTGGACTGGGGAAGAGGAATTAGGGGACTAAAAGGAGGAAGAGAGAAGGGGAAAAAGGCATAACACACACACACACGCACAACGCTGTCAGAATTTGTCACTCAATCCAGTCGCTCTCAAGTAGGCAAAGAGTGCCTTGTATGCCTTGAGGGCAGTCGACTGCTGTGGCCACGGACCGAGGATCTTTTGCTCTGTTATTGGGCGAGGATCGAGGTGGTCCAGGACACAACACAGTGTATGTCTTGCACTCGCAAATGCAGGGAACTCACAGAGAAGATGAGCGATGGTCTCCTCACAACCGACTCTTTCACAGGCAGGACTGTCGGCCATCCCCATCCGGAAAGCATAGTGGTTGGTAAAAGCAACGCCGATCCATAAACGGCATAACAATGTGATTTATCTACGTCCCTCACACTAGCAGTTACTCAGGTTCGCGGGTTGCGCAGAAAGAAAAATTATCACCCACTTTGTCATCAGAGTTGTGCGGCTGGCTTTCGTTCCCTAAAACATTTGGCTCTGGGGGAGTGCATTGCGCCAAGTAAAATATGTGTCCGAGGAAATAAACACGGGAAGTAATAAAGGTTACAAACCTGTGAATTTGTCCGTGAGAGCTGGTGAATGTTTCTATAAGGTCTAATTATACTTTTTCTTGCCTTTCCTCTTAAAGACTACATTGCTCGGTTCCATGGCTTTCGTGTCTCCAAATTCGTATGAATGGACAATGTACATTTCCCGGCTAATTTCTGAACGTATCCAATACATCTGATATACCGTTTCTAAGGAAATGTAAATAAAAATACTCAATTTTTGTGTGGCAACGGAAGCAAAAAAGAGGTACCAGTAAGCTCTATCGTTCTGCAAGCCGAACGCTGGTGCGCAAAAGTCATTGAAAGAAAAACCGGGTTAAAAAAATCCTTTCATAGTAAAAACAAATACAAAGGAAGTGATCTAAATATCTACGTCCCTCACTCTAGCAGTTATTCAGGTTTCTCGGGTGGCAAAGCAAAAAACAGAAAGGCATGCATCGAGGCCAGAAACGTCTCGCAAACGCGCAGCTGCTGCCTTCCAGGATGGTATTTTTCAGCAGTTTTCAAGAACTGGTGGAAATTTCATATTGCTGCTTTGCTTTCCATTGCTAAAACAAAAGTAGCTCTGGAACAATTTCGATGCAAGACATATTTTTTTTCTGACCCCACTTGCGCAAATGCACATTATCAGAGCTCTTCGTAATACAGCGGTTCGTAAGAGAAATGTGGAAGACCTTTCACATCTCTATCATCATCTCTCTCTTCAAAGCAGGTTTGCAGAGACACAAAAAGATCAGGATGCGATAAATAATTAAACAAATTATCTATATCAACACAGAATGCGTATTCTATTCCTTTATTAGCTTCTATGAGTTCGGCTGCTTCTAAAGACTTCTTTCCCCATAAGTGGTCGTGCAGCGTGAGAATCGTAACTATCCTTTGTACAAAACAGCCAATATATGCCACCAGGAACCATTTTTATTCAGAATAGGGCTGAAGGGGATGTTAGGCTTCTGGGCTTAGGCTGAGAAGAACACTGACAGATCGTTGTGTTTACTTTTGCAAGTGTCAATATCTAAAGTCAGCAGTAGTAAGGACATCAAAAACTTAACAAAATTTGTTTTTATGTGGCGTCAATTTGAACTGAGAACAAAGTGTAGGAGAAATATTTATTAGCAACAATGAGATTATTTTTCTCGGTCAAGTGGATTCCAGGACTCCTGTGGCCACGGCTACTCGGTGAACTAAATTTTTCCTAAAACTTTTTGATAGCTCTCCAATGTAGTGGACTTAAAGCGTAACCAGGTGTACCTACCATCTCTGTCACGCTGATGGAAATAGATCAGCCCTAAATAAGGATGCGACACGATGAACATGCCGATCCATTCAGTGGTAACTACAGCAGTGTACAGTAGCGCCTACATAGTGACAGGTTTCTATAAATAAGGAACGGTTTGCGCTCGCCGAAATAACCGTTGGAGCTAAGCGATGACTACATGTGGGTGGGTCCACCTGAACAAAAGGAACATGATATACATAGCTGGATAATATTTTTCACTTAAAGTGCTGTAGTTATTCAGATCTGCGTTGTTTGTTGAAGTCTCCGGAAAGATCGCGACACCTTAGATGTGCTTACAACAAATCGCTGGCTGTCTCTCGATTTTAATGATGACAACTGTAATTTATGGTGACATTTCAACTATCGTCTACTCTAATAAGAAGATATTGTAAAGAAACCCTGGGTTTGTGACGCAATCCTTTACTGCTACGCCAGATTTAACATGCTTGACTTCTGAGGCAGATATTATTCGGTAAAAATGGCTTGTTTGGATGTACTGAAATCTGCAGGCAAGCGGCTTTTTTGCTTTGTTTGCCTTACAAGACGCGACGAGAACTGTCGCGATTGATCGCATCCAATCGCAGCCAATTCTACATTGTTCCAGACTGTCGTGGTAACTTGGCAGTGTGTCTCCAAATGTTGCTGTCAGCATTGAATTGAGCAGGGACGAGAGCGTCGGGCATTCTGCTCAACGACAGCCGGGCACGATTGTTGCTACGCCGCCGCCGAGTCACGCAGTTCTTTGTCGACGCAAGTCGGCTTAATAGAGAGTTTCCGTTGGAAATCCTTTCCGCTGTCCACCTGCACACCGGACTGTTGTCACCACTGCGTGAACATACTTTGAAACCTAGCTGGCTATTGTTACAACACAAAGACTTTTCAAAAATACTAAACAAAAGGGGGAGATATATCTCACACTCTCGTTGGCGGTAACAAAACAGATGTGTGAAGGTCTCATAGTTGTGTTCGTCTCCACTTGCGTCAGTGCATTTATTGCAACAACAAGCGCAGCGCAAGCTTGCATTGCACTTCTGTTAAATGGGCTCTGAGAGGGGCTCTGGGATGTTAAAGCATGACACTCCGCGAACTGCGGGAAAATAGATGCCCTAAAAAAAAGCATGCAGAGAATGCTAAATTTCCAGCGCAGATAAAAAGTTTCAAACAAAAAATTTGTCATGCCCCTGTGCCAACGGTAATCGCGTTTTCGAGATTCTAAAAACTGATACGGCTGTTACTAACGAGCTCAGTGGTTAGGGCGCTCGACTACTGATCCGGAGTTCCCGGGTTCGAACCCGACCGCGGCGCCTGCGTTTTTATGGAGGAAAAACGCTAAGGCGCCCGTGTGCTGTGCGATGTCAGTGCACGTTAAAAATCCCCAGGTGGTCGAAATTATTCCGGAGCCCTCCACTACGGTCCTTTTTGTTCCTCTCTTCTTTCACTCCCTCGTTTATCCCTTCTCTTACGGCGCGGTTCAGGTGTCCAACGATATATGAGACAGATACTGCGCCATTTCGTCTCCACCAAAAACCAATTATTATATTAATATTACTAACGACCAGCTAAAAATCTCCAACTGCATCAAGTCGCATAACTGTAAGAGTTAAACAAAAATTTATTGAAAATTAGATAACTAGTTCACTATTTAATACTATCCTGACAATGCCATATTTTCATCTCACAGAACCTATTCTTGAGAATTAGTTAAAGTCTTCCCTAAAATTCCTGAGATAAAAAATTATAGTGACGCTAAATCACCTGAAGTACCGAATACAAAAGCCACAGAAACAGCGTTTCTACTAGATGTTTATGCGTCTGTGTCAGTTCTTTCACCACATTAGCAATGTGGTCATTTTCATCGTACTTTATCGGCTCTCACATAATCATGCGCCGGAAATATCTTGGTCCAGTTATGCGTATTACGCCTCTTGTGCGTCTTCATGCTTCTCGGTGGCCGAGATGTCATCGCCACCTCCTGCAAAAACAGTTCCAACCGGCCTGTGTCGCTCTTTTTTGGTTAAACGGGAAAGCATGAACACAGCGCCGTGATCGCGAAACCTTGTGACGTCAAGGCCCTCGCGAAAATACGACTATAGTGACACTAGTGACTTACGCATAACGCGAAATCGAGTCATGTGAACTGCCACGGGAGGCAGGGGCACCTAGTTGAATTCAATTGAAATAGTTTACATGGCTCCTGCCAATGTGGACAAGATGCTCACAACTCGGTTTAGAGATTGTCACCTGGGACGATAGGCAGATTTTGATGATGTCACATGGTGACGTCACCTTGTGGCGTCATCGGCGTGTCGCCACCAGCCCACACGACGTTGCGGGGTCAACGCCCTCTAAACCATTAAGCGACTGCTGTGATTAACGGATGCGGAATCACACGATATGATGTGTAGTGCTTCCTTCCTAAATTTGCACCGCAAGAAGTTTTGCTTCCAATATACGCTAGCAAACTTCCCGAGACCCTGATAAATCTCGAAGCTCTCTCCAA
Source organism: Amblyomma americanum (assembly GCF_052857255.1). Taxonomy (NCBI): domain Eukaryota; kingdom Metazoa; phylum Arthropoda; class Arachnida; order Ixodida; family Ixodidae; genus Amblyomma; species Amblyomma americanum. The sequence continues at coordinate 57,967,059 of NC_135498.1, read as the reverse complement.
TCTTTGTATTTAGGTTTAGCCAACCTGGCTTGAAGTTTGCCGTGTCGCTCCGTAAGCCAGATGTCATTTTAACAACCATAGCTACAAGCTTTCTTGGGCGGGCCCGTATGGCTCTTCAGAACCATTTTCTGGTTCAATTAGGTGTGATGCTCCGCGTCTGTCCAGACTACACGTTGCAAACGGCCGCTGTTAGGACTACGCTGCATGGCCTAGGTTATTCTGATAATAAGCGAAGCGTGCAATCCAGTCTTTTACAATGCGGTCTCGGGTTTATCGCCACAAAGCGACTGAAATCGCACTTTTTACGCCACAAGAGGGAAAACATCAGTGCCGCCTTGCTGCTGCAGCACGCCGACAGTATTCGCAACCTCACTTTATGCAAGTACAATATTTTGACAGTGTGTAATAACGGTGACGATAGGAGGAAATCGAAAAGTCGAAGTCCACGCGCTAAATAAAAAACTTGATTTTAACGTATTTGCCAGCATGGCGATAAATCTCAATTATGCAATTCCTCACAAACTACAAAGTTTCCCTTCAGATTAGACGTCAATAAATAAGGGTATTTTTTCAGCAGAAGCATTTCTTTGTTAGTCATTCAGTGTTACCTAGTACCAAAACCGTTCTAAAGACGATTCGTCCTATTTTCTAACTAGGTCTCAGATGCAATGGATACTTTTGCAGTGAACATCATACTACGCGGCTCGTACACAGTCCTATAGTTTTTTGCTCACAGAGAATAACATATGCATATCCGCCCAGAAAAGCTTAACAGACAAGGGTAAAATGCCTTGGAACATTTGACGCCTATAGGTGCGAGAAAATTTCCACTTTATGCTCTCCGCTTTTTAATGACACTTTCATGCTCAGCCGACTTTAATTGTTTATCGCTAGTCTGTTCCTTATCATCGCACTGTATACAGGATAGCGATCCTCATGATTTCGTTTTCTTATGCCCTAGAAATGTGGAAAAGTGTACCGTTTCGAATCAATGCATGGCCGAATGTTAGCTACCTCAGACTAACTGCAAACTATTTCGATCGATCTTAATCGATACGTTATGTAAGCCAGGAAAATCCGCCAAAATGTCCTCAGCAGCGCCAACCTACCATCACAAGCAGCGCACTTTACGGGTCGTGCTCTCCAAACTACAGAACTCAGCGCCAATGAAGAATGCTTCGCACTCTAATGTATTTGACGCCCCTACGTGCCACTGTACAAAAGCAAGACTTCATTGCGTAAGCAAAGCTAGCATCGCCTTTGAACGAATTGTGTATTTCCCCTTTTTCCGCTAGCTTCTCTATAACTTAAGTTACGACTTTTCTTACAAGGGACAATAAGTGTGCATGGTATTTGTGCATAGGGGAACGATATTTCTTGAACTCGCAGTACACGAACAGCGCTAAAAATAACCTTTTGCACAAGTGTTGCCGCCAAAAAATATGTCTTGGAACGAGGCCGTCCTACGGCCACTATTGTTTAAGCACACAAAAGCAAAACGGCAATATGATATTTCTATAAGCGTTTTGAACACTACTGAAAAATATCATCTTCGACGGCAGCTGCTGCGCATTTGCGACGCGTCTCTGGCCGCTGATCCTTGGGTGTCATTTTTATTTTGCTGCGCAACCCATGAACCTCAATAATTTATAGTTTGCAGGACGTAGATGTTTAGATCATTTTATTTACATTTGTTTTTAATTATGAATGGATTATTTCAACTCGGTTTTTCTCTTCATGGATTTGTGCACCAGTATTCAGCTTGCAGAATGAGAGATCATATTGGTACCTGTATTTCGCTTCCACGCCCATACAAGAAAGGAGTATGTTTATTTACATTTCCTTAGAAACTGTATATCAGATGTAGTGGACACGTTCATAAATTCAGCGGGAGATATACATCGTCCATTCATGCGTATTTTGCGACCAGAAGCCATTGAACCTACACTTGCAACGGTGTAGTCTTTAAGAGGTAAGGCAAGAAAAAGAAAGATTAGGCCTGATGGAAACATTCAGCTGATCTCAGGCACACGTTCACTGCCTTGTAACCTATACCAGTTCAAGTTTTTGTTTCCTTGCGAAAACATTTTACTTGGCGCAATACACACTTTTTATGAAGCGAAAACCAGCCGCACTACTCTCATGACAGCGTCGCTGATGAGATGACGGAGGTGTTTTTCTAAAGAAGAAATGCTAGCAGACTATACACTTTCTCAATTTCAATCATTTGACTCACCGGCTTCGACTTCTCGACTTCCCTGCTTTTGTAGAGACACGGAGTACTCGGTTTTTCTTTTATAGTACTGGTGTTGCTTTCACGGGACTTGCCGGTCAATGATACTCATTCCCTAATGTACACCATTGCGTCGACATCCCCTCACTGAATCCAACTGTGAAAAAAAAAAAACAGCCTACCGCGCTTTATTCTTATGAGGTGAACTCGCTTTGTTTACTGTGAAAAAATCTTGTAAACATTTGCCTTCGCAAGATAGCATAGTGCCTGATTTTTTTGTGTTTTTTTCTCCGTTCACTGTATGTGCTCATTCTATTCGCTTTCAAATTATATTCTGTAGAATTGGCTGCAAGTGAGATCGAAAAATTGTCAACTCCATCTCACGCTATTCGATATCAGGGTCTTCAGGACTAAGGCTTGCGACGTGAAAGCGTTGCCGATAGGAATTCTATTTTTGTCCCCAATGTCAACGTATGAAACAAGTTACAGGCGCAAAGGAAATAGTATGTATTCCGAAAGCTGCATATCACACCCTCTGTTGCCTTTCCGGCCGCGAAAGATGCTAACATGTGCGTCACAGTCTTTGTGGGCCTGGCAGACACAGCTGCGTTTTGCTCCATTTACGGGTAGAGCTTGTACAGGAGAAGTCGAAGATAAGCACTAAACTGGCCAGGGATGTCACGCACAAAATTAACATAATTTAAATTTGTAAGTGAAGGCACGTGGGGAAATAAGCAGTGCTGAAAAGGATGGAAATCCTAAGATCGGAAAAAAAATTCCTGCCAGCTGCCCCAGGTACCATGTGCTATGAAGACCGCTATGAAGACTATGAAGTCCTATGAAGACCGCGAAAGGAAGAACCATACCACGAAAAAAGAGTTAAGAACAGCCAATAATCACACGTCTCGCAATATGGGAAAAAAAGCCGTGCATTTATAGCACAATTCCTTGTTTGTTTCTTCCCGTGCTTCTTTTCCATCAGACCGGCTGTTGATTCCACGGCACTTAAAGGTGTGCGCATTGTTCTAAAACGTTGACTTGTGAGCACAGTTCGTCTCCGTTGCACCAGTGCGAGATACAAAGCTACCTAGTGCTTTATACACATTGTGTGCAAGAGCGCAACCACGCGAAAGACAAAAAGAACACGGAAACAACACAGACGAACGCTTAGTGTTTACTTCTTTCTTCTACTTTAGCCCGGTTGTGCTGGCCCACCCAATATACACCTGTACCAACTCGACCAGGTTTCCATCATACTAAGGAGCATTACGCAAGGAATCCCGGGGATAGAACTAAGTTCTATAGCGCTTGTGTGCAAACTGCAAGAAGGTAGCTAAAATACATTAGAGATCTGTAAACGGTGGTTTTCCCTTAAATAATAACGAATTTATATCACTGATATTTGTGGCTAACAAGCATGAGAACGAATGCTCAAGTCGAACCCAGCAAATTTCTTGCAATCAATGTTTTTTGAGTTTTGATCATGCTCCTCTTCACATTTTGTTTCTTTTTTGAATAAGTCTATATATAATGTTACCTGAATAGTATGTGTACGTGTCACCATCTATCCCAGCAACAAGTTTTATTAAGCCAAATAAACTTACCTTACCGAATCATTTTCTTGTCGGCGCTAGCGTCTCCAGCAAGGCACGAAGCACTCCATAAACATGAGAAAAAATTTTCTCCGCGCGATAATGAAGACGATTTGCCCATTTCCCAGCTTCTGTGTAGGGGCAGAACTAGCATCTGCGGGTGGCATAAATTCAAGTACGAAATGCTGAAAGGTACCGCATTCAGGATTTATGTAAAATCCTAACAAGTAGCATAACAGCGCTATTCTCAGGTATCGCGCTGCGTCAACGAAACAGCCCTTCTGCTCGCTTCTCAGAAGAGCTGCGTCCTCGGCGTCATCGTCTCCTTCGAATGGAAGCGATTCTTTTGGCAATGCTGCAGTTAAATTACCCCCTGGCGAAAACGAGGCATCCTGCCGAAATAGGGAACGGAGGCACGCGACGATTAGTAGTGGGGATCCAGGCGACCGAAAAACAGTGTCTCGGGTGCGGCGACGCAAGTCTTGGGACGGCGTGACTGGGGCCGCAACACAGGACAGTAGAGGTTTGATGCATAGGGGCCGTATTACTGTGAGTTATATAGAGAGCCCGTTGCAGTATTCAAGTTCAGTAGAAAGCTAGCGTGAGAAACTGCAGTATATGCTCAAGGTGGTCCGGATGGGAAGCAAAGACTTTTGAAAATGCGGCAGCGTCGTCCAGACAACTTTTCACATATCCATTTTAGCCCACTTATAATCCTGTCCATCATACACAGATATTTTGCAGAAGCGCTGCACAAGCCAAGCGGCATGACAATAAATTCATAACGGTTACCGGGGGGGAAAAACGGCGTTTCTGACTATCAGCATCGGACGTTAGCAGCGGCCAGTAGCCGGGACCGCCGAAAACCTCTTTCTCTCAGATCGCTCCTCGCACTTACACGTGTTACCATGCAAATCGGTAAATTTATGTTCATATTTTTTTAAGTTTTTGAAGAGCTTCCTAAGACGGTTGTTAAAGTATCGCCCGGTTGGCCCTTTGTACGACTTTGCACAGATCAAGGGGGATTTCATACACCACTGCTACCACGCTACTGACCTACACTGTCTCATGCTTTCTTTGCAGCCAGGTCCTCCTGCGCCGCTTATTTCGTGCGCACTTTTATACAGCTTGCTCAGTGCTGGAGAAACCAACGGTACCTTGTGCCTTTAGGTTGTGCGACAACTTTGTGCAAAAATTGCACAACTTCTGGATTGACTGTGGTGCCGCCATCTTCTCACATTTTTGATGGAGTCCCACCATTAGTTTTCGAGAGGAGGCTTTCAGCGACTGCAGTTAACAAAAGCGAAAGAAAGCCTACGGCCATAATTCGCCCAACCCGATTGTCGAGACTATCGTGCATCTGGTGCGGACCTTTCTTAAGGGCGCAGATTCTAAATTTAGCCAAGCGGTTTTCTGCTTGACTACTTTTGAGCGTGCTCAGTCGAAAGGTCACAATCTTTTGCTGTTGCGAGCAAAGTAGGCCCAGAAGAAATGGCCTTCTCCGGATGCCTGTCTGAGGTCTGAAAAGTGTAGCACTTTCTATCTTGGCGGTTCTACTGTAAATGCAGGGTTACGACTTTTCTAGTTAAGAAAAATTTAAATCCGAGTAAGATTAGCTTCAAACAAATTGTCAAATGCAAAATTTAAGGGTGCCAGAGAATTATCGACATATCTAACAATTTTAAACCCGTTCCATCTTTAAACGCCTGGCAAAGTTCCTTGTTTAAAACGGCTAAAACGATGGCCCCTAAAAAGGGACTACAGATGATCTAATACAAATTTCCTTTCGCTAATGTTAAGGCAGTTGATTGAAGAAAATGAAAGTGGCCCTTAGAAATTGCTCTAATAAGATTTCTATGGACAGACCTATGACATTCCGGAAGATCACATCGATTTCTTGTAACGCAGGCTTGTAAAGAGAGAAAAAGCTCTGTTTGCGGCACAGAGTAAAACAAATTTTCTATATCAAGAGAGAATACCGATTCTAGAATACGGCAACTTCTAAGGAGTTCTTTCCCCGGAAATTGTCGTGCAGCGTAAGAATCCTAAGCTTCCTTTGTAAAAAACGGCCAACATTATCATCCTGGGAAATATTTTATTCACACTAGTGCTGAAAGGAACGTCCGGTTTGTGGATTTTAGCTGAGAAGAACGCTGACAGACTGTTCTGCTTACTATTCCTAATTTCAATATCTAGCGTCAGCAGTAGTAAGTACATCAAAAACTTAATAAACTTGTTTTTAATCGCACATCAATACTTAAGGAGAAGAAGGAGCAGGAGAAATATTTCTTAGGGACAACAAGACTATTTATCTCGTTCGAGTGGCAGAGTGGGGGGCCTCTTGATTCCAGGATTCCTGTGGCCACGGCTGCTCGACGAATTGAATTCCTCCGAAGAGCTATCAAGGAGTCTTCATTGTTATGTCATTTCAGCGTAGCCAGGTATACCTGCCATATCTGTCACGCTCATGGAGACAAATATCAGCACTCAATAAGAATGGGACGCGAAGAACATCCTGATCCAGAAGGCTGGTCACAACTCCGGTGGTGTATTGTTTCAGATCGTCGAGTTTCATTAAGGAGTCTACAGAATTGCAGGTGCATGAAATCATAACTTAGTGAGTGCGCGGTGAGTCAAGCGTTGACTTTAAGTGATGAGTAGAAGTGGATGGATCGATCAGAAAACAACGGAATATGATATAAAAAACCAGATAATATTTTTTTTCACATATGCTGCAGAATTTATTCAGCTCTGCGTTGTTTTTTGAAGTCTCCGGAAAGATGGCGACACCTTAGGTGTGCTTACAAAAACTATCTTTTTTGTCCCCCCATTTTATTGCTGATAACTGTAATTTCGGTTGACGTTTCGACTATCAAAAAAGTAATTTAGAGAAACAATGGGTTTGTGACGCTATTCTATACTGCTACGCCAGATTTAAGGTGCTTGACTTGTGAGGCAGACATTGCTCGGGAAAAATGGCTTCTTTGGATATACTGAAATTTGCCGGCGAGCGGCTTCTTTGCTTTCTTTGCCTTACAAGACGCGACGAGAATAATCGCGATTGATCGCGTCCAGTAGGAGCCCATTCTACGTTGTTCCAGACTGTTGCGGTAATTTGGCAGGCTGCATCATCAAAGTTCACTATTAGCTTTAAATTTTGCAGGGAGGAGAGCGGCGGGCATTCTCTCCGACGACCGCAGGGCACGATTTTTGCTACACCACCGCCGAGTCACGCAGCTCTTCTTAGACGGAAGTCGGCTGAATAAAAAGTTTTGTTAAGAAATCCTTTTCGCTGTCCTCCTGCTCGGCGGACAGCTGTCACCACTACGTGGATATGTTTTGAAACCTCGCTAGCTATCGTTACAGAACAAACACATTTCAAAGAGACTGAACAAAAGGGGGAGCTGTATATCGCGCTCTTGTTGGCGGTAACAGAACAGACGTGTGAAGGTCTCATAGTTGTGTTCAGCTCCACTTGCGTCAGTGCATTTATTGCAAACAAACGGCAGCGCAAGCTTGCCTTGTTCTATTGTTAAAGGGGCTCTGAAAGGGGCTCTGGGATGTTAAAGCATGACACTCCATGAACTGCGGGAAATACATGCGCTAACGAAAAGCATGCAGAGAAAGCTACATTTCCAGTTTAGATAAAAAGATTAAAACAACAATTTTTTCAATCCCCAGTGCCAATGGTAATCGCATTTTCGAGATTCTAAAAACTGATAAGACTATTTCTAACCACCACATTCATCATCATCATCATCATCATCATCAGCCCTACTACACCCACTGCAGGGCAAAGGCCTCTCCCATGTCTCTCCAATTAACCCTATCCTTTGCCAGCTGCATCCACCCTTTGCCTGCAAACTTCTTAATCTCATCCGCCCATCTAACCTTCTGCCGCCCCATGCTACGCTTACTTTCTCTTGGAACCCACTCCGTTACCCTTAAAGACCAGCGGTTATCTTGCCGTCGCATTACATGCCCTGCCCAAGCCCATTTCTTTCTCTTGATTTCGACTAGGATGTCATTAACCCGTGTTTGTTCCCTCACCCACTCTGCCCGCTTCCGATCTCTTAACGTTACACCTATCATTTTTCTTTCCATGGCTCGCTGCGTTGTCCTTAACTTAAGCTGAACTCTTTTCGTTAGCCTCCACGTTTCTGCCCCGTAGGTGAGCACCGGTAAGATTATGCTGTTGTACACTTTCCTCTTGAGGGAAATTGGTAAACTGCCACTCATGATCTGCGAGAATTTGCCATATGCGCTCCACCCCATTCTTATCCTTCTAGTTATCTCCCTCTCATGATCCGGATCAGCTGTCACTACCTGCCCTAAGTAGACGTATTCCGGCACAATTTCTAGGCTCTCGCTGCCAATTGTGAACTGTTGTTCCCTTGCTAGGCTGTTGAACATTACCTTGGTTTTCTGCATGTTAATTTTTAGACCCATCGATCTGCTCTGCCTGTCTAACTCGTTGATCATGATTTGCAGTTCACCTCCTGAGTGACTCAGCAAGGCAATGTCATCAGCAAATCTCAGATTATTTAGGTATTCTCCATTTATTCTTATTCCCAATTGTTCCCAATTCAGGCCTCGAAATACCTCCTGCAAACATGCGGTGAACAGCATTGGCGAGATCGTGTCTCCTTGCCTGACGCCCTTCCTTATTGGAATTTTATTGCTGACTTTATGGAGGACTATAGTAGCTGTGCAGTTGCTATATATATCTTCTAGTATTTTGACATAAGGCTCTTCTACCCCCTGATTACGCAATGCGTGTATGACTGCTGAGGTTTCCACTGAGTCGAATGCTTTCTCGTAATCAATGAAAGCTATATATAGAGGTTGGTTATATTCTGCGCATTTCTCTATCACCTGATTGATGGTGTGAATATGATCTATTGTAGAATATCCTTTACGAAAGCCTGCCTGATCATTTGGTTGATTAAAGTCTAACGTTGCCCTGACTCTATTAGCGATTACCTTAGTAAATACTTTGTAGGCAACGGATAGTAAGCTGATCGGCCTGTAATTTTTCAAGTCCTTGGCGTCTCCCTTCTTATGAATTAAGATAATGTTTGCATTCTTCCAAGCTTCTGGTACAGTCGAGGTCATAAGGCATTGTGTATACAGGGTGGCTAGTTTTTCTAGCACGATGTCCCCTCCATCCTTCAACAGATCTGCTGTTACCTGATCCTCCCCAGCTGCTTTTCCCCTTTTCATTGCTTCTAAGGCTTTCTTTACTTCATCTTTCGTTACTGGCGGGATGACGCATTGCTGTGCACTGCTGTCTTTCTCATTAGCGTTCTGATTACATTGGCTACTGTACAGATCTGTGTAGAACTCTTCGGCTACGTTAACTATCTTATCCATATTGCTAATTACATTGCCCTGCTTGTCTCTTAATGCATACATCTGGTTTTTACCTATGCCTAGTTTCCTCTTCACTGTTTTTAGGCTACCTCCGTTCTTTAGAGCATGCTCGATTCTCTCCATATTAAACTTCCTTATGTCGGCTACCTTGCACTTATTTATTAACTTTGATAGCTCCGTTAGTTCTATTCTATCGGTAGTGTTAGATGCCTTCATGTTTTGGCGCTTCTTAATCAGATCTTTCGTCACCTGAGATAGCTTCCCGGTATCTTTTCGAACGGTCCTACCGCCTACTTCTACTGCGCACTTCGTAATTATTGATGTCAGGTTATCGTGCATTGAATGAACATCAAGATCATCTTCCTCAGTTAATGCCGAGTATCTGTTTTGCAGCGCTATCCTAAACTCCTGTGCTTTCCCTCTTACGGCTAACTCGTTAATGGTCTTCTTCTTCGCTAGCTTCTTCCGTTCCCTCTTCAAGTCTAGGCTAATTCTAGACCTTACCATTCTATGGTCGCTGCAACGCACCCTTCCGAGGACGGCCACATCCTGAATGATGCCAGGTTTAGCGCATAGTATGAAGTCTATTTCATTTTTAATCTCACCATTGGGGCTCTTCCAGGTCCACTTCCTGTTTTCTCGTTTGCGGAAGAAGGTATTCATGATCCGTAAATTATTTTTATCCGCGAATTCGACTAATAACTCTCCCCGGCTATTTCTAGAGCCTATCCCATTGTCACCTACCGCGTGGTCGTCAGCCTGCTTCTTGCCCACCTTCGCATTGAAGTCGCCCATCAGTACAGTGTACTGCGATTTTACTCTATTCATTGCTGATTCTACGTCCTCATAGAAGCTTTCAACGGTCTGGTCATCATGGCTGGATGTGGGTGCGTAGGCATGCACCACTTTCAGCTTGTACCTCCTATTCAGCCTAATTACTATAGCTGCTACCCTCTCGTTAATACTGTAGAACTCCTCTACGTTGCCAGCTATATCCTTATTAATGAGGAAACCCACACCTAGTTCTCGTCTACCCTCTAACCCGCGATAGCACAGTATGTGTCCGTCCTTTAGTACTGTATACGCCTCACCTGTCCTCCTAACTTCGCTAAGCCCTATCACATCCCATTTAATTCCCGCTAGTTCCTCGAACAGCACTGCTAGGCTAGCCTCACTAGCTAAAGTTCTAGCGTTATACGTTGCCAGGTTCAGATTCCAATGGCGGCCTGTCCGGAGCCAGAGATTCTTAGCACCCTCCGCTGCGTCACAGGTCTGACCGCCGCCGTGGTCAGTTGCTCTGCAGCCGCTGGGGACTGAGGGCCGAGGGTTAATTGGTTTGATCATAGAAGGTTGTGGCCAAGTACTACACCAGGGTGGCCAAATCCTGCTCTGGTGAGAGAGTGCGTTGTCGGTTCTGGTCACCGAGATAAGGCCGCACTCCAGGCCTGGTTATGCAATTCCATCGACACGCGGATATTTTTTTTTTTAACCCGGTGGAGAATTGCGCGGCACCAGGATTTGAACCCCGGTCCTCTTGCACGCGAGGCGGATGTCCTACCTCTACGCCATCGCGACGACTACCACCACATTAAGATCTCCAATTGCATCAAGGCGCCCAACTCTAGGAGTTAAAAAGTTAATGAATGAAAATTAGTTTACAATAGTTCACTATTTAAGACTATCCATCGGTTTCCTGGTGAAGGCGAACACTTTTAATACTATGCTGAAAATGCCATATATTTACCTTACAGAACCTATTCTTGAGAATTATTTACAAGACTTCCCTGAAACACGTCGGATAAAAAACTACGGTGGCGCAAATTCACCTGAAGAACATAATACAAAATCCACAGAACCAGCGTTTCTACTAGATGTTTATGCGTCTGTGTCAGTTCTTTGACCACATTAGCAATGTGGTCACTGTCATCGTTTCTTTATCGGAACAAATTTAATCATGCGCCGAATATATCTTGGTCCAGTTCGGCGTTTTACGTCTCTTGTGCGTCTTCGTGCTTGTCGGTGGCCCAGATGCCATCGCCAACTCCTGCAAAAACCGTTGCAACCGGCCTGTGCCGCCCATTTCCTGTTAAGCGGGAAAACATGAACACAGCGCCCTGATCACGTAACCTTGTGACGTCAAAGTCCTCGCGACATAACAACGACTACAGTGACTAAAGCATGATGCGAAATCGAATTATGAGAACGGCCATGGGAGGCGGGGGATCTAAGTGAAATTAATTGAACTAGTTTACTTGCCTCCTGCCGTTGTGGACAGCTCGCTCGTAACTCGGTGGAGAGATTTTCACCTGTGACTAAAGGCAGATTTTGATGACCTCACATGGTGACGGTAACTTACGGCGTCATCGCTCTGTCTACCAATTAGCTGCGCCACCAAGACCCGCGATGTTGCCGAATCAACGCCCTATATTACCATGAATCGAGTGCTATGATTAACGGATGCGGAATAGTATGATACGAAGTCTAGTGGTACCTTTCTAAATTTGCACCGCAAAGAATTTTGCTTCCAGTATACGCTATCATACTTCTGCAGAGCCTAACAAATCTCGAAGCTCTCTGCAATCCTTGTATTTAGTTTTAGCAAACCTGGCTTGAAGTTTGCCGTGTCGCTTCCAGAGACAGATGTGATTTGAACAGCCTTAGCTGCAAGCTTTCTTAGGCGGGCCCGTATGGCTCTTCAGAACCATTTTCCGGTTCAATTAGGTGTGATGTTCCGCGTCTGTCCAGACTACACGTGGCATCCAGCCGCTGTTCGCGTTGCGCCGCATGACCTAGGATATTCAGATAATAAGAGAAAGATGGACTCCAGTCGTTTAGAATGCGGTCTCGGGTTTATCGCCACAAATGGACGGAATGCCCACTTTTTACGCCAAAAGTGGAAAAAAATTAGCACCGCCTTACTGCTGTAGGAAGCCGATAGTATTCGCCACCACAGATTGTCCCAGTACAATGTTTTAAAACAGTGTAATAACATTCACGAATGGAGGAAATTGAAACGTCGACCTTGATGTGCGGAATAAACAGTCAAAGTGAACGTATTTGCCAGCCTCTCCATAAATCTCAGTTATCCAATTCATCACAAACTACATCAGTTCTCTTCAAAGTTGTCATAAGTAAATAAACATACTTTTCTAGAAGAAGCCTTGCGTTGTTAGTCATTTAGCTGTACAAAGTAGCAAAGCGTTCTAAACACGATACGGCCTGTTTTATAACTTGATCTAAGATGTAGAGGATATATTTGCAGTGAACATCGTACTGCGGTGCTCGTACACCATTATATTCCCATAGTGTCTTGCACCTAGAGAATGACATGAGCATTTCCGCCAAGAAAAGCTTCACAGACAAGAGTAAAATGCCTTGGAACATTTCTTGCCGTTAGGTCTGAGAAAAGTTCCACTTTGTGCTTTCCGCGTTCTAATGACACTTTGATGCTCAACCGAGTTTACTTTTTTGTCGCTGTCAGCCCCTTCCTTCGCATAGTATACAGGATAGCGCTCCTCATCATTCTGTTTTCATATGCACTAGAAATGGGGAAAAGTTTAACGTTTCGAAACAATGCATAGCCGAATGTGAACCAATGAAGCTGAATAATCGCTAATGCGCAGGATGTAGACTTTTAGAACATTTCATTTGCATTTGTTTTTAATTATGAAAAGATTCTGTGAACCTGGTTTTTGCTTTTAATGGCTTTTCAGCATCAGCATTCCGCTTGCAGAACGGGAGCTGACTGGTGCCTTCAATTTCGCTTCCAGTGTCATACAAGAAATCATTATTTTTATTTACATTTCTTCAGAAACGGTAAAGCGGAAATAGTGGATAGCTTCAGAAATGAAGCGTGAAATATACATCGTACATTCATGTGATTTGGAGACCCGAAGGCCATGGAACAGGGACCTGCAACAATGTAGTATTTAAGAGGTATAAGGCAAGAAAAAGAAAAATTCGACCTGACAGAAACCTTCCCCAACTCTCAGGCAAAAGTTCACTGGCTTGTAACCTATATTACTTCTCGTGTTTGTTTCCTTGGGAACACATTTTACTTAACGCAATACACTCCCCAAGAGCAAAATTATTTTATTAAACGAAAACCAGCTGCACTACTCTCATCACAAAGTCGGTGATGAGGTTGCGGCCTCAGGGTTCGTTTTCAGCCAGGTCCTACTGGGCCGCTTATTTCAGGTACGCGTTTATACAGCTTGTTGGGGGCTGGGGACCTTGTGTTTTGAGGTTGTGCGACATCTTGAGAAGACATTTGCACAACTTTTGGTTTGACTGTGGTGCCGTTATCTTCCGGACATGCCGGACATGTGGTGCCGCCATCTTCAGTCCCGCATTTTCTTTATTGGGGGAGAGATTCAGCGACTACAGTTAACTCAAGCGAAGGGGAGACTGCGGCCGCAAGTCGGCCAACCTTACTGCCGAAACTGATTTGCACCTGGAGCCAGAAGTACTTAACAGCGAGTGTCGGCTTGACTAATTTTGAGCGTTCTGGCTTGAAGGGGTACAATTTCTTGCTGGTACGAGGAAAATAACTCGAGCAGAAATGGCTGTCTCCAAATGGGCGCCTTAGGCGTAAAATTGTAGGCCTTTCTTACTTGGCGGTTCGACAGTACTTATAGGGCTATGACCTTTGAGGTTAAGAGGATTTGAAATCCTAGTAAGATTAGCTTCAAACGAATTGTCCAACCTTGAAATTAAAAGCGTCAGACACTGGAACATTTAATTTTTAAACACACCTTATACAGCCTCAGGTCTCACAGCGCTATCATCTCGTTGCCGCCTAGAATGCTCGGAGTTTAACAAACACACTGGTTCCTTCCAAGCGCCTTCCTTCACTAAGCAATTATTCGAATTTTAACAAACTTTCCACCACAAGAATTTCCGATAGCCTGCATCTTACCCCTTTCTTTTGCCGCACTCAGGCGTTCAAACACAGCTTCTTTCCCTTGGCCATTGAACTTTGTAGTTCTCTGCTTGGAATCGTCTACACGCTACCTATTGAAGAGTTTTTGGTGGCCATCACTTTTGGTGACATTTTTATTTCCTTTGTTTTTAATACATTGGTATTTTTCTGGGTGGATTTTTCTCTCTCCGTGCCCACACTTCTACAGCCTTATCAATGCAGCGGTATGTAAAAAAAATAAATAAGTAAATTCCAGAAGGTCACTTGTGTTTTTTCTGCGCAGGCTTGTACTTACATCAAAAGCTCAGCATGCGGCACAGAAAACAAATTTTCCATATCAAAAGAAAATGCTGATTCTATTCCATGATTAGATTATAAGTATTCGGCAATTTTTAAAGATTTTTTTTTGCCCGGAAATGGTCGTGCAGTATAAGAATGTTCACTTAACGGCAAACATATGCTGCCATGAACCATTTCCATTCACAGCAGTGCTGAAGGCAATGTCAGGTGTGTGGGTTTTTGCTTCGAACGCTAACAGAGCTAGGGCTCTGTTAACTTTTGGCAATGTGAATATCCAGCGTTGGCAGTTGTAAGTCTTTTAAGAACTTACGACCCGTTTTTACTCTCACCTCTATTTTTTATTGGAAACGAGGAGGAGGAGGAATATTTAGGAGGCGCAAAGAGATTATTGATCTCGTTCGAGAGGCAGAATGGGTCGCTTCCTCGTTCCAGGACTCGACTCTACGAACGAAATTCTTTCTGAAAGCTTGTAAGGCTTCTTCATTGAAAAAGGCCTTTCTGGGTCACCACCTATCTACAATCTTTGCCACACTGAAGGAGACAGAGATCATCTCTAAATAAGGATGTGACACGACAAACATCCTGAACCAGGTTACTGGGCACAACAACAGTAGTGTATATTTGCAAGCCATCGAGTGCCTACAGCACTGCGTACAGGAATACAAGATCCTGTAATCTTAAAAGAGTAAGTGCCTTATGAGTGGCCATTCAGACTAAGTGATGAGTCCAAGTGAGTGGATCGACTTGAAAAAAAGAAACATAGCATATAAAGCTAGATAATATTTTTATCACCTAAACTGCAGTTTTTGTTCCGGTCTGTACAAGTCTCATATATATATATATATATATCAGCAGACAAGTTAAGGAAATGAGGGGCTTGTTTGACAAGTACATTAAGGAAGCCAACAGTCACCGAAACCAAGGTGCACAGGGGAATGTTTCTTTTTTTTTAATTTATAGTGCGGATATGTGGGAGCAAATACTTCAATTAATTTTGATTTTAAGCAATACTACTCGCAAATCAGCAAAAAAAACAACAATGCCGCCGGTGGAATCCGAAACCAAGACCTCCGAATATCACGACCGGTGCTCTACAAACTCAGCTATGGCGACGGCTGTCTAATCTGCTGTTTTCGTGAGTATTTACGTTTATTGCGTGTAAGCGAACCTTGACTGTTCACCAGCGCCACCCTCGTCCATAGCGGCGAACGTAGCACGTGCTGTATTACCGCGAGTGTGACATAGAACGTCATATTAACGGCGAGGAAAAAAAGCATAAATACCCATGAGAGCAGCAGATTGGACAGCCGTCGCCGTAGCTCAGTAGGTATTGAGCACCGGACGCGATATTCCGAGGTCGTGGGTTCGAATGCCACCTTCCTTCATATTGTATTTTTGCCTTCGTTAGGATGAAACGTCCCCTTTCAGTGCCTGATAGTCTTTTGTATTGTGCGGTGAGGTGTCCTTCCATCATTTCCGCTAAGGTGTTATGAATTCCTAACTGTAGTAGTTTTTCATTTGGGGTATGTTGGGGGAGGTTGAGCGCAATTATGTAGGATTATTTATTTAGAGCATTCCGGTCGTCTCTTTCTCTGACTGTGAGGGTGACGTATGGTGTAGAGTAGATGACTCTGCTAAGAACGCAAGCTTGGATTAGTTTCCTCGTCTCGGCCTCTTTAACTCATCCTCGCCTTTTCGCGATGCGTCTGATGAGGAGGCAGATTTGGTTGACTGTGTTTCTCAGTCTCTTAATTAGTGTGTCGTTTTTTTCTTTGAATGCATCAGCATTCCCAATATTCTTGGTGTTTGTACTTCTGTGATGGCTGCCCCATCCGCGTAGATTTTATCTGAGGCTTGGCCAGCGACATCGAGCTGAGCCATCTGTTCGAAGCTCCGCCATAGCCGATCGTCGCAGTTTTCGTCAAAGCTGCGAGCGCCGCTTCTCGGCGGTCCGCAAAAGTAGGCGTGCGGTGATGAATGAGGCGCTCCCATCGGAGAATATTTAAAACCTCGTTCTTCGCCTTGTTCTTCGCGGCACGCCTAGTATTCTCTCTGCGGCATGCTACTGGGCCTCCGTTTTCCCTAGTGGCTACCGAAATGCGCCCGTACTGTTTGTGCATTGTGCGGCATCCGTATACAAGACTTCCTGTCTGCACTGAAAGCGGGCTTGCAACGCTACTGCTCTTTCCTTCCTCCGGCTCTCATGGTAGATGGGATGTATGTTTTTTGGAAGTGGGGGTATCTTTAATTTGTCCCTAACCTGTCTAGGTACCGGGTCCGTACGTCTCGAGCACGCTCGAGGCTCGTAACCCAGCTTCTTCAGAATGCTGCGACCAGTACGACTGCACAGAAGTCTCTGATATTGCGAGGTCCTTGCGGCCTCAATGAGCTCTTTGAGGGTATTCGAAACCCCTAGACTCAAAATCTTGTTTGTTGGCGCACAGGGTGGTAAACCTAGTACTGTTTTTATCCCTTTACGGATTAGAACATCCAGTTTGTCCTTTTCCGCTTGGTAAAGCCGCAAGTAAGGTGCCACGTAGACTATCCTGCTGATTATAAAAGATTGGACTAGCCTAAGGAGGTTAGCGTCTTTCATACCCGCATGTTTGTTAGCGATTCGTTTTAGGAGTCGGCAAGTTTGACAGGTGCTAGCCTCTAGTCTCTGAATCGTTTCCGACAGAACAGATGACAGAACTTGACCAGAACAGATGAGTCCTGGGAGGCACTGCTTCACAACGAGGATGACAATCAACAACGAGAAGTCATCCGTCTCGCCATTGCCGCTGCTGAGATCCAAGAGATCCCGGTCGACGGCTGAAGGGGAGGACATGGCTGGGACCGAGCGGCGCCTCAGATACCCATCATCCTTTTGACGGGTGCTAATAAATGTTATTTCTCTCTCTCTCTCTCACTCTGCGGCATGAACCCAGGCCGTCTGTGATACCCATCAATCGCACACGCAGTTCCTCCAACAGACCGTTGACAACCCAGCAGTCGACTCCCATTTCCTCCACCTCTTGGGAGGCCCGTCATGGCCTGCTGAAAAGATGGCGCCGACAGCGACATAACAGCACCCTCAAAAAGCGCATAGCGTAGCTTAACTTACAAGCCCAGGACTACGCAACGAAACTCTCCACCCAAAACTGGCATCAATTTTGCGACTCTCTTTGTGCCACCCTGAGTACTTCCAAAACATGGGCCATACTGCGCAGCCATCTACATCCTGAAACAAAAAAGGCGTCTACAAACAGAACCTTGCAAGCAGTAGCCCATCAATTCACCAGCTTTGACCAAGAGCTTCTGGACACCCTCCGCTAGAAATATTTCGGCGCTCGACAGCCACTTACCTTATCTAACACTTACACCGGCCACGCCAACCCAGAACTCGACGCGCCAATCACTTATGAAGAGGTCTTCGCAGCTGCACGCGCTTGTAACCGCTCTGCCCCAGGTGCCGACAAAATCACTAACGCAGTGATTCCCTTCAAGCACTTAACCAATACATAAATGATGAAATGTGGACCCAACGCAAAATACCCCCTCAATGGAAACACGCAGAAGTGACACTGATCCCTAAGCCCAACAAGCCACCCTCCCTTCTGCTCTCAGGCCCATATCGCTCACCTCCTGCTTGGGCAAGCTATACGAGCAAGTCATCCAGACACGCCTGCAAAACTATATTGAAGATCATAATCTCTTTCCCCTTTTATGCTCGGTTTTCGACCAGGTCTTTCAGCGCAAGACGCATTTCTTCTTATCAAACACGAAGTCCTCACAAGGATACCTCCTGGCGGAGAACACCTTCTATCACTTGAAATTATGGGCACCTTCGACACCATTTCCCATTCTGCGATCCCAGAAGATCTAAATCAGATACAGTATGGTTCTCGCATCTCCCAATATATCCCCACCTTCCTCACTGCCCGCACAGCCACCATAGGAATCGGATCTACTAGATCGTCTCCCTTCCACACACCTGACAAGGGCACTCCACAAGATGCTCTCCTATCACCACTACTATTCAATATAGCCATGGCCCCCCTCACCCACAAGCTCTATACACTCTCCGACATCGGATATACCATCTATGCGGAAGACACCACCATCTGGTCAACCCAAAGATCCCTCGCCGCCAAAGAGCTAGCCTTACAAACAGCCATCGGTGTGGTCGAGCAATTTGTTCAGACCAGTGGTATGCAGTGTGCACCGGAGAAGTCGAAAATCATCCCTTTTTATGGCCCCCGCTATTCTTCACCCGGCCCAATCATGCTCAAATTTCACAATCATCCTATAGAGCAAAAATAACTCATGCGAGTATTTTGCTTCTGCGTCCGGCATGACGGCAAGTCCACCCACACCATTGCCACTCTACGCACGTCTGTTCTCAATATCGCACGTATGGTACGACGCATCGCTAGACATCGCAAGGGCATGCGCGAGGATGACACCATCTGCCCCGTCACGGCCCTGGCCAAGAGTCAAATCCAGTATGGTCTCCCATACCACAATGTTGATCGCACCGCCGAGAATAGGATCGATATCCTTATCCGTACCCTCTTTAAAACAGCTCTGGGCCTTCCCATGTGTACATCGACCACTAGACTGCTTGCACTTGGAATTCACAACAGGTTTGCGGAAATCCAGGTAGCTGTTCTGAACTCCCAATTGACTCGTCTCCTCACCACGTCGGCAGGTAGGGCCATCCTTTCAAGGATAGGTGACCTGCAAGCCAAGAGGACCATGGCCCTGACCAGTGTTCTTCCAAATGCTGTCCGCTCACGCCTTTACATGGACCCCATCCCACGCCATATGAACCATGAGTCACAGACCTTGCGCCGTCAAGCCCGTCTTCGCAGCCTCCGCAGGCAATACGGCCAAGACACCTCGGCTTTGTATGGGGATGTGGATGTGGCTTCCTATACATAGCCCCACAGATATGCTTGCGCTGCTGTCAATCACGCCAACACCCCTTTTCTCAAAGCGTCCTTCACGGCACAGGATCCGGCGCCTGCAAAAGCCAATACAATAGCCATCACCATAAAAATTAGCAGCACGCAACACCACGGCACTCACATTTTTACAGACTCCCAAGCCGCTTGCAGAGCCTATCCGAGTGGACGTGTCCCGCGCACGGCTCTCCGCGTACTGGGCGGTCATCTCCAATATGATCACGTCATCACCTGGGTCCCAGAACACGCAGGTCTCGATGGCAATATTAGGACAGATGCCCTAGTGGAAGGTGACGCTGGCCAGCGGCATCCTCGCCGTCGCCAAAGCGTCGACGGAAGCCACCGGAGTCATGGACTGAGGATCCCGCCCGCAATCCGCTCCGGTCTTCTCTTTTACAATTGAATGTTTATTCTCTCTCTCTCTGCCACTGGCCGTCAGCGTAGGTAGTATACTCCGACGGCCAGTGGCAAACTCCCCGAACGTGGCTTATGTTGACGCCACAGCATACGCGGACCATGACAAGTACGCAGTGGCGGCAGTGGACCACCGCTTCTCTACTCTCTTCACTGCTTCTGTAAGAGCCGAAACACCAGCGGCCGCGGAGACCACCGCCATGGTCATTGTCATTAGGCATTACAAGTCCCAAGGCCAAAGCGCTCATGTGATCACAGGCTCGCAACACGCGTGTCGAAACTTCCTGAGAGGCCGACTTCCCAAGCACGTCAGTCGGCTCATGGGCACTACACCCCTCATCAAGCACAACCAAATCACCTAAACCTCAGGCTTCGAGGGACTGGAGGGAAATGAGAGGGCACATGCTCTAGCTGGAGGCATCACAAACCGTGCCCGCTTTTACTCCTCTACCTTCTAGGTATAAGGAACGCCTCGAGTTCCAGCGTCTTCAAAAGTAACACTTCCCTCCACCTCATGAAAAATTAGACACCCCAGATGCCGTCTCTTGGCGGCGGATACAGACGAACACATTTCCAAACCTCCATAGATTGCATGTCATACACCCAACATTATACTCTGACATCTGTCCCTGGTCTCAGACCCGCCCTACACTCTTCCACATTTCGTGGGGATGTGGGACCAAACCAAACACTCTACAGACGGAAAACACGTCTTTCGAGCGGTGGGAGGCGCTGCTGACCAGCGATAACCTGGAGGACCAACGGGCCCTCATACAGCAGGTCCGCAGGGCAGCTCAAGCCAGTGGAACCCTGGTTTGAGGGCCCCACTCATAAGCTCGCCCAACTCCACTTCACTTTAATAAAGTTTTCCTCCTCCTCCTCCACCTCCTCCTCCCACTGGCCGTGATGAGGCACTTGCTTCGCACATAACCTTAACATCAAAAAACAACGTTCTGAAAGTAGCGCCTTTCTGTGACCTTTGCCACCGCACCGCAGGCTTTAGCACATCCTCCTCTCCCGTGTCTCTGCTCGGCGCTTTTCTGAACGATGGTTGGCCCTTCCGGTCTTCGCCCGAGAAAAGCGTACGAAAGGATCGTTTTGCTTGCCTTTTCGTTTTTTGTCGGCGCCATGTCCAGGCGATTGTTCGCGATTGCTCGAGGAAAAAACGACATCAGCAGTAAAAAAATGCATCCAAAACATCACCCTCACGGACTTTGTTTCGTCAAAGCACACCGTACTCGGCGAGGTGCTGTGCATTTCGTAGTACCTAACTAATGTGCATTCTTGAAACTTTGTGCGAGATCATCCGGAAGCTGATAATCTTGCTTAATTCGCTGATCATTGTGCGTCGTTTCGCACCCTCTCCTTTCCATTTGATGGTATTGCTGTGTGTGTTCTGTTCGGGACTGTTGGCGTGCGGAATACGCCTATTATAGCAAATTTAATTTCTTAGTCTCAGTGTAGGTTGCCACGAAAAACGTTTACATCGCAGACGGAATTTTTTTTGTAGCAGATACGCGTGCTTCTGACGTGGCGCAGAGTAGAAAACATGTTGATTTTCGTAGCATATAGGGCAGTCTCTCCCCCCTCCCCCCTCCCAGAGCTCTAATCTGGTAGCTTTAACGGCGTTATACCACCGTATGTCTAGGGATGATAGGAGATAAGGCGTTTGTTCG
Organism: Amblyomma americanum; assembly: GCF_052857255.1. NCBI lineage: Eukaryota > Metazoa > Arthropoda > Arachnida > Ixodida > Ixodidae > Amblyomma > Amblyomma americanum. The sequence goes on along the minus strand of NC_135498.1, from coordinate 57,945,601 downwards.
ACCGTCGCTGCTGCGTGCAGCTTTACCGCGATTACGAGGTCTAACGCCACCTGATGAGGTATTCACAGAAAAGATGCCTTTTAGGGCAAGCTTTGACTTGTCGCAGGCGATATTGTTATAATATAATGCATTGTATGCTGTTTTCAAAATAACATCAGTTCCCTCATCTCTGTAGTTTATAAATGGCATGAATTGCTTCCGTAAGCTCACTCCATCAGGGAAAGACATCATTTCTGATCGCTTTTTGCAGTGCTGAATATTGATTCAGCACGCCTCTCAAGCATCCCTTAAATGCATTCGAGGGATCAGCGCAGACGAGTCATCGAGAGAACATAAGCTTTCCACCACTTAGGTCTTCCTTGGCACCAGCAGGCACCCAAAAATTTTAAGCGAAACTCTTAACCAGACTCACTTCTGCAGTAGAGAATCAATTTAACGAAAATTACTAGGAAACAAAATTGTCCTCTTTCAAGCAGCCGTGAAATTTGTATTGACCATGCAACAAGCCCTCGGCGTGCGCATCACTCCCAAGGCGCAGATTAAATATTTTCGGCCTGAAATTGGCTAAAAAATGCACAATGCGGATTAAATATTATGTACCAGCAGCCACTATCGTGCTTCTGAAAATTCACGCGTAAAGACATCTTTAACTGAATTACCGTAATCTTTATCTCACTCGATTGCAAAATAACAGCGTCATTAAAAAAATCAGTGAAAATGCAGCGCTACGTCAAATCTACAGTTAGCGGGGCGTCAGTGTACGAAAAAATATGGAAGAATATACAACAAGAACGTAAAAAACGTTAATAAAAATTCTGTCGTATTGACGAGTACGGAGTGCGCTTTCATTGTTCATGCCGCAAGCGCTGACGTTTAGGGCTTTATTGCTCAAACGATATGCTGAAAAATGTGGTTCGTCGTAGATTCAAGCAAGTCGCATTACTCTCTAGTGGTTGTGTTGGTTATTTGAGGGTGAAACAAGAAGAGCTAACTTAGGCGCGCTCGTGTGCCAGAAACACATAGGGCCGGAGAGAGCGCGATGGCCTTCGAAGTGTGGCGTGCGCAGCGCGCACTGCTTTCAGAAGAGGATAATCGAGAAGCAAAGCACGGGAGAGAGAGAGAGAGAGATAAAACATTTATTATTTCATTGAAGTGTTCTACGAGTCAGGTAGGCGGACTCCTCAGTTCAGGACTCCGGTGGCTTGGGCGGATGCCTGGACCAGTCTGATGATGCGACACTGGTCCTCCAGACCATTGCTGGTCAGGGCTGCCTCCCACTGCTTGTATGATGTCTGTAATGTTTTTAGATGAGGTGGTTTTTGGGGACAATTCCAGGAAATGTGAAACAGCGTAGGCTTACCGCCGCACCATGGACAAAAGGGGCGGTATATGAAAAGGGTGAATGAAGATGTACAAGTACAGGTTAGGGAAGGTATTCGTTTGTATTTGCCTCCAAAATGTGGCTTCTTCTGTGGTGAGTTTATTGTGGGGAGGGGGATATATTCTACGATCTAATCTAAGCATCTCCAGCCGTTCCCCATAGTTTGATGGTAGAGGGGTGACGTACGGGCAAGGATCCGCTCGGTTTGTTAGCTCACGAGCTAGATAGTTTTCCGCCTCCTTGCCTTCAAGACCTGAATGGCCCGGGGTCCAAGTAATGTTATGGGGACGTTGAAGTGTAGGTGAGAGGCCCGACGGTATGAGTAGAGCCGCTGTCATTTTTGGGACTCTCCCTGTAATGTAATATTGACAGGCCCGCTTCGAGTCAGTTATGTGAGCTGATTTGTCAGCCAGATCACAATGCCTTATGGCAAGGGCGATGGCGGAGGCTTCCGCTGCGGCAGGATCCTCAGCCCGGAGTGAAACACTCGTCAGTAGTTGAAAATTGTGGTCAAGGGCGACTGCAACAAAGATGCTCGGTTCAGTGTACGCCGCCACATCTACATAGACTGCTTTGTGATCTGACTCTAGACTTCGGCGTAGATGAGTGACCCTAGCCTCCCGTCTGCCTTTGTGGATTTCTGGATGGATATGTTTTGGGAGCGGAGCCACCGAGATCTGTCTTCTTATGTTTGCAGGTAGGGAAGTGTGTCGCCAGAGCTCTTGTAGATCTCGTGGTCTACCAATGCGCTGAAGAATGGCTCTTCCGGTGATGGTATGTTGGAGTCGGGCTCTCTGCAATGCTAAGACAGCATCTCTGATCTCCTCAAAGGTGTTGTGGACTCCAAGCTTGTTTAGACGTTCGGTCGAGGTGCTTGTAGGAAGGCCGAGAGCTGTTTTGTACACGCTGCGAATGACAGTGTCGGCCTGCTTAAGTTCTCCCTTTGTGAGATGATGATACGGAAGGCCGTATGCTATTCTGCAGATAACCAAGGACTGTACAAGACGAAGAGTGTCTTCCTCGCGCATGACTTTCTTGTGGCGTGTTATACGACGAATCATACGTGTAATTTGGTGGGTGGTTGTTTTAAGAGTTTTTATGGTATGTCCAGCGCGTAGGTTGCTTTGAATCCAAAGCCCGAGAATTCTAATGGCTGAGACCTCTCGAATCGGTTGGCCTTCTACATAGGGATCTATTGGTCCAGAGTTTTTGTAATTTTGACCGTGCAACCTGATTACTTCTGACTTCTCCGGTGCACAGCGAAGGCCACTACTAGCGGCAAATGTTTCGACAATCGATGCCGCTTCCTGTAGGGCTTGTTCCTTCTGTGCAAGGGATCCCTTAGTCGTCCAGATAGTTCTATCGTCTGCATACAGTGTAAATCCTATATCGGGTAATTCCTGCAGCCGACGAGCCAATCCTGTCATGGCAATATTGAATAAGAGGGGAGAGATAATTGATCCCTGCGGAGTGCCCTTGTTTGGCATTGGTATGGTATCTGATCTGGTATTTCCAATTCCAATTGTTGCAGTGCGGTCCGTGAGGAAAGCTCTAATGTAGTTAAATATCTGTCCACATCCCAGGGAGTTCAGTTCGCGGAGGATAGCTTCGTGTGAGACATTGTCAAAAGCTCCCTTAAAGTCAAGCGCCAGGATCAGATGCTCGCTTCCTCTTGGGATGTCTGTAAGAACTTCTTCCTTAAGCAAGAGAAAGGCGTCCTGGGTTGAGAGAACGCGCCTGAAGCCAATCATGGACTGTGGAAAGAGATCCCTGTCCTCAATGAAATTCACGAACCGGTTTTGGACAACTCGCTCATAGAGCTTCCCGAGACAGGATGTAAGGGAGATCGGTCTTAATGTTTCAAGGATGGGCTGCTTTCCGGCCTTAGGAATTGTGATAATCTCTGCATGTCGCCACTCGTTTGGGACTCGTGCTTCCTCCCACAGGCCATTAAAGCAGTTGGTTATTTGCTCAATATGTTTTGAGCTAATTAAGGTTTCTTATCATTGCGTTGGTAACTTTGTCTGCTCCTGCGGCTGTATTGCGTTGGGCGGCTCTTGCTGCCGCTTATACTTCAGCCACCGTGATGGGCTCGTCTAGATCAGTGCTCAGAGCTCCTGAGTATTGAAGATTGCACGGCGGGATTCTTTGAGTGCCAATGTACTGGTTCTGTAGGGCTTGTTTCAATTCCTGATCTGTTCATTGAAATTTGTTAGCAATTTCTTGCAACGTGCGATTGACTGTGGTTTTGGTATTGCTCGGATCAATTAAGCTTCTTAGTATGGTCCAAGTTTGAGAGGTGCTGAGTGTGCCTTTGAGGGAGGTACAAAAATCTATCCAGTTATGCTGAGCGAATTGCGTTGCGTACTCCTGGACTTGTTCGGAAAGTGCTGATATCCTAAGTCGGAGTCTGCGGTTTAACTTTTGCTTCTTTCATCTGCAGACGAGACTACGACGAGCCTCCCACCAGTGTAGGAGGTGACGATCTACTTCCGGGTTTTTCGTTGTGCGCGGTATACTCTGTGTGCTAGCTTTTTGAGCTTCCCTGATGTGTTCACTCCATGTTGCTATGTCTTAGATGCCTTCCTCGGGTGCGGAACGCCTGCGATAAGCTTCCCAATCCGTAATATTTACTTCACTGAGCGTTCGGCGAGTTTAGACGTTGGCACTGACGTACTAAGGATGTAGTGGTCACTGCCTATTTGTTCCCCCAGGTTTGTCCAAGTAGCTGCTGCAATGTTTTTCGAGAACGTTAGATCTGGGCAGGTGTTCCTACTGACGCTGTTTCCAATTCTGGTTGGGATTGTAACGTCGGTAAGGAGGTCTAATCCCTCTTGATCCACCGCTTCCAGGAGAAGTTTGCCCTTTTGGGAGTCTACCGCAAATCCCCAAGTACTGTGGGGAGCGTTCAGACTTCCGAGTATGACCAGTTGGTTTGAGCCTGCTATATGAATAGTTTCATGTATAATTGGTCTGAAGTCTTCTCTTGTGTTGCGAGGTAGGCTGTACAGATTTAGTATAAAAGTGCTTGGCCTGCAACGTTTTTGAGGGATGATCTCAACCAGGACGTGATGTAGATTGGGATAGTGCATAATGTGCTGCACCGCAGTGATTGTCTTTGAGGCCAAGATGGCGACCCTAGGATATGTGTCATTTATATCCGTGTAATATCCCCTAAGGGTAGGCTGTGTGCCTGTTTCTTGTAGACAGATCACGTCCGGTGTTATTATAGCGTTTTGAATAAAGAATTTAAAAAAGCTTTTTTTGCGGGTGATGTTACGACAGTTCCACTGCCATATCTCTAAACTTTCTTGATGGTAGGTATTTCTATGCTGCGCCATCCTGACTAAGGACTGATTCGGAATCGCTTACGTCACCTGAGATGGTCGAGCGACGGTAGGCTTTCATACTTGTATTTTCAAGCGTGGCTGAACGCTTTCGCGATCCGTGTTCAAGTTCATATACAGTCCTGCGGAGATCATCGTGAGCGGTGCCGAGTTGTTGCAGTTGAGAGCCGAATCGCTGTAACTGCGTAAACATTTGCTTTTGCTGTGTAACTATATTCTGAAGGATTTCTTGCATTGTACCAAAATTAGCCATGGGCACATATTGAGGGGTGTCTGATGGAGGTTGGGCGGCAGCGGCCACGCTCCACGTCGGAGTAGTGGAAGCTGAGGCGCCGCATTTTTCAGGGAAAGTGGGAGTGGCGACGCCTTTTGCATCGGACGTTGACGGCAGTGGCGGCTGGACACATGCTGCGGGCTGAACCGTGTCCGGGTTCATAGGAGATGCGGAATGGGCATTTTCTAAGCGTTTGAGTCTTTCATGAAGCGTGGATATTTGGGAGCTGAGCTCTCGGTTAACGCGTTCTAAATGGGTACAGGTAGTGCACTGTGTATTACTATGTGTTTGAGCTGAGGAGGCAGCAACCTGATTCCAGCCTACCTTGATATTGTTGCTGCTGTCGTGCTGTGCCCCCTTGATATGCTAGGAGTTCTTTTCCTTTCCTTGGAAAGTAGCGTTCTTGTTCTGAGGCTCGTGCTGCGCCACCTGGATATTTTTGGAGTTCTCCTTTCCTTGGGAAGTAGCGTTCTTGTTCTGAGGGTCCGAAGGTAGGTTGTTGCTGCTCCGAATTAATGAGCGGGCTCTGGATCGGGACCGGCTTCTGTTGGTGCGTCCGGAATCTTCCTCCGAGCTTAGCCAGCGCTTGCGAGAACCTTTGCCGATTGCAGGACCATCGGCTGGGCTGAAAGCACGGGACTGGAGGAGAGGGTCGCTACCTTCAATATCAAGGGGCTTTAATTCGTCAAGGCTGCGAGCGCCGCTTCTCGGCGATCGGCAAAAGTAAGAGTGTGGCTATGAATGAGGCGCTCGCCACGATGAGGCGCTCGCATTGGAGAGTACTTTAAACTTTGCTCATCGCCTGTTCATCGCGGCGCGCCTAGTTTTGCCCCTGGCCCTGACGATGAAGTGATCACTGCCCAGGGACTCGCCACTGTTAGACCGGGTGGCCTGCAGGCAGTTTTTCACAAGCGTGAGATCTGGACAGGTGTCTCTGCTGACGCTATTACCCGTCCTGCACTGTTCAGGGAGTTAAATGTCGGAAACCATTTGACAAGGCTAAGATTGTGAACTGGGACAAGTGGAGAGAGGAACTTGCACGTCTCCCGGACGAAGATATCACAGATATTGAGGCATGGACAGCGCTGCGGATGAAAACCGTCACCAGGCACTCTACGACAACGAACACCACGGAGGAAACTCCGGCAGTTGACCCGCACCTGTTACATCTGTGGGAAGCCAGGAGATCTCTGACAAGGAGGTGGAAAAGGCAAAAGTTAAATCGCAAGCTGAAGACCAAGATTGCAGAACTCACCAAAGAAGCGGATGACTACGCACATAACCTCGCTAACCGAAACTGGCTCAAGCTGTGTGATGAGCTCAACGGTAGAATGGGCACGGCTAAAACATGGGGACTCCTCAGATCCCTTATCGAGCCGAACTCAAACCGGAAAGAGCAAACAGACACGCTCTGTAACGCCTTGCACAGCTATAAAGGGGACAACGAAGCCCTCATTGCAGAACTTGCACGGAAATTCCTTGATCTGGGATCCTCGTACCCGCTCCCTGCGTACACCGGTGCACCCAATGAAGAGATAGACCAAGACGTAACGGTTGAGGAACTGAGGGCGGAGCTTGACGTCATGCGTAAGAACACCGCTCCTGGACAGGACCAGATAAACACCAAGATGCTCTTTAATATGGATGGCATCTCTTTAAGAAAATTAGTGAAATACTTCAACACGCAGTGCTGGCACAAGAGCCAGATCCCCGACTCCTGGAAATTGGCTTTAGTGCGATTTATTCCCATGCCCAATTATCCATGCGATATTGATCATTTACGACCAATCTCCCTGACGTCGTGTCTGGGTAAACTGTTCGAGAGGGTCGTGAACGCCCGACTGAAACGACTCCTGAGGAAGACTGATATCCTCCCTGACACGCTGTGCGGGTTTAGAGAAAAGCTGTCTACACAGGATATTCTCCTCCGTATCAGAGAGGATATTCTGGACAACCCCAGCAGATGTCAGGTCAAGGCCATCCTTGCGCTCGATTTAAAAGGGGCATTTGACAATGTCAACCACCAGGGAATACTGGATGAGCTTATCAGCATCAACTGTGGTGACCGCACATATAATTACGTGAGGGACTTTCTCTCCAATAGAAAAGCGTCAATAAGTATTGGTGATCGGACCTCCTCTCCATTCAATCTAGGTTCCAAGGGCACCCCGCAGGGAGCGGTCTTGTCTCTGCTTCTCTTCAACCTGGCCATGCGTGGGCTACCAGAGAAGCTAGACCGACCAAGGCATTGAGCACGCTATATACGCCGACGACATAACGATCTGGTGTTGCAGCGGTAATGAAGGAGAAATTCAAGGCCGGCTTCAGGAAGCAGCGAATGTCGTGTGCCAGCATGCGGCGAGGCATGGGTTAACGTGCTCTCCCGAGAAATCAGAGTTACTCCTGATCGACCATGGCAAGAGGCAGAATACGGGGCTTTTGCCGTCCACTCCCTCTGTCGCCATTACGGTCCAGGGTATGAGCATTCCGATAGAGAAAGAGATCAAGATCCTGGGAGCCATCATACCTACCGGCAACACTAACGCAACTACAATCAGACAGCTCCAAGCCTATTCCGAACAAGTCTCTAGAATGCTACGCCGGGTAATCAAGAAAAGAAATGGGCTAAGAGAGAAGGAGGCCCTAAGATTAGTTCAGGCTTTCATTCTCTCTAAACTAACATACGCCACGCCGTACTTACGGCTTAGCAAAAAGGGGAAAGACCAACTAGATGTTATTATTCGAAAGGCAGTTAAGACGGCGCTGGGACTCCCTTTATGCACAAAGCTAAGCGCTTACTACAGCTAGGGATCCATGACACCATCGACGAACTAATATTGGCCCACCGTGTAAATCAAATTGTCAGGCTCTCATTATCTAAGCCTGGCAGGAAAATATTACAGAAGCTGAGAATCAGTCCACCCCGGGAAGTCGCTGACTAGATCGACATGCCCATGCAGATGAGATCACACATTACGACTCACCCCATACCAAAACGCATGGATGAGGAATATAACAGAGGACGGAGACTAGCCAGAGCTAGACACCTCTCTAAGCGCTGGGATGGAAACAAGGACACGATCTAAGTCGATGCGGCTGGACCCGTTAACGGAGTCGCGGCAATTGCAGCAGTTTCACCCCGGGGGGATATCATTGCAAGCAGCCTTATCCAAGCGGTGGACACCACATCGGCTGAAGAAGCAGCTATCGCACTAGCGATATCAAACAACAGCGAGGCAACGGTTATGTCTGACTCACTAGCGGCGGTACGCAATTACCTCAGAGGCCGCGTTGGCGCTCCGTGTTGGGAAATTTTGGAAAGGTCTAATCCTTCCAACATCCAGATCTTCTGGACGCCAGGGCACCTCTCAACGACGGGCAATGAGGCGGCCAACACAGCTGCTCGAGCTCTCCTCCTCCGAGCATCTGGCACGCAGCCTCTCTCTGACATAGTTGACAACCCCTCACCCTTACTAAGCTACGCATAAATTACGGAGTACTATAAGATCACAAGAAGGAAATATCCTCTTCCTCACAAAACCCTAAGAAAATATGAAGAGCACATAATCATGCGACTACAAACTAATACTCTGCCCAATCCTTACCTAATGAGTAAATGGTACCCAGAAACCTACCATTCGTCCTGCCCCTTCTGTGGAGCAGTTGGCACATTCTTTCACGCGGTTTGGGAATGTCAAGAAAACCCAGACTTGGACAGCAATCCCGATCCGACTCATGAGCGCTGTAAGGCAACCCTTCATAGCCACAGCCCCCTCGACCAGAAATCGCTGGTTGAGAGGGGCCGGATTATGATGACGACCAATGGGTTCTCGTACTGAACCCACCCAGTTTTCGTGCTCTGAATAAATGTTTCTCCTCCTCCTCCCCTGGCCCTGATCGGGCTCTCGCACGCATACAACGCTGACAACACGCTCGAGGCCGAGATATTGAAGCGCGCAAACCAGCAGCACGCGCTCATTGGCAGGTGGTGAAACTACCTCCTAACCTCTTCACACTTCACCCACAAGGAGCGCTTGTAGCCTTGATTTTGCTTTGTCGCTTCTGAGCCGATGCCCAGGCATGGAAACCAGGACGCTGTACTCCGCCAAAAACCCCCAGCTCGTAACAATATATAGTCACAATGTTGCCGCAGATGGGACCAGTGGCACTCAAATCAGAGTCAATTTCTGTTACTGCGTCAGGTGCTCCTGCTCGATGATAAAAAAATAGGCACACGCATAGCCATCCACATAGCTCTCCAGGCACCGTCCGGGAACGGGAGAAGCACACTCCGGTGGATACACCTCCGGGCACCCACCTACGAGCCCAGCCTCTCCATCCCTGAATCAGCCTGTACCTCCCACATAAGAGACGAATGGTCTAACCACTAGGCCCCCGCTGCGGTTGCTTCGCGTTTACAGCTTTAGCTCCCTTAGTTCTTTCCTCAGATTGCCGCTGCTGGAGTCGGAGTCCTTAAGCGCACCGTCTGGCACCTACAGCTAAGCCTACGCCTCCGACATAACATACCAGCCCCTCCTCAGCCAGCACGCCCCGCACCTAACAGTCTCTCAAAATACGACGCGCGCGAAATAACCACTAGGCCACCGCTGTTTTGACCTTTTGACAAGAGCTTCCACTACAACACACCCGCTCCATGATATCCCCGTTTCTTCGCGATCACAAGCTAGTGGATGATGCTTGGTTCTTTTGTCGCAAAGGCATCTAAGGCCAAATAGCGCCAAACACGAGGTTTTTGGTCGGCTGAGACTAATATATGTTAAAATCAACACCAGGTGTATTGGACCTAAGACTAGTGGGTGTACGAATGATTATAGTGGGTCATGATTGTGATCACAAGCGAGTTAAAGCGGCATTATTCGCGTTACAAACTTCTAACTTTCCTGCATTTTTTTTTGTGGTTCACAAATACTTAAACGTTTTCGTTCTATTTGCTCCATAACATGAATGATAGCATTAACATTATCGGCTCTCGAATATCCTTGCCATAACAAGATTTTCTGACCGTTAATCGGGCCAAAACAATGTTTTTATTCTTTTCTGCCAATTTTTACCCAAGTTATTGGTTATTGATAGCTACTGTAGGCAGCTTGATCCTTGTGCATGAACGCTGTCAGCTAATTCTCAAGGTGGCACAAGAGAGAAATAAACACTTCCACTCCATTTACGCCATACAAATATAGACTACTTACTTAATCTCAAAACATCTTCAAAGTTGAAATCGGCATACACAAGGTATAATATGATCTGACTGCAAAGAATTAACTTCAATACGAATCTTTCCACCGCTTGCACACTAAGATTCGATCACTTCTTCGCAAAAAACAAAGCTTTCTTCGAAGCCGTAACTCAAGAAAACAAGACAAATGGTCACCCCGAGAAATAGCCAGAAGTAGCCAGAAATAGCCATAGAATCAACCTTTACTGAGAAAAATGATTGGATGACGTTGTCCTCTATGTTTCTTCAATGCCCTCAACATTAACAATAGCATGCAAATAAAGTGGCAACCTTAAACGCAAACAGCGGCACCGTCTTTAGCCTGCATTTTTTAAATGAACAGCATCAGACCAGAATACAAGGCACAACTGGGATTCACAAGGCATTAAGTTTTATCATCTGTAGTCAATATGCCGTGGTAGTAAGGCCTGAAAAGCCCTGAGAAAATTCGCTAATGTATGGTGAACACTTACGCGAGAAAGTGTAACGCTGCCTACTCGACCACGTGTTGAATACACCACCTTAAACGCGACTGCTGGATGAGTGATTATAAGAAGGCAATAATACGATCTTCTGTTAAGCATCTATTTACTTGTCATGGAAGAACGCCTTGCTCTTCTAATAATAATAATAATTGGTTTTTGTGGAAACGAAATGGCGCAGTATCTGTCTCATATATCGTTGGACACCTGAACCGCGCCATAAGGGAAGGGATCAAGGAGGGAGTGAAAGAGGAAAGGAAGAGAGAGGTGCCGTAATGGAGGGCTCCGCAATTATTTCGACCACCTGGGGATATTTAACGTGCACTGACATCGCACAGCACACGAGCACCTTAGCGTTTTGCTTCCATGAAAACGCAGCCGCCGCGGTCGGGTTCGAAACCGGGAACTCCGGATCAGTAGCCGAGCGCCCTAACCACTGAGCCACCGCGGCTGGTGGAGTACTTTTCCTCAAGCTCAATTTTCAGCACTGTCTTGAATACTCAAGAAGCAATGTCATCCCGCTCATGCAGCACTGTTTGCTAAAAACGTGGCAACTCTAGAATAGCTTGTTCAGAGAGGTCATTTATTATTCTTACGCCACGTATGCACTACCCTAACTTGAATCCCAGTAACCTCCTTCGCTCATTACATCATGCGGCGTTGCTAGCCATTGTAACAATAGAAACCGCATCTGCAAAGCTGACTCAGAAGGGAATCGAACACCTTTGTTCAGTTTCACAGGCCTAAAGCGCGCTGTATAAGAGTCGGAGTGCTAACGCACGTGTACCTTCTTTTATTCTTAAAAAACTTAAGCCTAAATGTTAGTTTCAGGCGAAGACCTCCTAGGCGTTCTCTCCAGGCTTTGGCCGCTGTTTCTGTACTGACCTACCATATTTCTAAAGGAGAGCAAAATAGTCTTATCTCGGCACCAGTGAGCGAAACAACCAGAGAGGGAGACTTAATTAATGGAGCCAGTTAACGATTACCAGCCTTCTGTTAGGTGTCGTGATCATTTTTCTCCTTTCGTCTTCGTTCATAATAAAAACGAACAATCAATATAGCTATCCTGCCTAGGCTATATGTCAAAGACCGGTCAGAGCTCGATAAAAAGCATAGTAGATTGTTTTCAAGAAATATTCAATACAAGAGCAAATTTTTGTTGAGTATATTTAGTATACTTAGGGAAGAGTGGGACAAAACGCTGCTCAAATTTTCAAAATATCGCATCACCATATTTATGATATTGATACGTGGCGGCTAGAAGCAGCAGTAGAAAGAGCATAGGTAACCTGCTACGCAAGGAACCGATGGCTTGGAGTAGACTCTCAGCACACAAGCGCGCGCCTCAGCGTCGTCTTCGTTACCAACCACTTCGTCGTCCTCCCAGCGTCCGTAGCATGACCCCCCTCGCGGCAAAAGCACCGTACCGGTGCGCACTACACAGGCCAGCTAGACGGCGAGTTGTAAGGTTTGAGACGGGACACATTGACGATGTCGGTGCGGGGTGCAGTGGCCGGAGATAGCGGATGTAGCGGGGTGATCTCGTACGTCACCGCGGTCACCGGACGTATGACCCGATAAGGGCCTGTATATCGGGGGAGCAGTTTTTTACAAAGGCCCACACGGTGGGAAAGGATCCAGAGTAACAAAAGGGAGCCAGGAGAGTAGGTGACTTCACGACGGCGACAGTCATGATGTCGTTTCTGATTGACTTGGGAGGCCGACAGCCGCTGGCGGGCGACAAGACGGGCAGCGTCGGCGCGAGCGATGGCATCCGGAGCGTAAGGACTCGTGTGGGCTGTGGCGGGCAGTACACTGTCGAAGGGCAGCAAAAGATCGCGGCCAAAGAGAAGGTAAAAAGGGGAGAAACCGGCTGTATCGTGACGCGTAGAATTGTAGGCGAATGTAACAAATGGGAGGCTAATATCCCAGTCGCGGTGATGGTCGGAGACGTACATGGAAATCATGTAGGTGAGGGTACGGTTCAGACGTTCAGTGAGGCCGTTCTTCTGCGGATGGTAGGCCGTGGCGAATTGATGACGGACGGAGCAGGAGCGGAGGAGTTCGGCGGCCACTTTGGAAAGAAAGCAGCGACCGCGATCGGTGAGCAGGTGACGGGGAGCACCGTCGTGGAGTATGACGTCGTGCAGGAGAAAGTCAGCGACATCAGTTGCGCAGCTGGTTGGGATCGCTCGAGTAATAGCGTAGCGCGTGGAGTAGTCCGTCGCGGCGGCGATCCATTTGTTTCCCATAGCAGACACCGGAAAAGGGCCGAGCAGGTCGAGGCCGACACGGGAAAACGGGTCTACGGGGATGGGAATCGGCTGAAGGTGCCCGGGAGGGAGAACCGAGGGCGTCTTCCGCCGTTGGCACAGTTCGCAAGCGGCCACATAACGGCGGACAGAACGGTATAGACCGGGCCAAAAGAAGCAGCGGCGCACGCTGTCGTAGGTGCGGGAGACTCCAAGATGACCGGCAGGGGGAACGTCATGAAGCTGTTCAAGGACGCTGCTGCGCAGGTGTTGAGGGACCACGAGCAAGAGGTCAGCGCCGTCAGGCCACATATTGCGCCGGTAGAGGACGTTCTCATCGAGCACAAACGGGGCGAGGGACGCATCACAGCGGTTGGCAGTGAGGCGGTCGATGAGGGAACGTAGCGACGAATCCAAGCGCTGTTCTTGCGCAATGTTGCGGAAGGCCGAGATGGATAAGACGCAGGCGTCAGCCTCGCATTCGTTGGAGGAAGGCGGATCGACAGGGTAGCGGGACAAGCAATCAGCGTCCTGGTGCAAGTGGCCGGACTTGCGGACGACACAAAATGTGTACTCTTGAAGGCGAAGAGCCCAGCGCCCCAGCCGGCCAGTAGGGTCTTTGAGCGAAGAAAGCCAGCATAAGGCGTGGTGATCCGTGATAACAGAGAAAGGGTGCCCAAACAAGTAAGGCCGGAATTTTGCAATAGCCCAAACCAGAGCGAGGCATTCCCGCTCGGTGATAGAATAGTTTCGCTCTGACACAGAAAGGAGACGGCTGGTGTATGCAATAACGCGAAGCTTGTTGCGTTGCGTTGCCGCTGAGCAAGTAGGGCACCATCGCATCGGTCCCATCGCATCGCAGCGCATCGGTCCGAAGTTCCGTAGGGGCTGAAGGATCAAAGTGCGCCAACACAGGTGGAGCAGTGAGGGCACTGATAAGGGCTCTGAAGGCGTCAGCTTGGGGGGGGGGGGGTCCCCAAGAGAACGGGATGTCCTTCTTGAGGAGCGTGGTAAGAGGTCGGGCTATTTCCGCAAAGTTCTGGATGAACCGGCGGAAATAGGAACGTAGGCCGAGAAAGCTGCGCACATCACCGGAGGAGCGCGGAGTAGGATATGAACGCACGGCGCGGACTTTGTCGGGGTCGGGTTGGATCCCAGCAGAACCGACCAAGTGGCCAAGGACCTTGAGCTGACGGCGGCCGAAGGTACATTTCTTAGAGTTCAGCTGAAGGCCAGCGCGGCGGAAGACGGCAAAGATGGCTGAAAGGCGATGCAGGTGGCTTTGGAATGTGGACGAAAAAACAATCACGTCATCTAAGTAGCAGAGGCATGTCGTCCACTTAAAACCGCGCAGGAGGGAGTCCATCATGCGCTCGAAGGTCGCAGGGGCATTGCACAGGCCGAAAGGCATAACTTTAAATTGGTACAGGCCGTCCGGGGTGACAGGCGGTTTTCTCCCGATCCCGTTCATCGACAGCGATCTGCCAGTACCCTGAGCGAAGATCGATGGAGGAAAAGTAACTGGCGCCGTGCAAGCAGTCGAGAGCGTCGTCAATTCGGGGCAAAGGGTAGACGTCTTTCTTTGTGACGGCATTCAGATGGCGGTAATCGACACAGAATCGCCAAGTTTGATCTTTCTTTTTAACAAGCACGACAGGGGACGCCCAAGGACTACTCGAAGGCTCGATGATGTTGCGGGCCAGCATCTTGTCCACCTCTGCCTGAATAACACGGCGCTCTGCGAGGGAGACCCTATAGGGCCGTCCTTGAATAGGGCGGGCTTCGCCGGTGTCAATGTGGTGGGCGACAACAGAGGTTTGACCCAAGGGACGGTCCCCAAGGTCAAAAATATCACTGTAGGAGGACAAAAGGCTGTGAAGAGCTGTAGAATCAGCAGAGGCAGATCGGCCGCGATCATCCGGGAAATAGAGTCCTCACGGGAGGGTTGCGATGTAGAGACTTTGGAGACGGCAGTCGTTGGGTCAGGAGCCAGGACAGAAACTGTGCAATCGGTCAATGGGGACAGATCAGCAAGGGAAATGCCGGCCGGAAGTACCTGAGGGGACAGGCTGAAGTTGAGGACAGGGAGGCAGGTGCAGTTGTTGGTGATGTGGACAATGGTGCGAGGAAAAAGGACATTACGATTCAGAATCATAGCGGTGATAAGGCAGGCGACGTAGTCTCCATCAGGGACGGGAGGAGAAGGCGACAGAGGGATGTAGACAGCAGCTTGTGGCGGAAGACGAGCAAACTCGGTGGATTGAAGGCGAGGTGAGCTAGTGGAGTCGTCATTGCACAGGGGCAGATCCAATCGAAGAAGGCCTGAGGAACAGTCAATAAGAGCTGAATGCGCGGTTAAAAAGTCAAGGCCAAGGATTATGTCCTCAGGGCAAGGGTCAGGACGGTGAACAGAACGGGTATATGACGCCCGGCAATGCTGACTCTCGCAGTGCACATTCCAATCACGGCAGCGGGGCTGCCATCGGCGACGCGAACCGTGGACATGGCGGCAGGCGTTAAAACTTTCTTCAGACGGCGCAGAAAGAAGAGCCCAGGACAGACACTTGGGCGCCAGTATCAATGAGGGCAAGGACCGGGACACCATCCACGAGAACATTCAAGAGATTACGTTGGGCAGCGGGGGTCAAGAGAGGATTTTCAGGCCGGGTCAATGATGCAGCGTCACCTCCGGGGGCTGCGTCGGCTAGTTTTCCGAGAAATGGCGGGAGGTCGAAGGAAAAGGGCTGCGGCGTGTGGGAGGAGAACGGGAGTGGCGGCCTAATGGGGAAGGTGAGCGGCTGGACCCACGAGCGTGCGGAGCCGGCTCGTCAGGGAGCGGATCGGGTCGTGGTGTGAAGCGGTGCGGGCCGTAGTCGTTGCGGCGGTCGACGAAGGAGTAGGGGTGAGGTGGCGGGGACCAAAGGCTGCGGCAGTGACGGGAGATGTGTCCGACGCGAGAGCAGGTAAAACAGATCGGCCTGTCATCAGAGGTACGCCATTCGGCAGGATTGCGATATCGGTAGCGAGGCGAGAAGCTGCGACTGAAAGTGGCAGCTGCGATCACCGGAGGGTCCGGGCTGGCATGAGCGTTGTCCACGACGCGAGGAGAAGGGACGGCCAAGTTCGCAACCTCCTGGCGAACGACGGCTTGGATGAGGGCCAAGGTGTTGTCCGGTAGTGGCAAGGAAGAAACAGCGGGCGTCATCGCCTCCAGTTCACGGTGCACGATACGGGTTAAGTTAGCCGGGTCGGAAGGCTGCCGCAATGTTGGCAGATCTTCACAGGAGGAGCTAGCAGCAGTGTTCGGCAGCCGGTCAAAACGGTGAGAAATGCGCCGGTGTTTGGCTTGCTCGAAACGGCGGCACACCTCAAGAACAGAAGCGACCGTGGAACAGTATTTGCATAGAAGCAGATTAAAGGCATCGTCGGCAATGCCTTTCAGTATGTGGCCAACTCGATCTGCTTCAGACATGTCTTTATCAACTTTACGGCACAAGGCGAGGACGTCTTGTATGTAGGCTATGTATGGCTCGGAGGAAGTTTGGGCGCGGGACGCGAGTGCCTTCTTGGCGGCGAGTTGGCGGCCGATGGGTTTTCCGAAGAGGTCACGGAGCTTCTGCTTACATATGTCCCATGAGGTCAAGTCATCTTCGTGGGTTTCGAACCACACTCTCGCGGTGCCGGTCAGGTAAAATATCACATTAGCGAGCATCAGCGTTGGATCCCACCTGTTGTGCGTGCTGACGCGTTCGTAAAGGGCAAGCCAGTCGTCCACATCAACGTCGTCTGTGCCGCAGAAAGTGCCCGGTTCGCGGTGGTGGGCGACGACGACCGCTGGCGGTGTTGACGGAGAGGGAGATGGCTCGGACTCGGTAGACATGTTGGCGAGACGGCGGCCACGACGGAGAGCCAGCTTGAGGTAGGGGATCGAATTGAGCAACCTCCACCAAATGATACGTGGCGGCTAGAAGCAGCAGTAGAAAGAGCACAGGTAACCTGCTACGCAAGGAACCGATGGCTTGGAATAGACTCTCAGCGCACAAGCGCGCGCCTCAGCGTCGTCTTGTTGTTGTTGTTGTTAGCCTATCAAAAGATGGCACATACCCACACTGGGGGATCGGCCAAGAATCTGGTGGCTATTCACCTGAACGCAGTTAACAAAAAGGAAAATCACGTGGGAGCGCAACACCGGTGAATTTTTCGTCATGAACAGAAAAGGGATGAGTGCTTTGATTTTTAAAATTTTAAGAATAATAATAAAAAGAGGGATTAAATATTAATGATTTAGTCAAAATGTAATAATTGATAGAAAAGAAAAGGTTGGAACACTTAGCAAGGCAGTCGGTGAGATTCTATCAGGAAATTTAGAACAGCGGTACAAACAGATCTGTGGCTGAACCCAAATGTGGTGGCGCCAAATGATAGCAAGAGCGGGCTGCTCAAACTAATGCCAAGATGCTGCAAGGGCTCCTCCAGCAACCGTTTTCTCACAGAGTTGAATCGGCGACAATACAGCCAAAATGTTCTATAGATTCAGGCTCACGGCAAAATGCACAAAGGGGAGAGAGCGCCAAAACCGACTTGTGTAAATAGAAATGTAGAGGGGGATGCGGCAGCGCAGCCTCGTCAGTGATACCTCAAGCTGCCGATGGCAACAAATTTTCCTGTTCCAATAATATCTAAGGTGCTCATAATCCGCCGATGTTAAAAGTGATGTGTCTTGCGTGCTTAAAAACGCACGTCGCCGAAATCTAGATGCTGTAATATAGCCTGTAGTCGGGATGATTGGAAACACGGGGCCGCTGAGGGAAGCCTTTGCGAGATTATCAGCAATCTCATTTACTGTCACACTGCTGTGGCCGGGAACCCATACTAAATGAACAAGGCTCAAATGCGGAGGAAGTAGAGATAAGAAAGTTGATAAAATGGGACCGTCAACCTGTGCAGCGAGGGACGAACACAAAGATAAAGAATCAGTAATTACTGCAACTGCTGTATTAGAGGGGTCTAGCTTGCGTAGAGCAAGTACAACTGCTAGAAACTCTGCTTGAAAAATAGGGGTGAAATCTGGAAGGCGCAGAGAAAAGGACCAGTCTAAATGCGAGCAAAGTATTCCCACACCTGCTTTTTCATTCCATTGCGATGCATCAGTGGCTATTGCTATATCTGTAGGTAGGGTCCTCAGATGATCTTCTAAAGGACCATTTAGAATACTCGGTGGCAAAAGTTTTGCATTTTTTGGGAATATGTCGTCGAAAACAATGTGGATAGCGGGCCCATTGCGAAGCGCAGGAAGGATATCATAAATGTTTACATCTAAAGGCGTAAGTAATCTTTGCACAAACACTACCTGAGGGGAATTGAAACGAGACCAAGGGACACCAAAAAAGGAGGTCGGCTGAGAACAGAAAATGCTTTGGGAACGGTGGAAATGGGATTCATAGATCCTGAGGTAAGTTTGCACAGTTAAAAATTGAAGTCGTGATAAGAGAGACGGAATGCGGGCTTCAAGGTACAGCACATTGATAGCCACAAATTTTGGAAGGCCGAGGCACATCCGAAGTGCTTCCCTCTCTAAAAGGACGAGAGGGCGAAGTTTATATGTAGCCGAGCCTGAAAACAACACTGATCCAAATTCTAAAATTGGCCTGACATACATTATGTAGATCATTAATAGCGCATCTCTGCGCATGCCGTACCGGTGACGACATAATCTCCGTAACATACCCACGGCACGAGCCCCTTTCGCCGCGACATGGTCAATGTGAGGTCGCCAGGTGAGTTTGTTGTCATAAATGACCCCTAGGTATTTTAGGGATTGAACCTGCGATATTATTTTTAACTGGCAAGTGAGAGAGACCACTACAGAAGTGAATAGAGGGAAAACAAGAGTGGCGCACTTGCCAACATTTAACTTCAGGTGTAATGCGCTCAACCAGTGCTCAAGTGTATTCGAATATGACTGCAACAGACCATACAGAGAATGTATATCCGGCGCAGCAGCAAAAAACGCAATGTCGTCCGTATAGACATCAGTGCGTACATGGCGGTGGAGAGGAATTGAGCTTAACAGAATATTAAAGAGCACAGGAGAAAGAACAGCTCCTTGCGGTACACCTCGCGTTTGTCTATACCTCTCTGAATGAACACCATTATGAACGCAAAAGAATTCTCTGTTATGAAGAAATGCAGATATCCATGCAACTATATAATCTGGAAATTGAAGAGACTGTAGCCTATGTAGCAGGATGGAGTGTTGTACACTGTCGTAAGCTTTGGCGACATCTAACGTAACCAAAGCCGCGACCAGGCGTTGACGACGAGGAAGGAAAATTCTGCTCTCAAGATCAACATGTACATTCCATATCGAACACCGTGGCCGGAAACCGAGTTGGCACGGGCTGAGTATACTTTTGCGGTCCAGAATGGCTGACACCCGAATTAGTAACACCCTTTCTATCAACTTTACCATGTTTAATGTTAAAGAAATTGGCCTAATATTATCCAATTCATAGCCTCCAACCTGATTTTTAAGTAAAGGGATCACCTTGGACAGCTTCCACTCAGAAGGTATCCAAGCGTGTTTGAGAGAGTAGTTTATTAGGTGCAATAAGGAGTTGGGAGACTGTTCAAATAGAATCTTGAGCATCTTTGTGGTAACAGCATCAGGACCAGGAGCAGCAGCTGGCAATCTCTGGACAACTTGTGAAAGCTCTGATAGATTTACTTGTGAGGCATTATCATTTGGCACGACTGGTGCAAACAACAATGGTCGCAAAGGTAGTAAAGACGAGAACCGCTTTTGCAGGCCTGTGGCTATTAATTCAACCGCCTGGATAGCTTCTACAGGTGACATAACTAATGACTGAAAATTATGAGAGGACATGAGCTGTTTCCTAGACCGTAGAAAACTGAATAGTGCACGTCGGTTGCCCGCCTTTGAAAGATAATCGAAGTGTTCGGAGTCATATTTTTTCTTTGCGCGAGAAACTGTGCGTTTAAAGGTCGCTGCAATAAATTTATAATCACTCCAGTTATTCGGACATTGGTTATGAAGAAGCTTTTTCCATGCTGCCTTCCTCCGCCTGTAATCTCTTGTACAGTCCGCATTCCACCAGTTAGAAGAATTCCCTTTTGTTGACCTCACCAGGAACTCCGAATTTTTACGGCTTTCCTCAATAGCCAGACATATGCTTGCTGACTGGTGGACCTCGGCGAAGTTAGACATTGGAGCAAGGGCAGAGCGCAACGCCGTCTGAAATCTGTCATAATTTACATGTGACCGCAACTGAGAAGACGCTGCAGTAACACGACATATGATATCAAAATGAATAGGTATATGATCACTTGAGGTGCCGCTATCAACTGTCGACCAATTCGTTACGCCAATTCCAGGACTAATGAACGTGAGATCTAAAACAGATTGAGTGTGTGAGCGAAGATAAGTGGCCGAGCCTGAATTTAAGCACATCAGGTTGTGATCAGAAACCCAGTCCCAAAGGCGCTTGCCGCATGTATTAGTCCTAAAACCCCAAGACACATGGTGAGAATTGAAGTCCCCAGCCACGAGAACTGGGTTTTTACAGTTTACGAGTAAAAAGTCCAGAGGTCTAACATCCTGGACTTCATTGGGGAAATAACAATTTGCTATTGAAAATGGAGAGCACCCAGGAAGTACAAAGTCTATTGCCAAAATCTCACAGTCAATAGACATTTGTTGAAAAGATACCACAGCCCTGTGGCAAAATTTTGAAGAGACGAAAGTTAGTAAACCCCCGCTTCTTGACTGGCGGTCTAGGCGAAATGAACGGTAATTTTTTATATGAAAATGTTTGTCGGTTGAAAGCCACGTTTCTTGCAGAATTATGACATCCGGATTAAGCTGAGTAGAAAGGCAGTGTAAATCTGTGGAAGCGGAAAGAATAGAGCGACAGTTGCACTGCAGAACTCGCAACGACGCTATGGTTGCGAAAGTCTAGCAGCAGCAACTGCCTGCTCCAAAATGGTATCTTTGGGTTTAGTGCCAAGCTGTTTCTTCTTTGATTTGGGCTGGGTGCCCAGAGAAGACAACGAATGAGACATGGGGGACCACTGCGCTTAAGAAGCCGCGCATCAGGCTCCACCATCTCGGAATCATACATTATATCAACATCCCTCGAAGTACCCGAGGTAGGTAGAGCGGAAGGGACAGAAGTTTGTTCCTGGGGTTGTGATGCTACGGTAATTGGAGACCGGATAAGAGGAGAGGGAATTGCTGTCGAAAGAGGTGCCAAACTATCCTGCACGGCATGTGTAATCTGAGTCGCTAGAACATTTGTAAGGCACTTCGACACACTTGCGACAATCTTTTCTACCATTTTAGACATCGAAGCCTCCACAGCAGCCGCAATTGCCTGGGACAGCGTTGAGTCTAACATGACACCTTGCCGAGCGATCACACCGGCATAACCGTGGGCACGTTCTTTGACTTCTGAAATAGCGTCACGGCGCGAACAGCGTTTCCTGTCAATTATTTCCAGAATTTGAATTTCCTGAGCTCGAGAGGGACAATTTGAGTAGTTTGCAGAGTGAGCACCACCGCAAAGGCAACACTTCTCATTCTTTCCAGTGCAGGTGCTCGATGAATGACCATCCCCACAATTGCAACACCTCAAGTTCGATTTGCAACCGCCAGCGCTATGTCCATAGCGCCAGCAGTTGTTATACTGCAGAGGCCGAGATGATAATGGGTCTACCCGAAAAATTAGAGGCCATGCCTTGATTTCAGAGGGGCAGGAAGTGCCGGCAAAGGTAGCAATCACTGATTCAGTGGGCATCCGCAAGCTGTTTACATCCCGGCTACAGCGGTGCACAGCAACAACACCTGCAGCCGACAGAAGCTCAAGAATCTCTGCCGGAGACAGGGAAGAGTCTACGCCTCGTACAATACCTTTCGTGCACGCCAGATGTGAAGGGATGAAGGAACTTACCCGAAGGGAGGCAAAGGATGAGGAGTTTAGTAAATCTCTTACACAGGCGAGGTCTGGCGATATGCACAGAATCCCACCGCGTCCAAACTGGCGAACTTCTGAGATTGACTCACAATGAGAAGTCGCCGACTGGAGAGCAGCCCGAACAGCACCAGGGTTGTTCATCTTGATAGCACCACCATCCTTAGGCACCAGCGCGACAGGGATACTGCCGACACCACTGCGCAAAAACGCTTCCAACGGTAGGAGATCAGTGGACAGAGATGCTGACCAGAAGGAACTCCCCTGGCCGGGAGACTGGGTGGACATAGCCCGGGCTTACTGCCTTACCGCGCAAAGACGCAGAGAGAAAATGCCACAATCAGCCACCCGAAACTTAGCCGATCGTTCCCAGCAGAGCAGAGCCGTCGGGGCAGCGATGAACAGGACGAACGCCACTGGGTCGAACGAGGACCTCGAGATGATTGAGTACGTGCGCCGGAGCTCAGAGGCAGCAGCCGTCAGCCGTCACTAGCCCAGCGTAGCAATATTCTTTGGTGTCATGAACCAAATACTGTCAAATTATTTGTTGCCGCCCAGATGTCAGGCTCATTAAATGTGAAGAGGCCAACGGAAAGAAGAGGCAGTTAAATTTAATGAAATTAAAACATTAGAACGTCCCATTTGTCAGATGAAGCTAACTTCGCACGCAGTGATCAGAAAACTGCGTAATGCGTTGATTTTGCGAGGGTGTTTCATTTTGATTCATTCAGTGCATCATTTTGCTCCACCTATGAGCCTATCCGCATTTCTGCGAGCCTTTGACAAAGTTTGTGCGTCTATCCGGATTCCAAGCACAACTCCAGACGAAACCGAAAACTCGTTTCTCCTGTCACCCACTACACACTAGGCACATCTACAGCCAGGCTTGTTCAGGGTTCTAAAGTAACAACATGCCGCACTTTTTCCCACTCTCTTCTAATAAATTTTAGAAAGGTGGAACCTGCAAATGTGTACTGTGAGAGCTTTAACATATTATATAAATTGAAAGTTCATACGTGGTAGTGATATCAGACCAAAGCTGATAAAAATGCTTTATTATTTAACCAGACATCACGTCAGAAAATCATTCAATGACCTGTCTGAAGATCGCCAGCAGCAATCCTTGCGTAAAACTCGGTTAGCTCAGTTTTTGTCAATTCCATATACAAGCCTTCAGAAAATGCTTTATAGTGTCAAATGATCGGAATTAAGGAGTCTAATTTGTAGTAGGCTTTATTTTCGCGTTTGCCTAACAATCTATTTGTGGCGTGGTTATTGATGAGCGGTTGGCATAGGAATAACTGATTCATGAGGTTCTGAATGATTCTGTTTTCACTTATACTTCTGCACATCTTTTTAGTATAGTAGATTGAAACCTAATTAATCATAACAGCAAGAATTTTGTCGCGCTTCCTTCCTTTTCTATTTCGGAATCAAGGCGAAATAGCCGCTATATACATCATCGTAGTTCCATAACATCTGTATTTTTTACTCATCTTCTTTTGAAGGCTGATAAGTACTAGTCAGACGATGATTTTCCACCAGAATTTTTAAACGTTAATATTTGGGCGGATGTCATAAACTGAGAAATAGCACGCCAAGTGGCTCCCTCACAGCGCGGACATGGAGAATGAAATTCTTACCTCTAAATGCGCTTTCTATCTTGTGCGATGTGAAGGCCACCAGCAAAAGCTCCTCATGTATATTTTAACGCCATTCTCGGAGTGAGGGTAGCATGTCGAGCCAGATAGCGTAAGACGTAAGGATTGTTTCTTAAGAAAAAAAAAAAAGCAGAGGCGATTAAACACCGTTAGCGACAAACCTGAGTAAACAGTATTGATCTAACTGTTGGGGACAAAAGCCTCAGCAAAAAAAGATGGTAAAATATTTCTTTAGCTGCTGGTCACAGTCATACTAAACCAGATGAAGGTTGGACTCATGTGCTCTTGTGTGTGGTACTAAAATGAAATGGCAAATTTTGAAATTATGCTCCAAGATTGCTTTCCACGCGTCCTGGCAAATTTTATCACCGCTAATACATTTCGCTTTTACACTCATCGCCCTCCCCATTGCGCCTCTGAACTTGATTCCG
Source organism: Amblyomma americanum (assembly GCF_052857255.1). Taxonomy (NCBI): domain Eukaryota; kingdom Metazoa; phylum Arthropoda; class Arachnida; order Ixodida; family Ixodidae; genus Amblyomma; species Amblyomma americanum. Next base: position 57,921,547 of record NC_135498.1, on the reverse strand, counting down.
CTGTCCTTTTTTCATTCCGGTGCAGCTCGCACTTGTGCTAGGTGGACATTTTTGAAGGGCGGAAGGTTGTGCTGAATGGTTCAATGGAGCCTTTTGAGAGAGAGGGGGGGGGGGTCGATGGAGTGTGAGGATCGTAAGCGGGATATGCATTTTTAACGGAGGGTGCACCTCCAGGCGTCCAACGGAGGGTGCTTGCAAGAGTTGAAGGCTTGACACAGACGCAATCACACGACATTTTCGCCGAACGAGAATTACAGTTCTAAAGCAGCAAAAACTTTTTATGCAATTTATTTAGAGAATATGACCTCCTGATGATAACTGCCAATGGGGAAAACGAAAGCGTTTTGCAGCAGTTTGGCCCTATAGCTGTTTGGTGCGCCCGCTGAACCATCTTACGACTAACACCTGCTTGTAGCTGGCGCAGAATCTCACTATTCCAACCAGCTTCGAGCAGCATGTCCCCATTACACTGCAGTATAAGCAGTCACGTCACAATTGGAGCTCTGCAATCCTACGTTTCAGCAATATTATTAAGCTTAGTCCTAAACTGATGCGTTTGGCATTTGAACATGGAACGAGAAACGGCATCATCAATAGAGAGATTTTGTACAGCGCACACTTACTAGAGTAGATGTACATTTCTTCAGTAAGGTAAGAACTTTGGCTTGTTCGTTCGTATTTCCGAGTTATAGCGCATTACAGGGCAAGGACGGAGAACAAGAACAAGCACTGTGTGAAGCATTTCTTGTTCTCTCTCCTTGCCCTGTGGTGCGCTATAATACGCCGATTGCACGTTATTTTCAACGTATAATACACCCTGCGAGCCGACGTAGAGATGCATTATTATTCGATTCAGGGAAAACAGGAAAAGGCGGTACTGAACATTAGTCAGGCTACAATGCCTTCCACATACGAGATATTCTGCATAAGCCATGTGAGCTAAGAAGAATGTACCAGGAAAGACTTCCGCACTTCATTTTCGGTTTTGGGAGAAAAATAATAAACTTTATTAACCAAAAGTTTACGAGGGTGCAATTCCCATGTCCGATAAAGCGATGTCAAAGGCCGCCCTCCAGGTCAGGGAAGCAAATGAAGTGACGTGACATATTAGCTGTACCATGGCTCATCTGCTCCCCGCGGTGAAGGCTGCAGCTCGTTGCCCTGTTTTTCGGCTGCGGCAGCCATACTGTGGTGGTATCGAAACACCAAAGCTGCTCACGTGCTCCGCGATCTGAGCGCATAGTAAAGAGAAATAGTTGGTCGAAATCGGTACTGAGCCCACCCCTATGTTAACAGTTCCTCTCTTGCTTTTTGTGCTTTTTTATTATCCATTGAAAATTGAAAACTGGTTTTGAGGCCCGTCTCTCATGAAAAGCCTCATGGCTTTCCTCACAAGCAAGCTTTTAGTTTATTCCACACGCAAGGCCCCACCACGCCCTGCTCTATCAAACGCTACGCAACTACTCTGAGATGGTAGCTTTAGAAGCGTGGAATGAGAAGAATCGAGTGAGCTCGCCAGCATACGCTGATGCGAGCCTACCGGCACCATCCTGTGAAAAACGGGCCAGTGCAGGCCGCCATATTTTGTGCAGGCCTTCTCTACCAGCTGAGCATGATGCGAACTTTGCCACGACAGAGATGTTGCGCTTTCCGCGTCTAACCACTGTCGCGGTAAAATAGATGTATTGAAACTTTGAGTGCCATGCTATTAACAAAAAGGATGGTTTTGAACACGTGTTTCTGAAGGGTGCTGCGAGAGGATGCTCTGAGTTGTTGGTGGTACCAAATAGGACTACCATCAGGCCATCTCCTGTTCTATTTGCAGCGGAGGCGACAACAATATGGCATGTAGGCGCGGATGAGGAGTCAGTGCGTGAGACAATAGCTAGTACTTGCGGCTCGGGCGCGACTGCAAAAGGGGGGAGGTTAACGTTATCGTTTATTCATCGATCCCTAAAGAAGCCTGAAATTGCTTCCTAACGTGTTTTTTTAGAGGGGGGGGGGGGGGGGGGGAGTCTTTAGGGGTTTCTTGCTTTCGGTAAGGCTGAAGGATCCTGCGACAAAATGTGTTGATCTCGTGTTAGAATAGCTGGCACACCAACTAGGCAACGCTAGATGCCGGCGTTCTTGTTTGGTTTGGTTTATGGGAGTTAAACGTCCGAAAGCGACTCTGGCTATGAGGGATGCCGTAGTGAAGGGCTCCGGAAATTTCGACCAAATGGGGCTCTTTAACGTACACTGACATCGCACTGTCCAGCAGCTTTCTAACATAGAGATTAATCAGAGCTTAATTGATGCCTTCACTATATTCTGTAATAAATAAAATTTGTATGCCTGAGCAACGTAGAAACTGACAAACTGTGTTGAGTAAGCCGTGCCGGATATAAAATTAAAAAACGAGTTGGCTTCATCTTGCAGTCGTGATCTACTCAAATCACCTTCTGAACACAAGTTATGGTTCATTCCTCATCTTTTATTTATCTGTTTGTTAGCAACAAAATTCCTGTTCATTGCTATACACTTACAGCCGAAGTCCTAATCACTTTATGGTTTATGGGGGTTTTAAAGTCCCAAAGCGACACAGACTGTAACGGAGGCACTAGTGAAAGACTGCGGAAACTTCGACCACCTGCAGCTCTTTAACGTGCACTGATATTGCACAGTACACGGGCCTCTATAGAATTTCGCCTCCATCGAAATGCGACCGCAGTGGCCAGGATCGAACCCGTGTGTTTCAGGTCAGTAGCCGAGCACCATAACCACTGCGCCACCAAGACGGCTTTTAATCACTTTAGCAGCAAGCCTACTTCAGCACGAAGTAGAATGCAGCATATAAGCCAGTAATATGCGTTGCGGGGCTAATTGGTCCAATCTTAGAATTCTTTTTTGCGCACACAAAGACGACACAGTAAGGACGGCGATCAATTTGCAACTATCTGGCAAGTTTTCAACTATCTTGCAATAGTTGCAATTTGCAAAATAATTGCAAGTTGCAAAATAGTCGCAAGTTAAGCCACGTACGGTCTTCCTCATCCTTACTGTGTCCTCTTTGTGTGCGCAAGAAAAGAACTCTAAGCATGTTACCTATACTAAAGTTACTCTATCTATGCTGACCAGCGTCATATTCCCCTGCTTCTGAAGAAAAGCAGCTAACGAAATTTAGTTTCAGAACAGGTATTTACTCGTAAGCATATATAAACTGTGTTTATTTTCTTAATCGGGTTTCGCTAGAAAGGTATCAATGCGATACTACTTAAAGAAGATTTTGCCGGTTTTTTATCTTAGCACCACGGCACTGTTTTCAAAAAATTATACCCTCAGATTTTTTCCGTTAAGTCACCAAAGCCAAGCTGTTCCCAAGTCTCATAGAAAGGAAGCAATAAAAGGTAACCGTATCCATCTCAGTGCATTTCAACGCGTTCTCTTTTGCATTAACGACAGTTAGTGGCTACAAGAGCGAAGTATAGCTGTGCGAATATTTGAAATCGGTAACACGCGTGATGTAATTGTTTAAAAGGTCACTGACTCCCTGCTTATCACGTGGACATAACAAATGGCTCTTCGTTGGTCGAGCCATTCTTAAATCATTTCTGCTTTGTTCTTGTTCATTTAAGATTTTATTTCTGTAAGCCCCGCAGTTCAATGCTTTGTTCCCCGCAACCCATGCTTTGAAACAGGGGGGTAGTGCTCCTTTTCAAACAATAATGTTCTTCTTTTCAAGGCCTTACTGTTGTAAGAGGTCCAAGAAGAGGCACTGAAAATGGCGAAAATTTTGGCATTTTGTTGAGTCAGACAGTAAAGCTCCCTACTACGAAGGAGGTCAGTAGAGTAGTATAAATTCAAGTGCGCAGATTATGCCCACAAGAGATCTTCGTTTCAGAGGGCCTTCTTGATATCATCCAACCATGACTCAGGGGAAGCTGCTGTCCTTCACTCTTCTTCTCGCCGCTGTCGTAGCGATGTGAGTATAACGTTAGAATATATTTAAAAATGAACCTAATCTGTAGTTGGAAAAGAGAAATGAGAATTGAATGTGTTGTCGTGAAAACCTCTTCTTGGCATTACTGAGCAAAATTATAAGCATTACATTTTTTACCAGCTGTGTAATATTGTTGCAGTATTGGGAAATCATCCGCAGAATATTTTTTCCATGCGGCCGAAATTGGAGCCGTCGCATTCAACGGACCATATCCTTGTGGCACTGTGAGTCGCCCTTGTAATCTGTTTTTTTTTTAAAATAAAATAGTCTTTTTTTCGAATTAACTGAACACGGATCAGTGCAGGCAGTGGCTGCAGCTTAGATGCAATGTCGGTACGGTACGTTCGAGTGTTAAATGCATGTTTTACCGATACATCTATTTGTGTCACTGCCGGGCAGCTCTGTAGTCGTGAACTGTACCCGACCAAATCTCTCGGCCTTCTCATCCCTGCCCTTGTGCTCTTATCGGCGATTGTAGATTTCTGCTGTAGTATATCGTAGTTAAGGCTTACCGTGTAAGCTTTGTTGTTGATCTTGAGCTCAAGCTCTAGGTGGCCTTTAAGCGCACGCTGCCACTGTCGAAAAACAGGCAACAAAATGCACGAGGGCTCTTATCCAAATACGAAATGCTGAGTAGTCATTGCGTTCTAGTTTCGTCATAATGATTCTCAAAATTAGCTGGAGAGAAAAAAGGGGCTGCGGCCGCCCATGTACTACGAAGGTGGTGGAAAGCGCAAGCTTTGTATTTTTCTTGACTGGTAAATTTGCTTGTCTGGTTTTGCTTGCCTGGTAAGCCAAGCAGGCCCGTAATTCGCACTTCTTCATGTTGCTGTGCTGTACGAAAAGTTCTTCAGGAAACTCGCAACAACTACGGCACTTCTTTTTCAGGCATGTACTTTTAAGCAATTATGACATAAGTAACACAAATGCGGCCCGAGCTGTCTGAAAATAGGCACTGTTATAGAAATAACATTTATAAGCTTATGCGCTTCCTTTCACTTACTTTTATATTTCTCGTGTTGCACAGATATTGTGGAGCATCACATGAGCATCCTCTCTCATGAACTGTTGCGCACCGCGAGGCTAGCGGTGACATCCCCCTATCGTATCCACCGTCACTTCATGATGACTTCGCTGACAAACCTGCATGATAGAGCGCATTGCTGTCCTACATATGCAGGTCTAGTGACAGCGACAGCGCCTCAAAACATTTTTGCTAAGAACTTCTGTACAAAAAAAAAGGAACAATTTCTATAGCGAGGAAATTTTATGGTAAACTTATTAAATATCCCAAGGCGAGAAGCTTAACAGACTTGCTTTCCGCATGTAAGAAATCCTGTTGAATACTCATTGCAATAGAAAATGCTGGGATGCAAAAATCCTGGCAGAAGCAGACTGTTAGTGCGTGGAGTGATCGCTAAAATTGTATTTAGCAAACGTGTGAGCACAAACGCTGAATATCGCAGCTAGAAATTGCCTTCAGTAGATACTGGATTATTTTCAGGCGTTGACTGTATCGTGGATTAACCTGCAGATGGCGAAATATCCTCCGTCATGACTTCTTCCTTTTGCTATGCAAATCACTGTAGACCACATCGTAATTGCACCTTTTTAGGTTAGGCTCTTTGTTGCCATGAAAAGGTTTTTGATCAGCCCACTTTCTCAACCTTATGGAATGATTTAAACGCATGTAGCAGCTGCAAAGCTACATCTGGTTCTGATCCACCAGAATTCTCAACTTCAGAAATTACTACAGTTTCATTGGTACTTTCGTCACACATTAAGAGTTTACCCTTTATTTTGCTTACTCTTTGCTGAGCTTATTTTTACACAGGTAAATACAACGAATATTCTGAGCACGAGGACCTATCGTTAGCAGATTTTCTTTTTTTTACATGGTCGGTTATATGGACTTTCCTTCATTTATGACTGCACGTCCCTTCTGGGCAACGGGAGACCTTACTTCTCAGCGCTCGTTTGGTTTTGTCCGCCACTAAACGCTATGTTCACGATGCATCATGCCTAGTGCTGGAGGCTAGTGTTGACCACTTAGGAGATATGAGCGATGAAATGTGCCCACTGCTGCATAGGTCACCAGCTCTCTGCCTGTGCCACATTGCAGCCAAGGACTGTGCGAAATATTTTTTTTTCAGCATAAAAACACTAACCTTCCATTTCATTCCTTTCTCCTTTTTCGAACAGTGCGTCAGATACGGATTCCTAAGCTACGGCTGCCCGGCTGGAGCCGTATGCGTTCCAGACGGAGCCTACCATGGCGTTTGGGCTGGACCGGGCACATGCTTTTGGGGCATTTAAGCTGTGCAAAAACGCAGCGCTCTGTGGACCAATAAACGGTTTCTAATGGAATACAATATGCTTGACCTGCTTTAACTTCCAATATAGACCTTCTGGGTGCGTCTTGGGGATCATCATGAATGTATTCAGCGACTTAAAGTGCCAGATTGACTGCAGCAGCCTTGCACTTCAAGCAAACAAATATTAACCTGAAAAATTTCATAATTTGGAGTGAACTGCGCTTAAAAACTCGGGATAACCTTGCCATCTTGACCCTGACTCGAAATGCCAGCTGATGAAAGCAGGAGATGCTAGGACGGCCTCCGATTTCAAATCTATCTCAACATGCCGATCTAGCGTTTCGCTGCGGAAGCGCGCAGGGTGGTTGAGAGAACAAGCGCGGGTTAATGAAATCCTTGTCTAAATTAAGAGGAAGAAATGGGCTTGGGCAGGGCATGCGATGAGAAGGCAAGATGGGCGCTGGCCCTCAAGGGTAACGGACTGTATCCCAAGAGAAGGAAAGCGTAGCAGGGGGCGGCGGAAATTTAGGTGGGCGGATGAGATTAAAAAGTTTCCAGGCAGTGGGTGGGCACAGCTGGCAAAGGCGAGGGATAATTGGAGAGACATGGGACAGGCCCTTGCCCTGCATTGGGCGTAGTCAGGCTGATGATGCTTATGATCCCATCTACACCGGCGCCCCCATTCTGTTGGTGTCGGTATCTGGTATTTCCCCCACTCCATCGAAGAATTGGGAGCTTTGTTTGTTCGCACGTCGTATTTTATTGTTGGCATTGTCATTACACTTACACCGGAAAGATGTTATACTGAGCCCACCCACAATGGCCATCAATAAGCAGTCCGTAAGCAGAGCAGCAAGTCAGCCCAAGCACTGCTCACGTGTCCGTGGCCACTCTGTCTTATCTGCTGCTAAGATGGTTCCTTCACAGCCTGGGCACCGGCGCAGAGGTGGAAGGGGGGGGGGGGGGCAGCAAGGTCGCGTGACTAGGCCCAGCGCACCTCACGAGCCCTCCGCCGCTTCGTCTTGTTTGCTGCCCAGAGCGGAGGTCGCGCTGGGAGCTCGTAAAATGCGTAAAATGGTAGGATAAGAACACATTTCATGTTTCTCAAGAATGCGCACAGGGCTGATGATTACTTAATGACCCGGTGATACACGTGAGATATGTGTACGACACTACGTGAAGGCGCTCTCTAAATACCGTGTGCATCCACAATAGAGGCATGCAGCTCCATTTCTGAGGTAGACGCGGGAACGATGATCAACCGTAGTCAGCACCGGGAATGGGAAAATATAGCCACGTACATGAGCCAGAGCACAAATCTTCTAGGCCTCTTGATTACGCTAAACATCGGCACCAGGTGAACACAGCTCATGTCCGGGACTATCGCAAGCGTAAGACAGAAGCATCCCGGTAAGCTGGCACGTGCCCAGACAATAGAAAGAGGCGTCAGCTTCTGAACGTGTGCAACATATCAACACTACTGGGGCAGTGGTGCAGCGACTAAGCGATTCGACAGTCCCTTGTGGTGGCAGGTGCTGCCACCGGTGGCTCTCGTGCGACTGAGGTTGCTTTTACCGAGCAACCTGACTCGACCAACCATTAATTTAACTGCCACCTGCCACGGTGCGCAGTTCTCTCACAATCCGGCGGGCAGGTGATGACGACGCCGCAGGGTCACGTGACCTAGGTGGTTCACCTGCCTCCTAGGTTGCTTCTCTCCTGATCTTTCGCATCTTTTTCACTCACAGTCACATACCCAACAATTCTGCACAAAAGAATTTTTGAGCGCAATTTTTTCATATAATGTAATATTTCACCATAACAATCACTATATCCACAGATCACACGACAGCAGTCTTGCATATCTTTTCTATTCACTTTTTTTGCTATCGCCCAAATCGTTCCCTATTAGTTTTCTATGGCAGTCCTAACTGATGCGATCGATGGAAACACTTTGAAAACAATATTTTGCTACATATCAGAACAATGCACCATTACCTCCAATATTTTCATAGCGATGTCTTAAAGCTTCCCAAACTCCAAAATTTTTGCCCGAGAAAGCTGGACTCGACGACGCTGCATTTTCTGCGACACGAGTTCCCGCTGTCCTATTAAAAATAGATCAGCCTTCGTGCAGGATATTTTTCAATATGGGAACCTCCCTGATATTCGCCCGAAGCGTAAGGGCTATTATGTTCTCCAGTAAGCTCGTGTCGGAGAGCTCGGATGGGGCATCGTACACACTTCTGCGCAGAAGCGCTCTTTATAGCCTCTTTTCCTGAAGGCGAGCGTTCTGACCGACAGTGACTGCTTGAGTCAGATCCACCAGGGAGTTGTAGATTCCTCCTAGCTGCAGCAGCTTTTCGGTCGTCGTATGCGGTGGAAGCCCCAATAAGCCCTAATGCCGTCTTTACCTCAGCTGATATTACCGCATCTAATACATGCACAACTTCATGGGGACAAAGCTCAGTACGAGCCCTCCAGACAAGCTATGGCACTGAGCGTCGTTGACAGCAATGGTGACCCAATAGATACGGGATCCATTGTAGGTAAGGTCGTGAGCGCAGCTACCAAAGAAACGGTAATAGGTAATATCCATAGTCATACAACACATCATCGCCAACCGACTGGGAATATCGGCCAAAGACCCAAACCCGAGAACCATGGCAACGGACTCCCAGGAGTCTTGTCGAGCATTCCCGTTCGGCAGCATATCTCCCCTTGCGGAGAACGTGTTACGCTTCTCATCGGCCGACATCACGCCGCTCATACGCATTGTCTGTTCTCCAGGACGCACCTGAGTTACGGGCAACGAGCGTGTTCACGCCCCCGCCCGAGCATTTACCCTCTGGGGCATGGAAGGACATGATATTGTCACCGACAAACTGGTGAAGCACTCAAACCAGGTTTAATTCGACGTGCTGGGAGTGCAAGACAGCAGGGAGTTCGAGTGAGGAAGAAGACGAATCCCCTAGCCCCTCGAGTGCGCAAGGCATGGCAAGTCCCATCTAAAACAGTTCGGCCGCGGTATGGCGCCACTGGATTGCTTGGTACTGTGGCATTATAGTACCACAGACTACGAATGCAAAAAAGGGAGCGCACCAACTACCAACAAATAAGCACAAGTCACCCAGCGATAACCACACCTACGCAAAGATCCCGCAGTATTACAAAGGAAGCTGACAAACACCGACCCCTAAACAAATCCCTCGCCCAAGAGGGCACCAAAATTTTACGGGACAGTTCCAAGCCCACACATTTTCAGTTTTAAGGCGCAAATACCTTTAATACAACGACCTATTCCAGCGGACGTGGCTATAAAAATACCAACCCACTGAATGTCACTCCTATTAGGAACGCCCATAGCCTCCCTGCCCATATCCACCAATCCCCAGCCGAACCACCCCAACTCATATGCCGCCCTGTCAAGCTCGGACTCGAAGGAACCGCTCTGGCTGATTAAAGGGGACAGAGCAATCAGGGAAGCCAACGGTGCCCTGTACTGAGGGCAGCGACCTCACCAGGCATCACAAATCCTTGGGACCAAAAATTTTTTCATCGTCATCATTTATGGGAGATCATCATACAGAGCCTGTGACTAAACTGAATGCGTTTTCATTTTTGTGGTGCATTTTGTTTCATATGTGACGGAGTTAATTGCGTCTTAGTAATTTGTTGTGTTTTGCGGCTTTTCTCTGCTGTTGATGCATAATAAGGGGAGCAAGGACGCCTCAAATATGGTTTGAACGGCTTCTTTCTTAACTGCTTTTTCATTATTTAGAGAATAAATCAATCTGTAAAGATGATTTATCCCGGCTGTCTTCAGTGGGCTCGGCGACTCTGACGTCGAGGACTGGCTGGCTTCCTACGAGCGGGTCAGCACGCACAAGCGCTGGGACGACGCCATGAAACTAAACAACGTCATCTTTTACCTGGCTGATGTCGCCAACCTCTGGTTCCGAACCACGAAGCCGATATCGCCACATGGTCCACGTTCAAGATGAGCTTCACAGAGGTATTTGGCCGTCCTGGCGTGCGCAAACTTCGCGCCGAACAGCGCTTACGCGAACGGGCTCAGCAGCCTGGCGAGACATTTACTAGTTATATTGCAGCCGGCCACCGTGGCCTCCGTCATATATATATATATATATATATATATATATATATATATATATATATATATATATATATATATATATATATATATATATATATATATATATATATATATATATATATATATATATATATATATCCCCAATTTGATGATAACGGTGTTAGTTTCAGGGGCCTTGTCGACTGTCGTCTGCATTAAAAAGATAGCTTAAAGAAGCTCTGGGTTGTAATGCTATTCTTAACAGCGATGATAAATTTGAACATGATTCAGTTCTGATGCCAACATCTCCGGCAAAAAAAGGTTGTTTTGAAACCTCTCTAACCATTCCAATAACAAAAACGCTTTCTGAAAAGCTTGAACAAAAGGGCCAGATAAATCTCACGCTCTCGTTGGTGGCAACAAAACACACCTGCATTGGTCTCAGCTGTGTTCAGCTCCACATGCGTCAAGTACATTTATTACAACAAAAACGACAGCGCATATGTGCTCTACTGTATTTTTAGCAAAACAGGCAAATGCGTTTTTTTTCTGCTGTTCTGTTTTAGTCGCACGCTACAGGTGTCAGCTGCAGTTAGCAACAATTCACAGCCAGCTTGGAAGAAAGGAAAGAAGTGAATATTTGACCATATGTTAAATATATTTTTGCTGGGCATCGCCTGCTTAACCTCCCTGCCTTTCCGTCCTTCTGTTTCCCTCTCTCTCTCTTTCTTGGTATGTGCTATATGACATTGTCCTATATACCAGGTGTCCCAGCTAAATGCAAGCCCAGCTTTTAGGGACATGGCCGTTTAGTTCAGCAAACTCCACCACGGGCCGCTTCACCCTGAACTCCTTCTTTCTCTTTTCTTTTCCCCTTTCCTGCCTCGCATAGCCGCACGCAGGCAGACGGGAGGGCGCACAGCTGCGGGGTCGGGTTGGGCGGTTAACCATTGTTCGGATTCCACACTGTAGGAGGAGGAAGGAGCAAGTAGGGCTTTGTGGGCGAAAAAAAAAAAAACTATCAATGCGGCGTGAAGCCGTCGCTGCGCCTGAGGAACGCATGTTCAGTACCAGGATATTGAGAAAGGCGCCCAGTTAGAAGAGAAAGAGGGGACCGAAAAGGCAAGATGGCTGAAGGGCTTGTTGAGGCAGTTCGATAGGGACGCTGTGTGGAATGAAAACGCGTGGTTCTTTTTGATGAGTTGTAAGGTAGAGAAGAGGTACATCCCAGCAGAAGCAGGACGCAGTGATACAGTGTCTCACCGGCGCCGTATCTATTCGCTGCATTACAACTAGCCCAAAGTGCCACCTTAGTGAACTCCTGGATTTAGGCTCGTGATTAGAAGCCAAATTAATATGTACAAAAATAAAACAATCAAGGACGCCGAATGCAGGGATGTCAGATGCTTGTAGAAGAATTTTTTGGGCGGACGCAATGGAAGCGCCCAAAAGGCCAATCCCAACAGTCATTTGGGGAGTTAGTTGCAAGATGCCGTCTTGGTTGTGTAATTGCTGTCGCCTATCTTTGTGGCGGATCAGTGAGCCAGCTCTTTTATCGGCGTAATGCCATGTACAATTTTCAGAAACACGTCGAACTCCTCATCAGCACGACTTTAGTTCAGCGCTATATTTCGCGAAATGTAACGGTTATAAATTTTCTTTCTTTTTTTTTCCGAGGACGGTTACTGACTGCAATGCTCTCCCTGAGAGAGTGATATCCGCTGTTGACTTTTTGAATGCCTTTGATGATGTATTTTAGTTACTGTATAGAGATATTCTTCAGTTTTATTTGTCGTGCATGCTTTTATTACTGACTTATTGCCCTTGTATGTTATATCTTTGTGCCCTTCCTGCTTGCACCCAAGCAAGAGGTCCGCATTATTGGGTAAATAAGTAAATAAATAAATAAATACAGGACTTCGTGTCCAGACCTTAGCCTATCTAACAACAACTGGTGAAACCACGAATAGCGGCGCACTCCAGGTTTTTTTTTTTTGTTACCGTAGTGAGGCACTCCTGTGCAATCTGAGGAGACTGAACGTTCTCTTGGACACTGTCTCTCTCATCGTGTACCCTCAGCGTTCATGAACTGAGCGGCCAACAATTGCTTTGCGGGACAGTGGTAGAAACACATTGTTTAAATTAAGGGGCTCAGATGGAGCAATTGCCGACAGACCACAGTAAGGGTAATCCCGCATGTACATTGAAACCACCACCACTGCTCTCCCAACAAGCTGCACAGAGCATGAGTAGGATTGTTTCTTGGTTCTGTTTCGTCGTTATCAAACAAATACATGTGCAATTGTTTGCGCTTGTTTGTTAAATTATCCTAGCCCGAAGAGTCGCCGCGGTGGCTAAGTGGTTATGGCGCTTGGCTGCTGGCCCGAAAGACGCGGGTTCGATCCCGGCCGCGGCGGTCGAATTTCGATGGAGGCGAAATTCTAGAGGCCCATGTACTGTGCGATGTCAGTGCACGTTCAAGAACCCCAGGTGGTCAAAATTTTCGGAGTCCTTCACTACGGCGTCCCTCATAGCCTGAATCGCTTTGGGACGTTAAAACCCAATAAACCAAACCAGACTAGCCCGAAGCCAAAGAAAAACTAACCGTCCTCACCATGTTTTGTGTACTACAGCTCTTGTACATCGTAATCGGGCCGGACAGTTATTCAGAACACTGACTTCAGTGTTGCGGCAATATTAGAAGCGCTGTAACGCCATGCGTCGGGTTCCGGCTTTATATCCCTCAATGGTTACCTGTCTCGGTCTCCCACTGCATGCAGTTTGTACATTTGCAGCACAGTTTCAGAAGAGAATCTGTGGATAAAATTGCGACATGCAGCAACGTAACCTCCCGAAAATGGACACAACGTTGCTATACAGAATACGCGGAGTGTAATACGCTTTTTACCTGCGCAAATGTAACATTTGCATCGCAGTCTCAGGCTGCAAACAATTATTACGTCAGAACCGGAAAAAAAAAGTTCAGGGGGCACTTTGTTGAACTAAAGTGCGGTGAGGCGGAAGCCTTTAGCGCGGTGTTGCTACTTGTGTCACTGATGTGGGGTAAAAATGTTAATTAAGTACACAATTGCTTGTGAATCTTAAAGGCTGTAGACACTGCAGGGCATCTGGGAGGCATCCATCTGATTCGACGCCCTTCTGCAAACACTCTCCAGCGTCCTAGACAAGCAGAACTACCTATGCGTTGGCAGGAAGTAGCGTAGTCGTTAGCACGCTTGGTTGCCGAACGGAAGGATAGTAGAACTAATCTCTGAGTATTTGCACCCTAGCATTCATACTATTATGCTCCTGCAAAAGTGATGAAACCGTTTGCTGTATTAGTTGCCGGCGGCGACACCATAACAATAAAGACTTCAAACGGTGATTCCTTGTCAATGCACTGCTATCAGTGAGTGTTTGCGATCCGATTTTAGGATAGTGTCTCGCTTGTGAGAAGAATTCGTTCTTAACTCTCTCTTGAAATCTTTTAACAAAAAAATAACTAAACAGATAACCTCACTAGAGAGAATACATGGGTAAGCATTTACCCTTCATCTCGTTATGAGAAGCTGAATTCGCGTTCTTGCTTGTATCATACTCTTTTCAAAATTTTTTGCGTGTATATTGAATTTTTTTCTTTGTTTTGTGCCTTATTATGAACGCTGCCAAGCTGCAGACGTGACGGACGTTCATTAATATCGTGTTGGCTGCAGCAAATATTAACCAACATACCCAGATGCGGCGAACGCATAATGATGGCCCTAGACATCAAGGGAGCTTTTGATAACGTTGGCCACGAAGCCATATTAACAGGCCTAGACGATTTGAACTGCGGGAAAAGAATCTACGGATACGTAAGAGATTTCCTCACAAATAGAACGGCTACAATAGGGATCGGGGAAATCAGGTTCAAGAGCTTTCAAACACCCAATAAGGAAACGCCGCAAGGGTCAGTGATTTCACCCATACTCTTTAACATAGCAATGGTTAAGCTGGCTAGACAGGTAGAAACCATACAAGGCATAAGGCATGCAATGTATGCGGACGATATCACTGTGTGGGTGACGGAGGGCTAGCTCACTCAGCGTAAAGGAAGCGAAACTGCAGGCTGCCGCAACGCGCGTAGAAAATTATTTAGAAACATGGGCTTGGCTTGCTCGACGGAAAAATTAGAACTACTAAGGGTCTGGCGAGGTAAACTCAACCGATCCGCACCGAAAACTAAAGAACGAAAACTTAATGTTTATCAAGAAGGGCAACTCATACCGGAAATAACAACCATCAGAATATTAGGGATGTGGATTCAATCCAACCAAAGGTGCACGCAGGCGCTCAGACTAAAACAGAACTCGGCGACACAGGTTGCCCGCGTGATAACCAGGGTTTCTAGGAAAACACACGGCATGCGGGAGGCCGACACGCTTAAGCTTGTAAAGAGCCTAGTGGTTAGCCGAATTACATACACCATACCGTACTACAACTGCAACAAAGCAGAAATAAAGCTAGCGGACACGATACTTAGAAGAACATAAAAAACAGCGCTACACCTACCGCAATCAACCTCGACGGAGAAGCTAATGGCTCCAGGTCTGCATATCACCTTTGAGGAGCTAAGGGCATCCCAACTCGTAGCTCAGCTCCAGAGGCTAAAAAAGACCAAAACAGGGACAGAGCTGCTCTAAAGATGCGGCTACGAGGGCGCACCGTCAGAGATAAAAAGTTCAAAACGAATAACCGATGAACTGCGGCAAACAATTAACGTAGCACCAATTCCCAAAAATATGGATCCGAACCTGCACAAAGAGCGACGGGAGGCTAGGGGACAGTATGTGCAACAGAACCTAGCCAACAAAGAAAACATTACGTACACGGATGCGGCTGCATACGGAAGAACTAGACAACATAACAGAAATAGAGCGGTTGCGACGGCAATTAATCATGAGCTCAAAGAAATAGCCAGCGCAACTATCAGGGATGGCACGACTGAGGAGGGCGAAGAGACTGCCATTGCCTTAGCGGCGGCAGATGGCTGTCGTACTCAAAGGTCCCTAATATTTCTAACCGACTCGCAAACAGTGTGCAGAAACTACATGAATGATAAAATAGGGGGGGGGGGGGGCAGCGCTCTACATCCTAAAGACAGCCAAATTACCGTCGAAGGAAAAACAATTGCAACACATAATAATGTGGGTACCGGTACACAAAGGCATCGCGGGAATGCCGAGGCGGATAGGAGAGCTCGAGAGCTTGCAAACTGAGTCACAAACCAAGCCAGCCTCGAGCAGCCTGACGCGGAATCAGTGCTCTTAGGATACTCAGAAATTCTGAATTACTATAAGGGGTCCAGATTAGATATCCCCCACCTCACAAAAGTTTCCACCAGCAGAAAGCGGTCTATTGCAGACAGCTACCAACGGTAGCTTTCCCGAATCTAAACATGCTAAGCAAGATCCACCCAGGGCTATAGAGCAGCAAATAAATGCCCGTGGTGCAAGGACAAAGCCACGTTAATTCATATCACGTGGCGTGAAAACAACAAATGCGGCTGCAATAAACAGAATCCCAAGTGCGGAGCAGTGGGAGAGGATGCTTTCCAGCGAGGATCCGGCGGTCCAGGCAGGACTGGTCCGGAAAGCCTAGCTGGCGGCAAGAATCAGTGGGGCCCTCGACTAGAGGCTCCAACCCTGCCACAAGAGGCACACACCACACCAAAAAATGTGAAGGGTGCCTCTACACCGATACCCATCCATATATTTCTATGAATAAAGTTATTACTACTACTCTCTCTGCGGCATGGACCCTGGCCTTCTGTGGCATCCATCAATCGCGCACGCAGGCCCTCCAACAGACCTTTGACAACCCCGCAGTCGACCCCCATTTCCTCGACCTCTGGGAGGGCCGTAATGGCCTGCTGAAAAGATGGCGCCGACAGCGACATAACAGCACCCTCAAAAAGCGCATAGCGCAGCTTAACTTGCAAGCTCAGGACTACGCAACGGAACTCTCCACCGAAAACTGGCGTAAATTTTGCGACTCTCTTCGTGGCACCCTGAATACTTCCAAAACATGGGCCATACTGCGTAGCCTTCTATATCCTGAAACAAAAAAGGCGTCTACAAACAGAACCTTGCAAGCAGCAGCCAATCAATTCACCGGCTTTGACCAAGAGCTTCTGGATGCCCTTCGCTTCAAATATTTCGGCGCTCGACAGCCACTTACCTCATCTACTACTTACACCGGCCACAGAAACCCGGAACTACACGCACCAATAACTTATGAAGATGTCTTCGCAGCTGCACGCGCTTGTAGCCGCTCTACCCCATGTACCCAAAAATTCACTAACGCAATGCTACGCAACATCTCCAATTATTCCCTTCAAGCACTTACACAATAAATAAATGATGAACTGTGGATTCAAGGCAATAAAATACCCCCACAATGGAAACACGCAGAAGTGACACTCATCCCTAAGCCCGACAAGCCACCCTCCCTCTCTGCTCTCAGGCCCATATCGCTCACCTCCTGCTTGGGCAAGCTGTACGAGCAAGTCATCCAGACACGCCTGCAAAACTATACTGAAGATCATAATCTCTTTCCCTCTTTTATGCTCGGTTTTCGACCAGGTCTTTCAACGCAAGACTCCTTTCTTCTTATCAAACACGAAGTCCTCACGGGGATACCTCCTGGCGGAAAGCACCTTATTCTAACATTTGACATTATGGGCGCCTTCGACAACATTTTCTATTCTTCAATCCTAGAAGGTCTAAATCAGATACACTGTGGATCTCGCATCTTCCAATATATCCCAACCTTCCTCACTGCCCGCAAAGCCACCATAGGAATCGGATCTACTGGACCATCTTCCTTCCAAACACCGGACAAGGGCACTCCACAAGGTGCTGTCCTCTCGCCACTACTATTCAATATAACCAGGCCTCTCTCGCCCACAAGCTCTCTACACTCTCCGACATCAGATATACCATCTATGCGGATGACATCACCATCTGGTCAACCCGAGAATCCCTTGCCGCCAAAGAGCTAGCCTTACAAACAGCCATCGATGTGGTCGAGCATTTTGTTCAGACCAGTGGTATGAAGTGTGCACCAGACAAATCAGAAATCATCCCTATTCATGGCCCCGCTATCGTTCACCCGGCCCAATCATGCTCAAAATTCACAACCGCCCTATAAAAGAAAAATAACTCATCCCAGTGCTTGGCCTCTGGGTCTGGCATGACGGCGAGCCTACCCAAACCATTGGTACTCTACGCACGTCTGTGCTCAATATCGCACGTGTGCTACGACGCATCGCTGGACATCGCAAGGGTATGCGCGAGGATGGCACCATCCGCCTCGTCACGGCCCTGGCCATGAGTCGAATCCAGAATGGTCTCCCAAACCACAATGTTGATCGCACCGCTAAGAGTAGGATCGATATCCTTATCCGTACCCTCTAGACATCCACCACTAGATTGCTTGCACTTGGGATTCACAACACGTTTGAGGAAATCCAGGAGGCTGTTCCGACCTCCCAATAGACTCGTCTCCTCACCACCTCGGCAGGTAGGGCCATCCTTTCTAGGATAGGTGACCTGCATGCCACCAGGACCATGGCCCTGACCGGAGTATTTCCGAATGCTGTCCGCTCACGCCTTTACATGGACCCCATCCCACGCCATATGAACCATGAGTCATAGGCCCCGCGCCGTCAGGCCCGTCTTCGCAGCCTCCGTAGGCCGTACGGCCAACACACCTCGGCTATGTATGTGGATGTGGATTCCTGTGCACAGCCCCACAGATGTGCTTGCGCTGCTGTCAATCACGCCAACACCCCTTTTCTTGGAGCGTCCTTCACGGCACAAGATCTGGCGACTGCAGAAGCCATTTCAATAGCTATCACCATCAAAATAAGCCACACGCAACACCACGGCACTCACTTTTTACAGACTCCCAAGCCGCCTGCAGAGCCTATACGAGTGAACGTGTCCCGCGCGCGGCTCTCCGCGTACTGGGCGGCCATCTTCAGTATGATCACGTCAACACCTGTGTCCCAGGGCACGCGTCTCGATGGCAATATTAGGGCTGATGCCCTAGGTCGAGATTACACCAACCGAGCGGGGCACACTGACTTTACTCTCTACATCCTCTCAACCCATTTTTCAACCCGCCTAGAGACCCTCCGCCTAAATAGGTGTCCATACCCCCCGCCACATAAGAAACTTTCCCCGGAGGACTCCTACCACCTTAGACACTCCCAAACACTTACCTTCCCCAATCTTTCTTTCATTCTTTATTGTTTCCTTAGACACAGTCTAAGAAGGGGTCGAGGCTAAAGGCGTCCACGCACCTGACAAAGGCCTCGGCCCCCTTACACAATGTGAACAAAAAAGTGTTCGGACAGGCAGTCGATGTTGCAATTTTAAGGGACTAGTCTTTGCGAGAATAGCATGTCCTCACAAACACTTTTGTTAGCAATACAATAATAAGTATAAAACGAAGCAATAATTCAATGGTAAATAGCAACATGTCTGCAACAGGAACATAAAGCACAACAAATTGGTTTCAAACCAACAGTCACCGCACAATCACGCGCAACCATGATATTGATTGGGCAGCCGAGACACTATGGCAGTCTTTTAGACAGTACAGAAAATTGCGGGTAATGACAGGGACATGGCAAGAGAGAAGACGAGAACGCATGTACAAACTTTTGCAATAATTTACGTTAATGAAAATTTAATATCACTGTTCACAAGAAGCTTCCTGCAGTATTTTTTAAAAGCCGGGAGACCTGTATCGAAGTTCAACTGTCGATCTTTGCTGTTCAACGCATTAGTTATTTGAAAACCCAAAGTTTACCTTTCGTAGTTAGTTCTAACTTGTGGCATTTTTCGTTTTGGGTTACGAATGTTGTAAGAACTGGAACTATATATTGGGTAACTATGTAGCTTGTGTCTATGAATCCACTGAAATAGTTTGAAGAGGTACACTTGGTAAGCCTTTAACATATTATATTTGATAAATAGTGGTTGTGTTCTGAAAGACTTCTTATGACCTTTGTAATTCTCTAGTATGCGTAACATTAGTTTTTGTAATAGGTTAAGTTTGTAGTAGTTAGTACTTGCTGTCGTACCCCAAATTAAGACGCCATAGCTAATTTTGTAGTATAACAGGGAATAGTATAAGGTTTGTTTTAAGCGTCTGGGTATCAGATGTTGTTCTCTATATATACATCCAATCGTGCGAAACAGGGTTAATTTAAGATGATTAACAAGGGTATTCCATGAGAGGTCGTGGCTGAACCAGACACCAAGAAATTTTTGTTCAGTAACTTGCTCCAGCGAGTGTCCTTCAAATCTAATGCTGACTGAGTTGCAGTCTGGTTTATTTATTGGTTTAAATATTAAGAACTTAGTTTTATTTATATTTAGACTCAAGCGGTTACTTTGAAGCCATTTTGATAACTGTTTTAAATAATCAATAGCAGAGTTCTGCAGATCCTGAGCATTCTATCCGGTGAAAAAAACATTAGTATCGTCTGCATACATTATTATTTGTGGGGATCCAGGTATTACTGTAATATCATTTATATAAATGAAGAAAAGGAGGGGTCCAATAATGGAGCCCTACGGAACGTCATGTTGCACTTCAAGTTTGTTTGAGGACCAGTTGTGGATGCACACATATTGATAACGTTTCTTCAGATAGCTGCGAATCAGTTCTAGCGCCACTCCTCTAATGCCATATATTTCTAGTTTTCTTAGCGGAATATTATGGTGAACAGTATCAAAGGCTTTGCTTAGATCAAGAAATAGGCCAAGAGTAAGCAATTTTGTTTCTATTTTTTCAATTATCTTATCCTTGATGTCAATTAGCGCTTGCTCTGCTGATTTGTTTGCTTGAAATCCGTATTGGGATTTTGTTATCACGCGATGTTTCTTGAAAACATCGCTTAACCTGTAGTTGATGACGTTTTAAAATACCTTCGAGAAAACTGTTAGAACTGAAATTGGTCTATAATTACCTAAATTGGTCTCACTACCTCCTTTATAGATAGGTGTAACTTTTGCAATCTTTAATTCATCTGGGAATTCTCTGCTAAGAACCATCTGGTTTATTATATGCGATAATATAGGGCTTATCAAGTGCGAGACATGCTTAATAGGCAAGGCTTTTAACCCGTCATCACCGCAGGCAACATGATTTTTTAAATTTCCTATTATTTCTTCAATTCCATGAGGTGTTGCAGGGGTGAGCATAATGGAGTCTAGCAATCTGTTTACACGTATGTGGTCGTCTGCACTGTCATACTTTCCTGAATAAATACCTCTTTTGATAAAGTGCCGGTTCATTGTGTCTGCTAGATCATTCCCACTTAGCACCACATCGTCAACGCAGATTTCTTTGACACTGCAACCAGGTTTGTTTCTTGCTAATATGTTATTGAACATATCCCATGTCTTTCTGCTGTCATTTTGAATATCCTGGAATTTATTTTGGAAATAATTGTCCTTGGATATCTTGAGATCAGAATTTACTTTGTTTCTTATTTGTTTAAATTCCCTGAATAAACATGGGTCTCGTTTCTTAATGAACTCTTGAAATTTCCTGTTTTTTTCTTTTATTCTGGTATAGAGCTCACACGTAACCCATGGCTTCCGAATCCGTTTGGGTTTCTTACTACTTTCTCTGAGCAGAAAGGCCACATCATAGCAGTGCTTAAATATATTCCAAAACACCTGGTACGCCAGTGTAACATTACGTTGCTTGAACACGTCATCCCAGTTCTCCTGTTCTATAAGGTTGTGAAACCGCATCAAAGCTTCGTCAGTTATTGCTCGATACAAAATTTTCTCCGGTGGAGAAGCGCTTTTTTTGCCGAAAGGAAAACCTAAGCAAAAGACCGGTAAATGATCACTGATGTCATATGAGAGAACAACGTCCTTAACATCTGTGTCATACAAGCTCGTGATGTATACAAGACACGTGGCAGTATCTGCTGTGACCCTAGTTGGCTTCGTTATCAGGTCTATATCTTCATCATCTACACCGCATTCACCCAACATTATACGCAGATACAAGTCCTTGGTGTGCCGAAATTCCCACGTTCACGCACACTTACATGGACGTGTTCAGATAAACCGAACCACTTAAAGCCGCACAGCGCGGCGCTGAAGCAGTGGGAGGTGACGCTGGCCAGCGGCATCCTGCAAGATTAGGAGACGCTAGTCGCCATCGCCAAAGCGTCTGCGGAAGACACTGGAGTCTTGGACTGAGGACCCCACCCACAATCCGCTACGGTCTCCTTTTTTACAATTAAATGTTTATTCTCTCTCTCTCTTTCTCTCTCTGCCACTGGCCGTCAGCGTAGGTAGCATACTCCGACGGCCAGTTGCAAATTCCCCGAACGTGGTTTATGTTGACGCAGCAGCATACCCGGACCATGACAAGTACGCAGTGGCGGCAGTGAACCACCGCTTCTCTACTCTATTCACTGCTTCTGTAAGAGCCGAAACACCAGCGGCCACGGAGACCACCGCCATGGCCATTGCTATGAGGCATTACAAGTCCCAAGGCGAAGGCGCTCATGTGATCACAGACTCGCAACACGCGTGCCGAAACTTCCTGAGAGGCCAAATTCCTAAGCACGTCAGTCGGCTCATGGGGACTACACCCCTCAGCAAGCACCACCAAATCACCTGGACCCCAGGCCACGAGGGACTGGAGGGAAATGAGAGGGCACATGCTCTAGTTCGAGGCATCATCAACCGAGCGGGGCCACAAACCGTGCCCGCTTTTACCCCTAAACCTTCTAGGTATAACGAACGCCTCGAGTTTCAGCGTCTTCAAAGGAGACACTTCCCTCCACTTGATAGGAAATTAGACATCTCACATGCCGTCTCTTGGCGGCAGATACAGACGAACACATACAGACGAATCCTGGAAATCTCGCCCCCACTGCGCAAATCACAAATGTTCGCCTTACTTTGATCAGACTACAATATTAGCTCGAGCAAAGGAAAAGAAAGAAAGAAATAAAAGAGGCCTTTGAGATATGGGAGGCCGGTGAAGACGAGTGCGTAAGCACACCCTCGGTGTTGTTATCAAGTGAGGAAGGGCATCTAATCAAGAAACGAAGAAGCGTGCGACACAGCCGTTGGCAATGAATTGATTGTGTCAGCATGTTCATTAAATGTATTTATGTACCCTCGTACCAGAATAAATCTCAGTTCTTAATGCGCGCTTGTCCTGTGTCCCCCGTTCCAGTTGTTTTGTTAGTGTGTAGCGCGTTATTCCCACCAAACATTTCCAAACCTCCATAGATTACATCTCATACACCCAACATTACACTCCGACACCTGTCCCTGGTCTCAGGCCCGCTCTACACTCTTCCTCATTTCGTGGGGATGTGGACCAAACCAAACACTTTACAGACGGAAAACCCGTCTCTTGAGCGGTGGGAGGCGCTGCTGACCAGCGGTAACCTGGAGGACCAACGGACCTTCATACAACAAATACGCGGGGCAGCCCAAGCCAGTGGAGCCATGGAATGAAAGCCCCACCCCTAAGCTCGCCCAACTCCCCTTCACCTCAATAAAGTTTTTCCTCCTCCTCCTCCCACTGGCCGTGATGAGGCACTCGCTTCGCACATAACCTTTACATAACCCTCACATAACCAACACAACCTTCTGCAAGTAGTGCCTTTCTGTGATATTTGCCGTCGCACCACATGTTTTCGCACATCCTCCTCTCCCGTCTCTCTGCTCGGCGTTTTTCTGAACGATGATAGGCCCCTCCGGCCGTTGCCCGAGAAACGCGTGAGAAACGAACGTTTTGCTTGCGTTTTCTTCTTTCGTTGGCGCCATATGCAGGCCGTCTGCCTCTGCTGCGGGTCCAGGTCCTGTTGACTTACACGCTGACAATTCGAACTCTACATTTAATGCCGCGTTATACCCGATTGCGGTGCATTTCAGTGCACAAGACAGAGTGAAAATGGCTTCGTGCTGTTCGCGATTGCTCGAGGAAAAAACGACATCAGCCGTAAAAAAAAATGCCTCCAAAACATCGCCCCTAAGGACTTTGTTTCAACAAAGTACACCGTCCTCGGCGAGGTGCTGTACATTTGGTGGTACCTCAACTATGTGCATTCCTGAAACTTTGTGCGAGATCATCAGGAAGCTGATAATCTTGTTTAAGTCGCTGATCATTGTGCGTCGTTTCGCACGCTATCCTTTCTATTTGATGGTATTGCTCTGTGTTTTCTTTTCGTGACTGTTGGCGTGCGGAATACGCCTATTATAGCAAATTTAATATCTGAGTCTCAGTGAAGGCTTTCACGAAAAACATTTACATCACAACAGAAATTTTATTGGCATGGCGCAGAGTAGAAAACATGTTGATTTTCGTAGCGTATAGGGCAGTCTCTTCCCCCCTCCCCTTCCCCAGGCTCTTATCTGGAGGCTTTAACGGCGTTATACCACCGTCTGTCTAAGGATGATAGGGTATAAGGCGTTTGTTCTACGGTCGCTACTGCGCGCCGCTTTACCGCGATAACGAGGTCTAACGCCACCTGAGGAGCTATTCACAGAAAAGATGCCTTTAAGGGCGAGCTCTGACTTGTCGCAGGCGATATTGTTATAACATACTGCATTGAATGCTGTTTTCAAACTAACATTAGATCCCTAATCTCTGTAGTTTATAAATGGCACGAATTTCTTCCGTAAGCTCGCTCCGTCACGGAAAGACATCATTTCAGATCGCGCTTTGCAGTGCTGAAAATTAATTCATCACGGGCATCTGAAGCACCCCTTAAATGCATTCGAGGGATTAGCGCAGACGACTCACCGAGAGGTTATAAGCTTTCCACCACTTAGGTCTTCCTTGGCTCCAGCAGGCACCCAAACATTTTACGCCAAACCCCTAACCGGACTCACTTCTGCCGTAGAGAATAACATTTACGAAAATTACTAGGAAACAAAATTGATCGCTTTCAAGCAGCCGTGAAATTTGTATTGACCATGCAATAAGCCCCCGGCATGCGCATCACTCCCAAGGCCCGGATTAAATTTTTTCGGCCTGAAATTGGCTAAAAAAAATGCGTAACGCGATTTAAAGCAAATGTCCCAGCAGCCACTATCGTGATTCTGAAACTTGACGCGTGAAAAGACATCTTTAACTGAATTACTGTAATCTTTAACTCACTCTATTGCAAAATAACAGCGTCATAAAAAAAAATTCCGTGAAAATGAACCGCTGGGTCAAATCAGCAGATAGCGGATCGTCACTGTGCCGAAAAATATGGAAGAATATACAACAAGAACGTAAATCTTATGTTAAGAAAAACTCTGCCCTATTGATGAGTACGGAGTGCACTTTAATTGTTCATGCCGCAAGCGCTCACGTTTAGCACTTTATTGCTCAAACGAGACACTGATAAAGGTGGCTCGTCGTAGAGTCAAGCATGTCGCATTACTTTCTAGTGGTTGTGTTTGTTATTGGAGGATGAAACAAGAAGCGCTAGCTTAGGCGCGCTCGTGTGCCAGCAACACATAGGGCCGGAGAGAGCGCGATGTCCTTCGAAGTGTGCCGTGCGCAGCGCGCACAGCTGTCACAACAGGATAATCGAGGAGCAAAGCACGGGAGTGGAGGAGAGTCTCGCTACTTTCAGTATCAAGGAGCTTTATTTCGTCAAGGCTGTGAGCGCCGCTTCTCGGCGATAGGCAAAAGTAGGAGTGTGGCCATGAATGAGGCGGTCGCCACGATGAGGCGCTCGCATTAATAATAATAATAATAATTGGTTTTCAGGGGGGGGGGGAGGAAATGGCGCAGTATCTGTCTCATATATCGTTGGACACCTGAACCGCGCCGTAAGGGAAGGGTAAATGAGGGAGTGAAAGAAGAAAGGAAGAGAGAGGTGCCGTAGTGGAGGGCTCCGGAATAATTTGGACCACCTGGGGATCTTTAACGTGCACTGACATCGCACAGCACACGGGCGCCTTAGCGTTTTTCCTCCATAAAAACGCAGCCGCCGCGGTCGGGTTCGAACCCGGGAACTCCGGATCAGTAATCGAGCGCCCTAACCACTGAGCCACCGCGGCGGGGCCGCTCGCATTGGAGAATACTTTAAACGCCGTTTATGGCCTGTTCATCGCGGCGCGCCTAGTTTTGCCTCTGGCCCTGATGGGGCTCTCGCATGCAGACAACACTTACAACACGCTCGAGGCAGAGATATTGAAGCGCGCAAACCAGCAGCACGCGCCTTTGGCGGGTAGTGAAACTATCTCCTAACCTCCTCACAATGTTGTCAGGGTGGAACCAGCGGAACACAGACGCAGGACAAGAAAAGGAGGTACACACACCACACCGCTGGACTTGCAACTGATTTATTTCGAAGAAAACCACCACATTTAAAGGATTCCCTGCGCAAGCGCACACTCTGGATGAAGGGAACAACTGTATTAAGATAAAAGAAAGTTATATTCTTTATCCGTGATAAAAACCGAGGGATCGCTGACACACTTTTCCTTGTTTTTCCTGATTAGAAACGCTTCAAGAATTTCACGCTCTCGTCTTGTTCTCCCCCGACCGATAATGCTCGTGCGGTGAAGCAAAGGAGAACATCCCTCGCATACCTTAACATACAAGGCTAAATTGCTGCCAGTGCCTGAATTGAACGTTGATCGGTGCTGCCTCAGACGTTCATTGATGCACCCTCCGGTTTGCCCGATGTAGGTTTTCCCACAGGACAATGGGATGCAATATACCACTCCTACTTCACACGAAGTGAACCTCGTCTGGTGCTTGGTTTTACAGGTCCCCTTTTTCTGCGGACCACCAGACATACGGGCGCACAAACCAGATAGTTTCCGGGGGGCAGAAAAAACCGCAGTGACATCGAATTTTTGTGCCACTTTTTTTAGACCATGCGATGTCTTGTGGCAGTAAGGAAGCACTTCAATCTTCTTCCTGTTCTCTTGCGATGGACTAGCAGACTTAGCCGACAGTTTCTTCATCTTATTCCCCAGTGATTCAGCCACTGCAAGCAAAACCGACGAGGGAAACCCAGAATCTGACAACCGCGCGACCTGCTCGGCCAGACTTTGCTGCATGACATGTGGGCAACTTTTCTTGAGAGCGTTCGAAAAACACAAATTTGCGATGCTGCGCTTCACCAGCTTCGAATGCGCCGATTCATATGGCAAAAGCGACTTTTTAGTCCTGGGCGAATATTTCCAACACACGTGCCCATCGGGTAAAAAAGTCAATTCTAAATCAAGGAACCTAATGGTCTTGTCAGATGGAATCTCTTTGGTAAAAGCCAAGTTGTTAGAGCATGCGCTAAAAACATTTAAAAGCTGGTCTGCCACAAGAGTGAGCTTGTCAGTTTCGTTTAATTTTAAAATGACTAGAAAATCGTCCACATATCTGAAAACCCTAATAACACGTGTGTCTTGAATGGAATCCTGTAGAATCGAGTCAATTTTTGCTAAAAAAATTTCGCACAGAAATGGCGCTACACACGAGCCAATGCAGATACCTCGGTTTTGCACCACGTACTTGCTGTCATATTGAACAATTGTCGAATTTAAATACACCTTCAACAGCTCAAGGAAAGATTCCAGAGATATGCCACACTTGTTCTGGAAGGAAATTGTCCCCGTTTTTTCAATTAATTCGCGTACAGCACAAAAGAGTTAATCATGCGGAACAGAGTAAAACAAGTCCTCAATGTCCAAAGAGAAGGCTGCATTGGCACCGGGAAAACCGGAACAGAGGCACTCCACCAGGTTCAGTGTGCTCTTCACCTTAAGGGATCCGTCGGCACCAGACCATCGAAGGAAACCTTGAGGTAGTTGGAGACCACTTTTTGCCAGGAGCCTTCTTCTGTAACGATGGCCCTGAACGGATAACCAGGCTTATGAGTTTTAGCGCTGAAGAACGCCCGCAGGACGTCTTGATCACTCTTCCGAACTTCTTCTTCAAGGCGACGCAAATTCAGCCGATTTAATAGCCCCAATGCCAGAGCCTTAGCCTTTCGTGGTTTTAAGTCTGAATTCCTGAAGTTCTTCTCGATAGCCTCGGTGGCTTTTGTCTTAAAAAGTGAAGAAGGCAACACCACAAACCCACCTTCCTTATCTGCTTGCAGAAGGCTGAGGCCCCCCTGCTGGAAATGGTTGACCAAGGGGCGAAGATCCTTGCTTCTTTTATGTCGGCTGGGCCAAGTCCGTGCAAGACAGCCGACTCCCTCCGAGACGCAGTAACTCTTCTCCTCAGGTGGTGCCTTACCAGCAATACTGTGCACAGCTGCCAGAAGTTCATGCTTTCGAACCTGCGGCTCCAGGGCGTACTTAGGGCCAAGCTTTAGTAGGTTGTCGAACTCCGATGGAAGGGAGGCTCCTTCTAGGTACGTCACAGCTGTCCTTGTTTCAGGCTCTCTCTTTTTCTTGGGCAAATGTCGTCGAAGGTCGTTCCAGTAGGTTTCCGTAAGTATGGATGCTAGGCGAAATTGTTCACGAAGCCTGCTAGAAGCCGCCCAGGGATTCCCGATCTGAAGGCAGGCATGCCGCAGCCAATCCCGCAGGTGTCTAACCTGCCGATATAGCTCCGACTTGAGTATTCTACAGACACGCTTCCAGTGGCCTGAAGACGGTGGCAGAGCGCCGAAAAGCTGCGTCTGTGTTCCGCTGGTTCCACCCTGACAACATTATGAACCAACTAGCCCAGCAATTTACGCTCCTGAACCTCCTCACACTTCACCCACAAGGAGCGCTGGTTGCCTTGATTTTGCTTGGTCGCTTCTGAGCCGATGCCCAGGCATGGAAAACAGGACGCTGTGCTCCGGCAAAAAGCCCCAGCCGGTAAAAACATATAGTCACAATGTTGCCGCAGGTAGGACCAATGGCACTGAAAACACAGAGTCAATTTCTTTTACTTCGTCAGGTGCTCCTGCTCGATGATAAAAATGTGACGTCAGCATAGCCATCCGCATAGCTCTCCAGGCACCCTCCGGGACCGGGAGAAGCACACTTCGGTAGGTAACCCTCCGAGCACACACCTACGAGCCCATCATCTCCATCCCTGAATCAGCTTGTACCTCTCGCATAAGAGACGAATGATCTAACCACTAGGCCCCCGCTGCGGTTGCTTCACGGTTACAGCTTTAGCTCGCTTAGTTCTTTCCTCAGATTGCCGCTGCTGGAGTCGGAGTCCTTAAGCGCACCGTCTGGAACCTACGGCTAAGCCTACGCCTCCGAAATGACATCCCAGCACCTCCTCAGCCAGCACGTCCCGCACGTACCTGTCTCGCCAAATACAACGCGCGCGAAATAACCACTAGGCCACCGCTGTTTTGACCTTTTGACAAGAGCTTCCACTACAACACACCCGCTCCAAGATATCCCCGTCTTTTCGCGATCACAAGCTAGTTGATGATGCTAGGTTCTTTTGACGCAAAGGCATTTAAGGCCAAAGAGCGCCAAACACGAGTTTTTTGGTCGGATCAGACTAATATATGTTAAAATCAACACCGGGTGTATTGGACCTAAGACTAGTGGCTGTACGAATGATTATAGTGGGTCATGATAGTGATCACAAGCGAGTTAAAGCGGCATTATTCCCGTTACAAACTTCTAACTTTCCTGTATTTTTTTCGTGATTCACAAATACTTAAACTTTTGCGTTCTATTTGCTCCGTAACATGAATTAACATTATCGGCTCTCGGATATGTTTGCTACAACCAGATTTTCTTGCCGTTAATCGGACCAAAACAATGTTTTTATTCGTTTATGCCAATTTTTCCCAAGTTATCGGTTATTGATAGCTACTGTAGGCCGCTTGAGCCTTGTGCATGAACGCTGTCAGCTAATTCTTAAGGCGGCACAAAAGAGAAAGAAACACTTCCACTCCATTTACGCCTTACAAATATAGACTACTTACTTTATCTCAAAACATCTTCAAAGTTGAAATCGCCATACACAAGGTATAATATGATCTGTCTGCAAAGAATTAACTTCAAGACGAATTTTTCCACCGCTTGCACGCTAAGATTCGATCACTTCTTCGCAAACAACAAAGCTTTCTTCGAAGCCGAAACTCAAGAAAACTAGACAGAAATGAGCACCCCGAGAAACCGCCAGAAGTAGCCAGAAATAGCCATAGAATCAACCTTTACTGAGAAAAATAAATGGATTGCGTCGTCCTCTATGTTTCATCAATGCACTCAACAATAACAATAGATGCAAATATAGTGACAACTTTAAACGCAAACAGCGGCACCGTGTTTAGCCTGCATTTTTTAAATGGACAGCATCATTCCAGAATACAAGGTACAACTGTGATTCACAAGGCATTTAGTTTTATCATCTGTAGTAAATACGCCGTGGGAGTAAGGGCTGAAAAGCACTGAGAAAATTCGGTAATGTATGGTGAACACTTACGCGAGAAATTGTAACGCTGCCTACTCGACCACATGTTGAATACACCACCTTAAACGTGACTGCTTGATGAGTGATTATCAGAAGGCAATAATAAGAACTTCTGTTAAGCATGTATTTACTTGTCATGGAGGAACGCCTTGCTCTTATAATAATAATAATAATAATAATAATAATAATAATAATAATAATAATAATAATAATAATAATAATAATAATAATAATAATTGGTTTTTGTGGAAAGGCAATGGCGCAGTATCTGTCTCATATATCTTTGGACACCTGAACCGCGCCGTAAGGGAAGGGTTAAAGGAGGGAGTGAAAGAGGAAAGGAAGAGAGAGGTGCCGTAATGGAGGTCTCCGCAATTATTTCGACCACCTGGGGATATTTAACGTGCACTGACATCGCACAGCACACGAGCACCTTAGCGTTTTGCTTTCATAAAAACGCAGCCGCCGCGGTCGGGTTCGAAACCGGGAACTCCGGATCAGTAGCCGAGCCCCCTAACCACTGAGCCACCGCGGCTGGTGGAGTACTTTTTCTCAAGCTCAATTTTCTGTACTGTCTTGAAGACCCAAGAAGCAATGTCATCCCGCTCATGAAGCACTGTTTGCTAAAAACGTGGCAACTCTAGAATAGCTTGTTCAGAGAGGTCATTTATTATTCTGACGCCACATATGCACTAGCCTAACTTGAAACCCAGTAACCACCTTCGCTCGATTTATCATGTGGCGTTGCTAGCCGTTGTAACAATAGAAACCGCATCTGCAAACCTGACTCAGAAGGGAATAAAATACCTTTGTTCAGCTCCACAGGCCTAAAGCGCGCTGAATAAGAGGCGAAATGCCAACGCACGTGTACCTTGTTTTATTCTTTAAAAAATTTAAGCCTAAATGTTAGTTTCCGGCCAAGACCTTCTATGCGTTCTCTCCAGGCTTTGGCTGCTGTTTCTGTAATGACCCACTATATTATCAAAGGAGAGCAAAATATTCTTATCTCAGCACCAGTGAGCGAAACGACCAGAAAGGGAGACTTAATTAATGGAGCCAGTTAACGATTAGCAGCCCTCTGTTAGGTGTCGTGAAATTTTTGTCATTTCGTCTTCGTTCATAATAAAAAACGAGCAGTGAATATAACTATCCTGCCTAGGCAGTATGTCAAAGACCGGTCAGAGCTGGATAAAAAGCATAGCAGATTGTTTTCAAGAAAAATTCTATACAAGAGCAAATTTTTGTTGAGTATATTAAGTATCATTAGGGAAGAGTGGGACAAAACGCTGCTGAAATTTGCAAAATATCGCGTCGCCCTATTTATGATATTTTCTGGTGTCATGAACCAAATACTGTTAAATTATTTGTTGCCGCCGAGATATCAGGCTCATTAAATGTTAAGAGGCCAGCGAAAAAAGAACACAGTTAAATTGAATGAAATTAAAACATTAGAATGTCCTATTTGTCAGACGAAGCTAACTTCGCGCGCAGTGATCGGGAAACTGCGTAAAGCGTTCACTTTGCAAGGGTGTCTCATTTTGACTCCTTCAGTGCCGCATTTTGCTCCACCTTTGAGTCTATAGACCTTTCTCCGAGTCGTTGACAGAGTTTGTACGTCTATCCGGATGCCAAGCACTATTGCAGACGGAACCCAAAACTCTTTTCTCCTGTCACCCACTACACACTGCGCACATCTACAGCCAGACTTGTTCGGGGTTCCAAAGTAACAAAATGCCGCACTTTTTCCCACTCTCCTCTAATAAGTTTTACAAAGGTGAAACCTGCAATTGTGTAATGTTGAACCATGTGATTGGTTTGGTTTATTGGGGTTTAACGTCCCGAAGCGACTCAGGCTATGAGGGACGCCGTAGTGAAGGGCTCCGGAAATTTCGACCACCTGGGGTTTTTTAACGTGCAGTGACAGCGCACAGAACACGGGCCTCTAGAATTTCGAAATTCGACCACCGCAGCCGGGATCGAACCCTCGTCTTTCGGGTCAGTAGCCTAGCTCCATAACTACTGAGCCACCGCGGCTGTCGTTGGACCATGAGAGCTTGAACATATTATAATAATTGAAAGTTCATACGTAGTACTGATATCAGTCCAAAGCTGATAAAAATGCTTTACTATCACGTCAGAAATCCTTACAATGACTTGTCGGAAGATCGCCAGCAGAAATCCGTGCGTGAAACTCTGTTAGCTCATTTCTTGTTATTTCCACGTACAAGGCTTCAGAAAATGCTTTAGAGTCCATAGGATCGGAAGGAGTCTAATTAGTAGAAACTTTTTTTTTTCTCGCACTTGCCTAACAACCTAATTGTGGCGTGGTTATTGGTGAGTGGTTGGCATAAGAACAACGAATTCATGAGGTTCTGAATGATTCTGTTTTCACTTATATTTCTGCACATCTTTTTTAATATAGCAGAATGAAACCTAATTAACCACAACAGCAACATTTTTGCCACGCTTCCTTCATTTTCTATTTCAGAATCATGGCGAAATAGCCGCTATATACATCCTCGTAGTTCCATAACATCTTTATTTTTACTCACCTTCTTTTGATTGCTGATAAGTACTAGTCAGCCGATGATTTGCCACGAGAATTTTTAAACGTTAGCATTTGGGCGGATGTCATAAACAGAGAAAAAGCTCGGTAAGTGTCTCTATCATGGGACGGACATGAAAAATGAAACTTTTAACTTTTCAATGCACTTTCAATCCTGTGCGATGTGGAAGCCACCAGCAAAAGCTTTCTCTGTATAGTTCACAGCAACACGTGGATAAAAGGCTGTCTTTTGGGCAAACTCCATTCTCAGAGTTAGAATAGCATGTCGTGTCACACAGCATGAGACAATGATTGCTTCGTAACAAAAAAATAACGGACGATTAAATGCCGTTACCGACAAACCGGAGTTTGCAGTATAGGTATGACTGTTGAGGACAAAAGCCTCAGTAACAACATATGATAAAATATTTCTTTAGCCGCTGGTCACAGCCATACTAAACCAGATGAAGGTTGGAATCATGTGGTCTTGCGTGTGGTACTAAAAGGAAATGGCAAATTTTGAATTTATGCTCCAAGATGGGTTTCCTTGTGTCCTGGAGACTTCTATCACCGCTAATACATTTCGCTTTTACACTAATCATCCTCCCTTTGCGCCTCTGAACTTGATTTCGCCGTCCCTTATTCATTACGGTGCAGCTCGCACTTGTGCTAGGTGGACATTTTTGAAGGGCGGAAGGTTGTGCTGAATGGGTGGCTGGAGTCTTTTTATGGGGAGGGGGGTGGGGGGGTTGGTGGAGTGCGAGGATCGTAAGCGGGATATGCATTTTTAACGGAGGGGGCACCTCCAGGCGTCCAGCGGAGGGTGCTTGACAGACTCGTAGTCTTGACACACACACACAATCACACGACATTTTCGCCGAACGAGAATTACAGTTCTAAAGCAGAAAAAGCTGTTTATGCAATTTTTTTTAGAGAATATGGCCTCCTGATGATAACTGCTGATGGGGAAAACCAAAGCGTTTTGCAGCAGTTTGGCCCTATAGCTGTTTGGTGTACCCGCTGAACCAGCTTACACCTGCGTGCAGCTGGCACAGAATCTCGCTATTCCAACCGGCTGCGAGCAGCATGTCCCCATTACACTGCAGTATAAGCAGTCACGTCGCAATTGGAGCTCTGCAGCCCTACGTTTCAGCAATATTTTTAAGTGTAGACCTAAACTGATGCGTTTGGCATTTAAACATGGAACGAGAAAAAGCATCATCAATAGAGAGATTTAGTACTGCGCAGACGTACTATACTAAATGTACGTTACGTCAGTAAGGTAAGAACTTGGGCATGTTCGTTCGTTTTTCCGAGTTATAGTGCATCACAGGGCAAGGACGGAGAACAAGAACAAGCACTGTGCGTATCATTTCTTGTTCTCTCTCCTTGTCCTGTGGTGCGCTATAATACGGAGATAGATGTGCAGTCTTTGTCAAAAGTACATAGCCCAAGGGGTTTGCTTCCAAGCCCTGCAGTGCGGCTACTCTTGCATACTCAAGGACCCTAAACTTACTAAGGCGGTGGGAACGGAAGTTCTCAACCAACCCAAGCTTAGGATTGTAAACTGTGATTAAGAGAACCGATACACGGCTTGGAAGCAAACCCCTTGGGCTGTATATTTTTGACAAAGACTGTACGTATTGCCGGACGCCTTCTGGGCACAAAATGGCAGGAGCGCGGCCAGGAATCAGGCAAACGTCAGCGGTAGTACATGGGCGCTATTCGAAATCTAGCGAATAAAATCCTGACTGCGCTCAGCACGTTATGTTCTACGTATAAGACAACCTGCGAGCCTACGTAGAGATGCATTGATATCCGATTCAGGGAAAATAGGAACAGGCGGTACTGAACATTAGTCAGGTTAGAATACCTTCCGCATATGAGATATACTGCATCAGCCATGTGAGTTAAGAAGAATGTACCGGTAAAGACTTCCGGATTTCATTTTCGGTTTTGGGGAGAAAAAGAATGAACCTAACCAAAAGATTACGGAAGTGCACCTCCCATGACCGGGAAAGCAACGCCGAAGGGCGCCTTCCAGGACACTGAAGCAATGGAAGTGGCGTGACATATTAGCTGTACCATGGCTCATCTGCCCCCCGCGGTTAGGCCTGCAGCTCGTTGCCCTGTTTTTCGGCTGCGGCAGCCATACTGTGGTGGTATCGAAACACCAAAGCTGCTCGCGTGCTCCGCGATCTGAGCGCATAGTAAAGAGAAATAGTTGGTCCAAATCGGTCCAGAGCCCACCCCTATGTTAACAGTTCCTCTCTTGCTTCTTGCGCTCTTTTTATCATCCCTTGAAAACTGAAAACTGGTTTTGAGGCCCATCCATCATGTAAATCCTCATAGCTTTGCTCACAAGCGAGCTTTTACTTTATCCCACACACAAGGCCCCAGCACTCCCTGCTCTCTCAAACGCTACGCCACTACTCTGAGAAGAGTCGATTGAGCTCGCCCACATGGGCTGATGCGAGCCTGCCGGCACCATGCTGTGAAAAGCGGGCGAGTGCAAGCTGCCATATTTTGTGCAGGCCTTCTCTACCGGCTGAGTATGATGCGAACTTCGCCATGACAGAGATGTTGCGCTTTCAGCGTCTAACCACTGTCGCGGTAAGATAGATGTATTGAAATTTTGAGTGCCATGCTATTAACAAAAAGGATGGTTTCGAACACGTGTTTGAAGGGTGTTACGCGAGGGTGCTTTGAGTTGTTGGTGGTACCAAATAGGACTACAATCAGGCAATCTCCTGTTCTATTTGCAGCGGAGGCGACGAAAATATGGCACGTAGGCGTGGATGAGGAGTCAGTGCGTGAGACAACAGCTAGTACTTGCGCCTCTGGCGCGACTGCAAAAGGGGGGAGGTTAATGTAATCGTTTATTCATTGGTCTCTAAAAAAGCCTCAAATTGGTTCCTAACGTGTTTTTTTTTTTGGAGGGGGGGAGTCTTTAGTGGTTTCTTGCTTTCGGTAAGGCTGAAGGATCCTGCGACAAAATGTGTTAATCTCTTGTTTGAATAGCTGGCACACCAACTAGGCAACGCTAGAGGCTGGCGGCTTTCTGGTTTGGTTTGGTTTATGGGAGTTAAACGTCCCAAAGCGACTCTGGCTATGAGGGACGCCGTAGTGAAGGGCTCCGAAAATTTCGGCCACCTGGGGCTCTTTAACGTGCACTGACATCGCACTGTCCGGCAGCTTTCTAACATAGAGATTAATAAGAGCTTAATTGATGCCTTCACTATATTCTCTAATAAATAAAAATTTTTATGCCTGAGCAACGTGGAAACTGACAAACTGTGTTGTGTAAGCAGGGCCGGATATAAAATAAAAACTGAGTTCGCTTCATCTTGCAATCATGATCTACTCAAATGACATTCTGCACACAAGTTATTGTTCATTCCTCATAATCTATTTATCGGTTTCTTAGCAGCAAAATCCTTATTTATTGCTATACGCTTACAGCAGAAGTCCTAATCACTTTATGGTTTATGGGGGTTTTAAAGTCCCAAAGCGACTCAGACTGTAAGGGAGGCCGTAGTGAAGGACTTCGGAAATTTCGACCACCTGGAGTTCTTTGATGTGCACTGATATTGCCCAGTACACTGGCGTTTAGAATTTCGCCTCCATCGAAATGCGACAGCCGTGGCCAGGATCGAATCCACGTCTTTCAGGTCAGCAGCCGAGCACCATAACCACTGCGCCACCAAGACGGCTTTTAATCAGTTCAGCAGCAAACCTACTTCAGCAGGAAGTAGAATGCAGCATATAAGCCAGTAATATGCGTTGCGGGGATAATTGGTCCAATCTTAGAATTCTTTTTTGCGCACACAGAGACAACACAGTAAGGACGGGGATCAATTTGAAACTATCTGGTAAGTTGTCAACTATCTTGCAAAATAGTTGCAATTTGCAAAATAATTGCAAGTTGCAAAATAGCCGCAAGTTGAGTCCCGTCCTGTCTTCCTCATCCTTGCTGTGTCCTCTTTGTGTGCGCAAAAAAGTAACTCTAAGCATGTTATCTATACTAAAGTTACTCTATCCATGGTGACCAGCGTCATATTCCTCTGCTTCTGAGGAAAAGCAGCAAACGAAATTTTATTTTAGAATAGGTCTTTTCTCGGGTGCTTATATAAACTTTGTTTATTTTCTAAATCTGGTTTCGCCAGAAAAGTATGAATGCCATACTACTCAGAAAAGGCTTAGGCCGGTATTTGATCTTAGCACCATGGCACTGTTTTAAAAAAGTTATACCCTCAGATTTTTTCCGCTAAGTCACCACAGCGAAGCTGTTCCCAAGTCTCAGTGAAAGGAAGCAATAAAAGGTAACCGTATCCATCTCAGTGCATTTCAACGCGTCCTCTTTTGCATTAACGACAGTTAGTGGCTGCAAGAGCGAAGTATAGCTGTGCGAATATTTGAAATCGGTAACACGCGTGATGTAATTGTTTAAAAGGTCATTGGCTCTCTGCTTATCTCGTGGACGTGACAAATGGTTCTTCGTTGGTCGAGCCATTCTTAAATCATTTCTGCTTTGTTCTTGTTCATTCAAGATTTTATTGCTGCAAGCCCCGCAGGTCAATGCTTTGTTCCTCGCAACCCATGCTTTGAAACAGGGGGGCAGTGCTCCTATTCAAACAATAATGTTCTACTTGTCAAGGCCTTACTGTTGTAAGAGGTCCAAGAAGAGGCGCTGAAAATGGTGAAAATTTTGGCATTTTGTTGAGTCAAACCGTAAAGCTCCCCAGTACGAACGAGGTCAGTGGAGCAGTATAAATTCAGGTGCGCAGATTATGCCCACAAGAGATCGTTTCAGAGGGCCTTCTTGATATCATCCAACCATGACTCAGGGAAAGCTGCTGTCCTTCACTCTTCTTCTCGCCGCTGTCGTTGCGATGTGAGTATAACGTTAGCATATATTTAAAAATTAACCTAATCTATAGTTTGAAAAGAGAAATGAGAATTCAATGTGCTGTCGTGAAAACCTCTTCTTGGCATTACTGAGTGAAATTATAAGCATGGCAGTTTTTATAAGCTCTGTCATTGTTGCAGCATTGGAAGATCATCCGCAGAGTATTTTTCCCATGAGGCCGAATTTGGAGCCGTCGCATTGAACGGACCTTATCCTTGTGGCACTGTGAGTTGCCCTTGAAACCTCTTTTCTTTTTTAAGTAAAATAGTTTTTTCGCTGATTAACTGAACACGCAGCATTTCAGCCAGAGGCTGCAGCTTAGATGCAATGTCGGTACGTTCGAGGGCTGAATGCATGTTTTAGCGATATAGCTATTTGTGTCACTGCCAGCCAGCTTTGTAGTCGTGAACTGTATCCGACCAAATCTCTCGCCCTTCTCATCCCCTGCTGTAGTATATCGTAGTTAAGGCTTACTGAGTAAGCTTTGTTGTTGATCTTGAGCTCAAGCTCCAGGAGGGCTTTAAGCGCACGCTGCCTCTGTAGACAAACAGGCCACAAAATGCACGAGGGCTGTTATCCCAACAGTGAATGCTGAGTAGTCATTACGTTCTAGTTTAGTCAGGATGATTTTTAAAATTAGCTGGAGAGAAAAAAGGGCCTGCGGCCATCCATGCACTACGAAGGTGGCGGACAGCGCAAGCTTTGTGTTTTTTTTGCCTGGTAAATTTGCTTGCCTGGTTTTGCTTGCCTGGTTTTGCTTCCCTGGTAAACCAAGCAGGCACGTAATTCGCACTTCTTTGTGTTGCTGTGCTCTATGAAAAGTTCTTCAGGAAACTCGCATAGACTACGGCACCTCTTTTTCAGGCATGTAATTTTAAGGAATCATGACATAAGTAACACTGTTACTGGCCGAAAACAGACACTGTTATAGAAACAACATCAATAAATTTATGAGCTTCCTTTCACTTCCTTCTATATTTGTTGTGTTGCACAGATATAGTGGAGCATTACATGAGCATCATCTCTTGTGATGAACTGTGTTGCGCACCGCGAGGACTAACAGTGAAATCCTCCTCTCGTCTCCACTGTCCCTTCAAGATGACTCCGCTGGCAAACCTGCGGGATAGAGCGTACAGGTGTCGTATATATGCAGGTCTAGCGACAGCGTCGGCGGCAGAAAAGATTTTGGCTAAAAACTTATATACAAAAAATGGGACAATTTCAATCCCGAAAAAATTTCATATTAAACTTGTCAAATATCCCAAGGCGAGAAGCTAAACGGACTTTCTTTCCGCATGTAAGAAATCCTGTTGAATATTCATTGCCATACAAAATGCTTAGCAGCAAGAATCCCGGCAGTAGCAGACTGATAGTGCTTGGAGTGATTGCTAAAATTGCGTTTAGTGAACGTGTGAGCGCGTACGCTGAATATCGCAGCTAGAAATTGTCTGCAGTTGATATCGGATTATCTGCAGGCTGTGATTGTATCGTGGGTAATCTGCTGATGGCGAAATATCCTCCCTCATGACTTCTTCCTCTTGCTATGCAAATCACTGTAGACCACATAGTAATTGCGCCTTTTTAGATTAGGCTGTTTGTTGCCCTGAAAAGGTTTGCGATGAGCCCACTTTTTTAACCTTATCGAATTATTTAAATTCATGCAGCAGCTGCAAAGCTATCTCTGGTTCTGATCCGCCAGAATTCTGAACTTCAGAAACGACTAGTTTCAGTGGTACTTTCGTGACATACTAAGAGGTTACCATTTACTTTGTTTACGCTTTGCAGGGCTTACTTGTTACACAGGTAAGGATAATGAATATTCTGAGCATGAAGACCTATCGTTAGCCAGTTTTCTTTTTTATATCATCGGTTATATGGACTTTTCCTGCATTTATAACTGCGCGTCTCTTCTGGGCAACGAGAGATCATACTTCTCAGCGCATGTTTGGTTTGGCCTCCTGTAAACGTTATGCTCACAATGCATCATGTCTCGTGCTGGAGGCTATGGTTGACCACTAAGCAGATATTAACGATGAAATGTGCCCACTGCTGCAGAGGTCACCAGTTCTCTGCCCGTGTCACACTGCAGCGAAGGACTGCGCGAAATATTTTTTTCTGTGTAAAAAATGTTTAACCTTGCATTTTTTCCTTTCTCGTTTTGCGATCAGTGCGTCAGATACGGAGTCCTAAGCTACGGCTGCCCGGCTGGAGCCGTATGCGTTCCAGACGGAGCCTACCATGGCGTTTGGGCTGAACCAGGCACATGCTTTTGGGGCATTTAAGCTGTGCAATAACGCGGCGCTCTGTGGACCAATAAACGGTTTCCAATGGAAGACAATATGCGTGACCTGCTTTAAATTCCATAATAGAAGTCCTTCCGGGTGCGTCTTGGGGATCATCATGAATGTATTCAGCAACATCAAGAGCCCGATTGACTGCAGCAGTCTTGCACTTCAAGCAAACAAATATTATCCTAAAACATTTAATAAGTTCCAGTCAACAGCGCTTAAAAACTGGGGATAACCTTGCCATCTAGACCCCGACTCGCAATTCCAACTGATGAAAGCAGGAGATGCTAGGACGGCTTCCGATTTCAAATCTATCTCAACACGCCGATCTAGCTTGTCGCTGCGGAAGCGCGCAGGGTGGTTGAGAGAACAAGTGCGGGTTAAAGAAATCCTAGTCGAAATCAAGAGGAAGAAATGGGCTTGGGCAGGGCATGCAATGAGTAGGCAAGATAGCCGCTGGTCCTCGAGGGTAACGGAGTGGATACCAAGAGAAGGCAAGCGTAGAAGGGGGCGGCGGAAATTTAGGTGGGCGGATGAGATTAAGAAGCTTGCAGGTAGAGGGTGGCCACAACTGGCAAAGAAGAGGGTTAATTGGAGAGACATGGGACAGGCCTTTGCCCTGCAGTGGGCGTAGTCAGGCTGATGATGCTAATGATCCCATCTACACCGGCCCCCCATTATGTTGGTGTCGGTATCTGGTACTTTCCCCCATTCCGTTGACGAATTGGGAGCTTTGTTTGTTCGCACGTAGCATTTTATTGCTGGCATTGTCATTATATTTACACCGGAAAGATGTTATAGTGAGCTCACCCACAATGGCCATCAATAAGCAGTCCGTAAGCAGAGCAGTAAGTCAGCCCAAGCACTGCTCACGCGTCCGTGGCCACTTTGTCTTATCTGCGGCTAAGATGGTCCCTTCATCGCCTGGGCACTGGCGCAGAGGTGGAAGGGGGGGGGGTGCAGCAAGGTCGCATGACTAGGCCCAGCGTACCTCACGAGCCCTCCGCCGCTTCGTCTTGTTTGTTGCCCAGTGCGGAGGTGGCGCGGGGAGCTCGGAAAATGGTAGGATAAGAACACCTTTCATGTTTCTCAAGAATGCGCACGGGGATGATGATTACTTAATGACCCGGTGATACACGTGAGATATGTGTACGACACTACGTGAAGGCGCTCTTTAGATACCATGTGCATCCACAAAAGAGGCATGAAGCTTCATTGCTGAGTAATTTGTTGTGTTTTGCGGCTTTTCTCTGCTGTTGATGCATAATAAGGGGAGCAAAGACGCCTCAAATATGCTTTGAACGGCTTCTTTCATAACAGCTTTTTCATTATTTAGAGAATAAATCAATCTGTAAAGATTGATTTATCCCGGCTGCCTTCAGTGGGCTCGGCGACTCTGACGTCGAGGACTGGCTGGCTTCCTACGAGCGCGTCAGCACGCACAACCGCTGGGACGACGCCATGGAACTAAACAACGTCTTCTTTTACCTGGCTGATGTCGCCAACCTCTGGTTCCGTAACCACGTAGCCGATATCGCCACATGGTCCACGTTCAAGACGAGCTTCACTGAGGTATTTGGCCGTCCTGGCGTGCGCAAACTTCGCGCCGAACAGCTCTTACGCGAACGGGCTCAGGAGCCTGGCGAGACATTTACTAGTTATATTGAGGACGTGGTGGATCTTTGCAAGCGCGTGAACAGCGATATGACCGAGGCTTATAAGATCCAAAATATCATGAAGGGTATCGATGAAGATGCGTTCCAAATGCTTCTAGCCAAGCAGCCGGCCACCGTGGCCTCCGTCATCAGCTTGTGCCAGAGCTACGAGGAGCTCCGCAAGCAACGCGTCCTCACTCGTCGCACCGTACAGCCTGCCGACGTCCTGTCCGCTGATGTCGAGACCGCAGGAGGGCAGCAGCTCAGGCATGACATTCAAAAGTTCATTCGAGAGGAGATCGCACGCCAACTAGCGCTCATCTCTGGAGTTCGGAACCCCCCGCCAGCGCTGTCTCCCACCCTTCAGCAGACGATCCGAGCCCAAGTCGCGGAGGCCCTGCCACCCCTGCCCCAGCAACCTGTGGCTGCCCCTCTTACGTACTCCGCCGTTCTTGCCAGTCCACCATCCCATCCCTTGAGCCCTTTTCAAGACGCCACTCAAGCGCCGCCACCTTCGACGCCCCCACCTGATTTCTCGTATCGGGCTCAGGTGGCACAACCGTCGCCTCGCTTCACGCCGGCAGTCTCGCACTACGGTCGTCTGTGGCGTACTCGCGACAATAGGCCTATTTGCTTTGCCTGCGGCTTCGCTGGCCATGTAGCCCGCTACTGCCGCAGACGTCCTTCTTCGCCTGCTGACGTCCTGCCACCATCTGCGTATGGGTCTTACATACAGCCGCCCCGCGTGCAAGCGGACCCATTGCCTCCTGCCTTCTCCACCAACCGCCAGGCTGCCACCTCTCATCGTTCCTCTTCTCCGCGGCGCCGTTCCCTATCTCCTATGCGCCGTCGGGCCAGCCCTTCCGCTGCGGAAAACTAATGAGCGCAGTTCCCGAGGCAAGAGCTGCGTCCCCTGGGAACTCTACAAGGCCTCTGCTCTCACCAACAAACGTTATTGATGTTTTTGTCGAAGGTGTTGCAACCTGTGCTCTCGTGGACACCGGAGCTGCTGTCTCAATTATGGACGCGAAATTTTGTTGAAAACTGAAGAAAGTCATGACGCCATTTTCGGGAGTTTCTCTTCGCACTGCTACCGCCGAACAGGTCGAGCCGCTCGCAACCTGCAACGCGCGAGTCGTTATTCAAGACGTCTTGTACATCATTCAATTCCTGATCCTCTCCTCTTGCTCCCATGACGTAATTCTAGGATGGGACTTTCTTTCTGAGCACTCCGCCGTCGTCGATTGTGCCCGCGCCGAAGTTACTTTCTCTGCCCTGCCCAACGCCTAGCCGGCCGCACCGTCTCCTGAATATCCGGGCAAAGTACACCTGTCTCACGATGTCGAGCTCCCGGCAAATTCCTTTGTCCTTGTATCCCTCTCGTGCGCCTCACCGCGCAACCAACCTGCTGTAACTGTACTCTTTACCCCCTCGGAGTTATTTCTTCGCCGCAAGAACATGCCGCTACCCTTCGCAGTCCTCACGGTAACCTCCGGAACGACAGCCATGCTCGTCAGCAACCCTCTCTCATCTCCAGTGACCCTGATTCATGGTGGATGCCTTGGGTGCGTCGAACCGGCTGAACTTCTGCAACTTGACGACGACCGAGAAACTGCTCTCCCGCCATCGCTGGACTCTCTTACTCCTGTTCCCCTGTCACCCCCACCGCCCTCTGACATTCTGTATAGCGCCATCGATCAAGATCTCCCTTCTCCCTACCGTGACCAGCTGTTCCACCTGTTACACCAATTTCGTTCATCGTTTGACGCGTGCCAGTCTCCCCTCGGGCGTTCTTCACATGTCCACCATACCATCGATACCGGCTCCCATCCACCTCTGCGACAGCGCCCATATCGCGTGTCAGCGGCAGAGCGTCGAGTCCTCAGCGAGCAAGTGGACGACATGCTCGAGCTTGAGATTATACAGCCGTCGCACAGCCCTTGGTCATCCCCGGTCGTGCTGGTTCGAAATAAAGATGGCTCCATAAGATTCTGTGTGGATTATCGCCGCCTAAACACAATCACTAGGAAAGACGTTTATCCTCTACCACACATCGATGACGCCCTCGATTGTCTGCAAGGTGCGGAATTCTTTTCGTCCCTGGATCTGCGTTATGGATACTGGTAAATCCCCATGTCCAAATGCGATCGTGAAAAAACTGCTTTCGTCACGCCCGACGGACTATACGAATTTAACGTCATGCCGTTTGGTTGCAATGCCCCCGCAACATTCGAACGCATGATGGATAACGTCTTGCGCGGCTTGCGCTGGAAGACGTGTCTTTGCTACCTCGATGACATCGTTGTTTTCTCGGCCGACTTCTCCACACATCTGACTCGTCTGCGCCAAGTGTTGACCTGCCTCACCGCCGCCGGCCTGCAAATAAATTTG
The DNA here is from genome assembly GCF_052857255.1 of Amblyomma americanum. Lineage (NCBI taxonomy): Eukaryota > Metazoa > Arthropoda > Arachnida > Ixodida > Ixodidae > Amblyomma > Amblyomma americanum. Next base: position 57,877,944 of record NC_135498.1, on the reverse strand, counting down.
AAGAAATGCCACTTCGGCGCGCGCCAACTGACCGTACTCGGCCATGTCGTATCCAAAGCGGGCATCCTTCCGGATCCGGCAAAGCTTCGCGCTGTTGCCTAGTTTCCCAAGCCCTCTACTCTCAAAGAACTGCGGAGTTTCATTTGCCTCTGTTCCTACTTTCGGCGCTTCATCCGAAATTTCGATACAATCATTTCGCCTTTGACGCGGTTTCAAGCCCAGTACTCCTTGTCGTCATGGTCCTCTGAGTGCGATGAAGCTTTTGTTACCCTACGTCGACTCCTTACTTCACCTCCCATCCTTCGCCATTACGACCCTAACGTCCCGACAGAAGTACACACGGATGCTAGCGGCGTGGGCATTGGTGCTGTGCTCGCCCAGCGAATACCTGGATTTCCAGAATACGTTGTCGCCTATACGAGCCGCACGCGGTCCAAGGCCGAGATCAATTACTCCGTCACAGAAAAAGAATGCTTGGCCATTTTGTGGGCGATAACTAAATTCCGACCATACCTCTACGGCCACCCCTTCGACGTAGTCACCGATCATCACGCTTTGTGCTGGCTGTCATCGTTGAAGGATCCATCGGGTCGCCTTGGCCACTGGGCTCTGCGCCTCCAGGAGTACGACATTCGAGTCGTCTATCGCTTTGGCCGTAAGCACTCTGACGCTGACGCCCTCTCCCTGTCTCCGCTGCCTTCCGACACTGCGACCATCTCGATCATTGACTCCGAGCTGTCATCGTTGCGCCCGGTAAACATGCTTGTGGAACCGCGCAAGGACCCCTGGATTACATCTCTCGTGCACCATCTGTCTGGGCCCCCTACGGCAGCTGCCTCTCGCTCACTTCGGCGACAAGCCCGCCACTTCACTCTGCATGACGGTCTCCTCTATCGTCGCAATTACATGCCCGACGGTCGAAAATGGCTCCTCGTCATCCCTCGCCAACTGCGAGCTGAAGTCTGCGCCTCTGTCCATGCCGACCCCCAGACTGCTCATGTTGGTGTTTTGAAAACCTACACTCGACTTCGGCACCGGTACTACTGGCGTGCAATGTACAGCTTTTTACGCAAGTACATTCACTCATGCATTGCGTGCCAACGCCGCAAGTCTCCGTCACAGCGCCTTTCTGGCCCATCGCAGCCATTACCTTGCCCTGCCCGTCCCTTTGAACGCGTCGGCATCGACCTTTACGGGCCCCTGCCCTCTACCCCTTCAGGTCACCGTTGGGTTATAGTCGCCATAGACCATCTCACGCGCTATGCTGAAACGGCGGCTCTTCCGGCGGCTACAGCGCGAGACGTGGCCTTCATTCTCCGCCAGCTCATTCTCCGCCACGGCGCCCCTCGTGAGCTTCTGAGCGACCGCGGCCGTGTGTTTTTATCCGAGGTTGTCCAGGCGCTTCTGCAAGAGTGCCGCATCGTTCACAGAACCTGCACAGCGTACCATCCTCAGACCAACGGCCTCACCGAACGGTTTAACCGGACACTCGGTGACATGCTCACCATGCATATAAGTCCCGACCATTCCAACTGGGACCTCGTTCTTCCGTTCGTCACCTACGCATATATTACCGCCGTCCAGTCCACCACAGGCTATTCTCCGTTCTTTCTTCTTTACGGCCGCGAACCTACCAGCATGATTGACACCATTCTTCCCTACCATCTTGATGCATCTGACTGCGCAACTGCTTCTGAAATTGCCAAGTATGCCGAGGAATGCCGCCAGCTCGCCCGTTCCCTCACGTCCGCTGACCAGAATCGACAAAAAGAGCGTCGGGATTCGGTAGTCAAACTCACGTACCCCTTTCCCCGGCTCACTTGTCTGGCTCTGGATCCCTGCTGCTCTCCTGGCCTGTCGTCCAAATTCCAAGCCAAATATCAAGGCCTTACCGTGTTCTTTCTCAACCTTCCCCTGTGAACTATGTCGTCTAACCACTAACACCCTCCTCTGACCTTCGCCGTCGTGGCCGTGAAACGGTGCATGTCAGTCGCCTCAAGCCTTACCATGACCCCTTGATCTGCACTACACCTTGAGTCGCCAGGATGGCTCCTTTCATCCCCGGGGGCCATTGTAAAGACGAAATGTGACAACGAGGTTAGCGGCAGTGCTATCGCTGAGCGCGTGCTGCTGCCGGGCTCTAGAATAACCGCGGACGCCTAGAAGGCCTCGTTCTGCGCCTGGTTCTTCCTTCCTGGTTCTGGTGGTGCCTGAGCTATTAAACCCCTTTCAAGTCAAAGAAATTTTAGGCTTCTTTAGTATTAGGATTATCGCTCGCATAATTTGAACTTTCAGCAGGCTCCTCTTTTATGACCGCTGCAGCCCTGACATTCCTTCAATAATGTATAGGCATGATGAATTGCGCTAAACATCGCTGCACATTTTACTTGCTGGCGACCACCGCCGAATAATTTTATTCTTAGTTTCGTTCTTTCTGTCTTTACATTGTCCACACTAACGTATGTCTTCTCGCTCTTCGTCATCCCGTCGCGCAATTCTCGCGGCATTAGAAAATAGAAACCACCTCGCCCGACAGCCTCTTTTGCTTTAGTATATTCCTTGAATAAGTGTGCTGCAAAAGATCATTCCTGCCATTACTTTAGCAATTCATGTAGTTTAGCGAGCAGAAATGAAATGTATTACCATTTTTCACACTTTCGCACGCGATGCACCGGATAATTACAGGCTAAGCGGCACACCGCAAAGGATATGTGACAGCATGAGAACGAAAGCGAATATTGGGTGTGAAGAAAGGGGTTACGCAGAAAATGTCTCTATCTGTCGGCAACTCAACCGCGGAGCGGGTGAAGAGAAGAAGAAGGCTGATAGACGGTAGAGAGAAGCAGGCGACGTAGTGCACGGCTCGGAAGTAATTTCGACCCCTATGCGATTCTGTCGCGTGTACTAACATCGACGAGCACGCTGACATTTCTTGCCTTACGCTTGCATCAAAACGCGGCAGAGAGTTGATGCGACGCTCTCGTGGTCAGCTGCCGAACGCATAGACCCTGAGCCTTCGCGGCAAGTAGGCACCTTGTGCAGGATTCAATGGCGCTTGTGTCTGCGTAACCACCAGTCGCAATGGGACACAGATCGAATTCTTTCTTAAAAAGTTTCCCTCGTCTTTTTTTCAAGCGACTCCTCGTACTTTGTATTTTCCTTGATAAACCCTCAGTTCAAAGCGCACATTCCTCCAGTGATTTGACTTGGAACAGAGTACTGATGCAACGTTTCGGTCACTCCTAAGGTCGCTTCACGAAGCTGGCACCTGCTATACTGGTGACCACAAAAAGTGAACAAGGGAGGTGGAAACATTAGGGGAACCTTCAGGAAAGCCTCGAAACGTTGGAAAGAACCTTGACGCTTCCCCCTCCCTTTTTTTCACTTTGTGTTGCCAAGAAGCCCATCTAAGTGCCTTCTCTTAGTAATTTTCACCAGCCGTTTACATCGCATTCGTCTTGGTCCCGTAAACAGCAACGGTATATGTCCTGGCCGGCCTTGTTTTTTCTTGTATACAGCCAAGCTGGGCTCTTGAAATATGACTGGGACAAAAATGCGTTTAGCTAACCACTTCGAGGTCTACGAGTAGCAACCATATAGAAGTCCTAGGGCTAGGTTTGACGCCAGAACTATCCTTGAGAAATCAGAGTTGCTTCATCAAGGGAATGTGCGCCTGAGTCAGGAGACGGTGCGCCGCATGCTTCTTTTTTTTGTGTGGAGAGCCATACATTTCCATTGTTATGCGTGCACACAGCAGTCCACACTAAGATCCAGCACGCAGTTAACCATGCGGTGCGCTATAAGATCTAACAGCATGTGCCGTATTCAAACGCGCTCGAGCCTCTGTGGCTGTATGACTCATAAAATCATTGTTCTTCTGCAGCTGTGCACATTAAAATATTGGTGTTTTGTGGCCCTGCTGCGCACTGTTAGCTCCCGCTTTGCACGCTGCCGCTGTGGTGTGCACCTAGATTAACAGGCAGCTTGAGTGAAGGTCGGCAGGTTTTATCGGTGTAATTACAACGCCGCTTTTTATTATCGCTTGTATGCTTACAGTGAGCGCCGTTTCATGTGCACGAAGCTGCAGGGACAGTCGCTGCTATGTGAATTCCTTGCTTCCTGAGGGTTCTCGAAACACATAAGTTCGCCAAGAGGCAGGATGCAGGTTTTGAGACAAAACTTAACCTGAAATTTTTTTGCTATATTTTAAAGATATCGTTATGATTAAGTTACTGAAAGAATATGCTTTTTTGTGACACAGTATACAGACTCCACCGGAAGTGACAGCCAAACATTGAACTTCCGTTTACAGAGCGGCCGAATATCTGTTAACAACGGCATGCCAGAGCATCCGCTTCTTTCATGTCTATTCATGTTCTTCCCACTCGTCCGATGTGTATGCTCTACCTCTGGCTCCTCAAATGAAAAGCAATAAATGCCGCTGCCGCATGTGGTATTTTCAAGGGCGAACAAATCTCTTCGACAAAAAATATGCGATGAAGGTTTTAATTATCGTTTACCCGAGGAACTGCTGAGGGGCATGCCACGCTTCGATTCGCGTCCAGTGAGACTTAAGAAAGAAAAGCCGTGCACGTGTTCTCTAATCCTTCTCGCTGTCGCGACGAATACACTCAAATATCGACAAAAATGCATCATAAAAAGAATGTCTAGCTGTCCTGCCATATGGGACACATAAAAAAACTAAACAAGTAAGAGCTGCCCGCATGCACTCTTGAAGAACATTAGGGAAACGAACAAGCCCGGCTCGCTCTTTGGTGTTTGGTAGGGCTCGATGACTCACAGGACCGGATTGCTTAAGCGCGTCTCATTCATATCGCAAAGGCTACACCTCGCAAATAATCCGTTAAACATGAAGGAAGAGCATAAAAATTGTCGCAAACCTATCACTCCATTAGTTTCAATGCCACAGAACGATACAAACAAAAAACTCGACGAAATTCAGTCATGCCCATGCTCGAAAAAATTCAGAGGGCACATAAGACTCCTTACGTGCAGTGAAGGCGAAATCATTCGTGTCACCATCAGCTTTCAACCTCGACGGAGGTTGTGCACTCCGAACGCTGAATCCACAGAGGTCCGAGTGAAAGACTCGGACATCCGGTTCGAATACGTGCCGCATGTTAAAGCGCGTTAAAGCATTTTAAAGCACGTTAAGGCACGTTAAAGAACCCCAGGTGTCGAAATTTCCGGAGCCCCTTCACTATGGCGTGTCTCATAGCCTGAGTCGCTTTGGGACATTAAACCCCCATAAACTAAACCAAACAAAACCTGTCGCAAGCCATTCTCCAACCTGACAAAGCGACGTATCTTGACAAAGTGGGGGTTGGCCTGTTTTTATAGCATATTAGAAGACATAGCGCAGCACAACGGGACAGAGATAAGGAGCCTACAGGGCGAGCGCTAACTTACTACAGAAGGTTTATGCCATGAAACTACTGGAAGAATACAACAAACGTATGCTATATGCAAAATGAAATCGCAAAGCACCACTGGCAACGCTGTGCGACTAACGGTTGCGTTACAATTTTGATGTAAAAAGTGATTTTAAGGCAAAAGCCTTTCTTGGCTCATGAATGGCGTGGACGGAAGTTGTAGACGGAAGTTGTCAACACCAATTCTCAATTATAAGTTTTGCGGTAAATAAAATAAAAATGTAAAAGTTGATTAGGCAACAGTTATTAAGCAACATATACGTAAAGAAATAGAAAACCAGAAATTAAAAATTAAAAATAAATAAATAAAAGGTTAAATTAACCTTTAGGCGATGGAGCCCGCACTTAGATGGAGGCGAAACACACAAAGCAGCGTGAGTGCTTTGCGATGACAGTGCATGGTAAAGGTCAGCAGGGGTCGAAATTATTCCGGAGCCCTCCACTATACGGCAACTTTTTCTTCTTTCGTCCTCATTACCAGCCTGACAAGGCCCACTTGCAGGAGAAAGCCCTTTCTCATATCTCTTACACTAACGCTGTCGTGTGCAAGCTGCGTTCCACGCTGTCCCACCAAACGTCTTAATCTCATCCGCCCACCTAACTTTCTGATGAGCCGCCGCGGTGGCTGAGTGGTTACGGCGCTCGGCTGCTGGCCCGAAAGACGCGGGTTCGATCCCGGCCGCAGCGGTCGAATTTCGATGGAGGCGAAATTCTAGAGGCCCGTGTGCTGTGCGATGTCAGTGCACGTTAAAGAACCCCAGGTGGTCGAAATTTCCGGAGCCCTTCACTACGGCGTCTCTCATAGCCTGAGTCGCTTTGGGACGTTAAACCCTCATAAACCAAACCATAACTTTCTGATGCCCCCTGCTACGCTTCCCTTCCCTTGGAATCTGTTGTGTTACCCTTAAGGCCCAGCGGTTATCTTGACTTCGCAGTACGTGCTCTGCCCAAGCCCACTTCTTTCTCTCGATTTCGACTAAGATGTCATTAACCCGTGTTTGATGCCTGACGCACTCTGCCCTCTTCCTGTCTCTCAACGTTACACATATCATTTTCCTGTCCATTGCTGGCTGCGCTATCCTTCTGCCCCATGCGTTAGTTCCGGTAAGATACAGCTGTTGTACACTTTCCTCTTGAGGAATATTGGTAAACTGCCATTCATGATTTGAGAAAACCTGCTAAATGCGCTCCACTCCATTCTTATTATTCTAGTTATTTCTCTCTCAAGATCCGGATCAGCGGTCACTATACCTGCCCTATGTAAACGTACTGCCTTACCAGTTCGAGCATCTGGCTTCCAATTGGGAACAGTTTTTCACTTCAAAGTCTGGTCAACATTGCTTTGGTTTTCGGCATATTCATCTTTAGACCCAAAGTACAGCTCTGCCTGTCTAACTCATGGATCATGCTTTGAAGTTCATCTCCCTAGTGATTTAGCAAGGTAATGTTGCCAGCGAATCACAGATTACTAAGGTATGCTCCATTAACTCTTATCCCGAACTGTTCCCAATCCAGGCCTCTGGATACCTCTTCTAAACAGGCGGTGAAAAGCATTGGCGAGATCGTGTCTCCTTTCCTGACACATTTTTTTATTGTAATTATATTGCTGGCTTTATGGAAGACTGTGGCAGCTGTGCACCCGCTATAGATATCTTCCAGCGTTTTTGCAAAGGCTCTTCTACACCTTGATTCAGCAATGCCTCATGACTGCTGAAGTTTCGACTGAGTCAAATGTTTTCTCGTTACACATAAAGGCAATATGCGTGTAAGGGTTAGTTATATTCAGCGCATTTCTCTATCACCTAATTGATAGTGTGTACATGGTCTCTTGTCGAGTACCCTTTACGAAATCCTGCCTGATCATATGGTTCGTTGAAACCAAAGGCTGTTCTGACTCTTTTGGCGATTACCTTAGTAAATACGTTATAGGCAAAGGACAGTAAGCTAACTGGTCTGTAATTTTTCAAGGCCTTCATGTCTCCTTTCTTATCGATTAAGACGATGTTAGCGTTCTTCCAAGCTCGAGGTTGACCTCAAGGGATTGCATATACAGGGTGGCTAGTTTTCCAGCATAATCTCACCTCCGTCCTTCAACAGATGTGCTGTTACCTGATCCTCACCTGCTTAATTCTCCCTTTTCATTGCTCCTAAAGCTCTTCTTTCACTCCTTACTTTATCCATTCTCTGTCGGCGTGGTTTGGGTGTCCACCGAGATGTGAGACAGTCACTAGGTCATTTCCTATCCTAAGAAAAAAAATAATTCTCAATTTTTGCTTCCTGTATGCGTCCAGCGGCCGCTTGATGACGTCCCCTATTTTTCTTGCCATCGTTGGGATTTTCTGTACCATCTTCGAGTACACACACTTAACACGCCGCCGGGTTTTCTCCTAATGGGACTAGTAACGCTTTCGCATTAAAACCAACGCTTAATGTGTTATCCATGCCTTTCTGATCGTCCGCTATCTAACGGGAGCGCTGCGGACGACTCATTCTCCTGTCATGCGCGTTGTGGCATGCTTGTATATGGGCATCTGCATTACGTAAGTGAGGGTCCGGCGCTATTCGCGGGCACGGCAACACATTTCCTACCTGTGGCGAAGTGAAAACAGCTGAGGAAGTCCGTGTCGCAGACTCTCCTCGCCACTCTAACCACAATCCGTTAGGACAGCGCTCACAAATAATGGAAAGAAAAGAACGGCAAAAGAATTCCGCAGCGTTCCCCAGTGCATGTGAGCAATGTGCAAGAGCATTAGTAGTCTGTTTCGAAAATTTCCTTCGTGCTGGATTCCCAGTATTCGATACAATGCGAAGCTCTCGATAAGGAATGAAGCGAACACAGGCAATGTCTGCCTCAGGTCGCCGTTTTTCGCCGACACTTTTTTCTATTCTTGTCAGTAACTATATCTTTTCTTAAGGTTTGAACAATGCATTTCTTAAATTTATCTTCGCCTTAGAAATCGCAACGTCGGCGTCAACACGCAGCTGCTACAATAGCTGTGATCATAACGAATTTCAACCTCGTGCTGCTAACAAAGCCGTCTTCGTATGCCAGCAGGGCAGCCTGTAGAAACTCCCTGCTTCGTTCGCTGCATCAGGCCTGAACTGGAAAGCAGCAACTGCATTAGTACTGGACGGCCAACGCGAAATGAAAGAGCTGCCCGCGACGTCAAACCACAGCTCACCTATGTGGCCGCTCGCCTGACTGTAACAGAAAGCGCTTCAAGCCTGAAGCGCGGCAGTAAAAAGGAAAAAAAAATAGGGTTGGGGGGGGGGGGGGACTTACGCTCCGCCTTAACACTATGACGCGATGCGATTTCGTTACGAGTTAATGCCCATGTATTCTGAATTGGTAATTCTTTACATAATATTCATAAAAAACTGGGAGTCCTCACATACAGCTGGCGCTGTGCTGCAGTGGTTAAACGATGCGCCACTGCATGCCCTTCAATAGCAGGTGCATGCTGCCACTGGTGGGGCTTGCGAGACCCATGCAGGTGCTCTTCCTGACCAAACTATAGTGACCAATCCTTTATTTAGCTGTCACCTGTCACGGCAAGCAGGGTGCTCAAAATCCGGTGGGCAGGTTGCGAAGATGCCACTGGGTCAGGTGGCCTATATGGCCGACGTGCCACTCAGGTTGCATCTCCGGGGACTTTTTGTGAATTGTTTCGGTCCCTATCAACGACACCGACGACAGCGCTGGCTTTTCCGCGACACGGGCTCTTTAAAGCTATTGCGTTAAAACCTGCGGGGCGCAGTTCAGGGGCAACAAGCGTAAACTTGGCCACCACTAGTGTTGTGGTTGGTGTTTTTGTTACTCGTCGAAAAACGGAAATCGCCGGCAACAGCACGCGCCCGTTGCGTCGAAGACAGGGCGCTCGTTCAGTCAAAAACTTACACGAGCTTTATACCCTATTAAGCACCGAAGTAAACGCGAATTATGTACTCGAACATGTACTCAAGCCAGAATGAAACGCGAAAACACATACACAACTCGTTTATAGTTTGCACAGAGATATTCTTTTAGAACCGGATTATGAATTGTAGTAATGTGGACCCTTTGCCCAGAAACACGAATCAGGCTTGTTGTGTACTGCAGATGAAAGCACGCAGGCAATATATATTGTGTTCACAGGCGCTGTTCGCGTTTCCTTCCTGCTTAAGTGTATATACATTCGTCGGGAATTAGCTTGTTCTTGTGCTTTGAACAAACTCTGGCGATATGGATGGAAACTCCTGTTTCAATCATGCCAATGTCAGTGCTGCATGTCAGTGTTGCAACGCAGTTGAACCGAGTAGAAGTGAGAAAGCAGGTGTTCATTCTTCAACTGGAGGGGGCACTTAAGCTCCGCCTTAGAGGGAGGGCGCGATATATTTTGTGGGTTTGTGCCCATATGTGCAGAATTGGTCATTCTCTACTTAACATTCATAGATTACGGCGAGCCCTCATACCTCTGCCAGAGCAAGGCGCAGCTGTTAAGCGATGCGCCAATGCACTGTCAGGTGGCTGTTCCTGTTACAGCCGCCGGTAGGGATTGTGCGACCTACATTGCTCATCCCGAGCAACGCGGGTTGCAGCTGGTGCGCAGATCGCGCAGCTGTCGCGACGATCCTCCGACCTTACCCGAGCTTACCCGAGTTACTACGCGTGAGCTTACTCGAGTAACTCGGGTTGCTAGGCAGTGACACAAGATCGTACGCTGAACGCACGTACGGAGACAGGATTCTTGGTCGGTGTTGGTGAACGTATAAGTGCTTTCGCAATAAAATTGCGCGAAACACAGGGACGAAAGGAATAAACCAGACACGCTATCGATTCAACTCGCCCAACTTTCCATGGTACTGGTGCATGCGGAACGAGCGCAGATTTAAGCATATAATATTCAGGCCTTTTGCGCATATTTCATCTGTTTTCCCGCAGGTTGTAGCACTGGGACATTTCATGTGCAGTAAATCCGAGTAATTTGAAGCTCAGCAAACTAGATAACTCAGACACCCAGTTTGGCCTCGCCAACCTCATTTTCTATAAGATGCGATGAAACTCTCGGTAATTCAAAAGAATTTGGCCGCGCCTCGATTAGTTTCGACGGATGGCCAAGCTCCCATTTGAATATCATGCGGAAATACGGTCATGATGGTGGTGAGTGAGCTAAGCTTGCTGCTATAAAACGAGTGGCGTTGTTTCCTACCAAAATGTAAAGGCGCCGCACGTAGTGATTGTTAAGAACTTCAATCCGGACTGCATCACTAGAGCTCTTAGCTCAAAGCAACAAATTGAAGAACGAATGAACGAATGAACGAATTAATAAATGAATGAATTAATTAATTAACGACTGAATGAATGAATGAATGACTTTATTGATCATAGTGGTCTTGGTGAGCTTGGTGAGTGAGCCTCTATTGGAGACATGCGATTGTTGCGATGAAAAAGGCCTCTTTTAGACTGTGAACGGTATGTGGTATTAATAGGCTGCCTGAACTGCAACTGCGGCCCACGCGACTATACATGACCTAGCAAAAACTCCTATCAGAGCCCTGGCATTTCTTCGGCTATCCCTGAAAGCGCAGGTTTAATTGATGCCGGATTTTTATCCGGATTTTCCTCCACCTTCGCATATATGAGAAGAGGCTCACATTCACTTCTGGATCGGATTTGCGCATCCCCAAATCTCCCTAAGAGGCCCATTTCATGTGATGGCATGCTTGTTTCTTACTCTGACCATACCATGGTCATTGCGCGGATCGGATAATGTGCCCCTCCAAAGTTTCTGCCGCAGCGGGCGCTATGGAAGCTGAATTCTTCGTTGCTAAACGAGCTAGACTTTATGCAACTAGTCAGGAAAGCTTTGGAATCTTGCTTGACCATCAGAATCTCATTATTTTCAGCTCGGGATATGTTTAAGCTGGACAGTCGTGGCTTCTTTATTGAGGTCGGCTCCATGAGGTCTGACCTTAAACATGGTAAGGAGAAACGGTTGCTTCGAGCAATGTTTACAATTTGTGTGCACTTGGATTCCAGGCTCCAGGAATGTGCACAGAGGAAATTGCAACTGTAAAGCGACACCTTCAGAAATTCAATGCAGAACGCTTTCGAGTGGCCCGTGTACGATCCCGCAGCAATCATGTTTTGCACTCTGAGGAGCTAACTAGATAGTCATTGCTTGATTAGCGTCGGCACGTGGCTGTCAAGCGAGTTTCTGAGCTCTACTCAAGTGGTGCTTTGGTTAAAAGTACTGACGCAATAGGTAGCGAGTTTTCAAATCCCTGCACCTCTCTTTTTGCTACCACTTAAAGCGCTGCTGATGACGTTCATGTAGTGTACTGGGTGCCTATGACTACGCCGATTTTTGAGAAGGAGTGAGTGGCAGTAAGTGCGCCTTTTACCTTGGCTTAATTGGAAGATGCAATTCATAGATTGCCATTCTCGAAAACCCCGGGACCAGACGCCCTATCAAAGAAATTTTACAAGACATTTAAATTTGTTTTTTCCCTAGTCCTACTCCATATTTTTTAGTTAGGTATTGATGTTGGATTTTTCCACCGTCATTTAACAAAAGTCCTATAAGGAAGATGACAAGGATGATAACAATAAACTATGTTTTATAGATGACTATAGACCCACACGCTTTCTAATCTTGATTAGAAGATTTTCTTTAAAGTACTCTCAAATCGCCTGCATGTCGTCAAATCGTCCACGTCTACATTGATTTGATATCAGTCAGTATGTGGTTTGAGGCGACGGTCAATACAGTCCAGTCTGCATGTAGGGCGTACGCTGTTGCAACTTTGTAGTGACACTCATGGACAAATAGCACTGCTGCAATGTCGCCTGGAGAAAGCTATCGATCGAGTGTGCCATTCATTCCTTTTTTTTCTCTCTCTCTTTTAAATCACGTCAACCTTGGTTTAATCCAGCCTGTATTCAGTCCTCGGTAAAACAAGATTGCCCACTGTCCCCGTTTCTGTTCGCACTATACTTGGAGCAACTTTGAATAAGTGTTTTAGACAGTGCAGCCGTCTGTGGTTTACGTATTATATGTCACGAATTGAGGGCATCTGCGTGTCTAGATGGCCTCGCGTTTTTCTGCGCAAAACCAAGCGTCGATGAGGTTGTTCGTTTAACGGAGGGCTTTTGTTCAGTGTCAGGAGCTCGGATTCATCGTTCTTAGAGTTGCAGAGTGTGGTTTGAAATGTCGGGATCGACAGCTACTAAATATGCCGGTATGCTACAAACATGTAGCCCCCCCTCAAGTAATTTAGTGTCCCTGTGAGTGCCTATAAGCATAGTGCAAATTACGGCTGTTTCACACGACGGTCCGTTTGCCCGCGGCCAGCGCATCACGTGTTCATGCGCCACTAAAAACTGCCCTGCGATCCGATGACGTCAAGCGGATGCGACGGACCAAAAGAGCAGACGACGCGCTGGGTGTACCACTGTTGTCAGATTATTTTAAACTGTTTGGCAACGCTGGTCAAACTGGTGTTTCCTCCCGACCCATGACTGCGACTGAATGGTGCAGGTGCGGCCCTTTGTCCAATTCCTGAATGGCCTGGGCCATCTTGTTAGCCCAGTCGATCGCTTTGTCATGGTAGCGAATGCAGTGCATGCAGCTGGTCAAAACAGCGCGCCAGCTCAACGCCACTCGGCGAAATGCGGCAGCCGAAATATTGGCAAAAGCGGTGGTTGCCAGACTTGGCGCGCGCGCCTTCGCAGGCCGCCGCTAACTCCCGCGACGGGAGAGGCACTTGAACTTCCTTGGTTGTCCAGTCTGCGGGCCGGCAGTACGCCTCTCAATTTGGTGATGCACGAACACGTGATGCGCGGGCTGCGGGCGAACGGTCTGTCGTGTGAAACGGCCTTTACTGCAAAGACCGCGGGCCAACTATTCAGTGCAATGCTCACACTTTTCTCCAACATGGTTCCCCGTTAGCGCAACATAAAACGATCACGCGAAACGAAGACAGGTGCCCCATTTTCACGTGATTGTTTTATGTTGCGCTTAAGTTTACCGAAAAATGTGCACTAACTCGCGCAGAAACAAGTTTTACTGGAGTCCAACATGGTCTCTCAAATTTTGGCAGCGCGACCGCATGTAATCTGTTTCTCGCCACTAGAATTTATTGCACTCCAAATTATTAAGTGCAGAAGCCTTTATATCCAGAGTTTCCACATAGTTTTCGCACTTTTGTGGGGGATTCGTGTTGCGAATCTATCAGGTGTGATATCCTTTTCGGGCCAGTCAGTAGTTAAATCCTCATCGTCAGCAGCGATAACGAAAGAAAAACTTTCGCAGCAATGGTGCAGGTAGCGCAGTCTAGTGCCTATTGGAGGAACGAGCTGTCTAGCGTCGTAGCCTCCACGGCTGCGAGACGGCGCTGCCAGTAGCGTTGCTCCAAAAGTTTATTTCCGTTCGTCGTCGCCGCAGAAAAGAAAGATTTCACAGTTAATTCCAATCTAATCAGGAACGTACTCCACTCAATATAGCACAATACAAAGCTGACAGCCATATGCAACCATTGCGCGAATTTTGAGCTCGAACAGCGAGCGGCGAAGGCAAGCTAATTTCTTTCTTTTTCATTTTTTCTCTGAACTATACAATACTCTTGAGAGCGAAACACTCTCGCCGTTATCGAAAGTGCATCGCGGTCGATGGTGAAGCCTCCATGGAAACGCCGTGATCGAGCAAACGTTCTAAAATTACACAACGTAAGCAGAACGGCGAGACATCGGAGCAGCGAGCGCAGTAGTAACCGACGACCCACTTTCAGCATCCAAAGGTGCATGTCCATCCAACGGCGCGGCTTACGTAGATACTTGGAATCGACGTGCTTTCAGCATCCAGCGGGAAGTACTCAGGATCCAAAGGTGCAACTTGCACAGATTCACCGGCTTCTGCTTCGACTTCCGATGCTTGATTAGCTTTGCACATGCAGGCAATGTTTCAGTTTGCAGGTTATCGGCGCGTGCTTTGCCGTCCGTTACCTCAGTTTCAATGCCGCCTTTTTATTTTCATACCAGGCGGTGTCGCGGAACCTGGAAGACGCTAGTTAGTCTCCCTTGCTGGAAGAGGTAAGTTTTTCAACTTCAGAATCGAGTTTACTACGCCTTCTCGTTTACTATAACCCACTTGTGCGGCTACAGCTGCTCGTTGTATCTACGACAAATTGCCGTTGTGCTAATGCATATTGAAGCGAATCTTTACAGTGTTTGTTTGTTCATTCATCAAAGCAGCCTTCAAGCTGCTTTATCGCGTTGTTCGCGATGCAAGACTCGACCAATATTGATTTCGATTTTCAGCATACAGGCAGAGCTGATTCTACGTTGTTCCAGGATGTTCTAGTAACTTTGCACGCCTTATCTCGAAAGTTCGCTATCAGCTTTAAATTGAGCATGGCCAGCGGCGGCGGGCATTCTGTTCCGCGACCCCCGAGCACGCTTGCTGCAACGCCGCCGCCGAGTGATTCAGTCCATTCTGGGCGCCAAGCAGCCCAAATAAATGGTTTTGTTTAGACATCATTTTCGCAGCTTTTCTCCTCCCCGGACTACAGTCACCGCATCAATTCCCATAACCGACGAAGCCGTGACCCGGCGCCCAGGATGACGTGCCGCGCAAGAGCCAGGACATCCGACTTAGAAGTAGTCGTCGACGGCTGGAAAGTTACCGCTCTAGTCGACACAGGAGCCGATTACTCGGGGATGAATGGAACATTCGCTGCGCAGATGAGGAAAGTCACAACCGCTTGGGAAGGCCAACAAATTCGCACCGCAGGGGGCCACCTCCTTACGCCATCAGGACGATGCACAGTGCGAGTGACTGTCAAAGGACATACCTATCTTGCGACCTTTGTTGTGCTACCGCAATGCTTCCACGAAGTGTTCTTAGGTATGGACTTCCTTGATGAGCATCAGCGATCATCGACCTGCGATCCAAGCTGACCACGCTTTCGACGGACGAAACCATCGCTTCGATGAAAACTCGGGAAAATCACGTTGCCCTGAGTGTCCTGGAGAAAGAACTGAGCGTCCCACCCCGTTTAAGCGTTATCGTGACCGTAGGCTACACGAAAGCCATTAAGGCTGAAGCCATCATCGAGGGAACCATGCAGTTGCTTCTAGACCGAGGAATCTGCATCGCAAGAGGCATCGCACATTTCCGCAATGGCCAGGCCGAAGTACTGCTGACTAACTTCAGCGAAGAATACCGGCACATTAACAGAGGAACGAAGATTGCATTCTTCGACGAAATATCCGATGTACGAGACTCTTTCGCCCTCTCCGACCCCTCCGCAGAAGATTCGCCTGACCAAGAAAACTCGCCCACTTTCGACATCAACCCAGCCCTGCCCCGAAACAAACAAGCCCAGATCCGCAATCTGCTTCGAAGCTACAGCGAGTGTTTTTCGTGATCGCGGAAAGTCCGACAAACACCAGTTGCCAAGCATCGGATTATTACCGACCAGCACGCCCTACCACTCCGTCAAAGTCCCTACCGTGTGTCACCGCGAGAACGACAAGCCATCCGGGACCAAGTCGAAGAAATGCTTCGCGACGACCTCATCCAGCCTTCAAACAGCCCATGGGCGGCATCGGTTGTTCTAGTGAGAAAGACGGCGCGTTTTGATTCTGCGTTGATTACCGTCGCTTGAAGAACATAACAAAGAAGGACGTCTGCCCCTCCCCCTCATCGACGACACTCTGGACCGACTCTGCAACGCCAAGTATTTCTCATCGATGGACCTAAAGAGCGGTTACTGGCAAATTGAGGTCGATGAAAGAGATCGGGAGAACACCGCATTCATCACTCCGGATGTCCTCTTCGAGTTCAAGGTGATGCCATTTGGTTTCTGTTCCGCACCGGCGACGTTTCAGCGAGTAATGGATACAGTGCTGGCAGGCCTGAAGTGGAAAATTTGTCTGGTACATTTAGATGACGTCGTTGTCTTCGCCTCGAACATTGAAGAGCCCTTCAAGAAACTTCGAACACTATTAGACGCCATCAAATCGTCTGGCCAAACCTTGAGAACAGAGAAGTGCCGTTTTTCCTATGAAGACCTGCTGTTTCTAGGCCACATCGTTCGCAAGGAGGGAGTACGCCCAGCCCCGCAGAAAACAGCTTTTATTGAACAGTTTCCTCCTCCGGCCGATGAGAAAGCAGTACGCAGATTCCTCCGACTGTGCGCAATTACCGACTATTTGTGAAAAACTTTTCGCTGAGGCAACTGACGAAGGCAGACGTGCTATTTAAATGGGAAGCGCAGCAAGCAGACGCCTTCAAAGAACTTCAGCGTTGTTTACAATCCCCACCGATCCTCGCGCATTTGATGAAAACGCCGATACAGAAGTTCATACTGACGCAAGCGGCGTGGGCCTAGGCGCCGTCCTCGTTCAAAAAAAACGACAGGCTGGAGAAAGCCATCGCATACGCTAGCCGTGCCCTTTCCAACGCCGAGGCTAACTATTCGACAACTGAGAAGGAGTACCTTGCAATCATCTCGGCTACGTCGAAATTCCGCCCCTACCCGTACGGATGACCGTCCAAGGTGGTCAGCTCACCACGCGCTGTGCTGATTTCCCAATTTGAAGGGCCCCTCTGGCTACCTCGCTCGATGGAGTCTGCGCCTGTAGAAGTTTGACGTCACCGTTGTTAACAAGTCCGAACGCAAGCACTCTGACGCCGATTGCATCTCACGAGCCCCTGTAGATGCACCGCTGCCGGAAGACGATGAGGATGCCTTCCTGGGACCCATCAGCCTCAGCTGCTTTGCAAAGCAACAGCGCTCGGACCCCGACCTAAAACGCCTCATCGAGTACTTGCAAGGCAAGGTTTCTCCATCCCCCCGGCTCATTCAATCGAGGACTGTCTTCTTTGTGTGTACAGAATGATGTCCCTGTGAATAACTTCACAGCCAGAACAAAACAGCTTACCTCTTTATTCTACCTGCTTGTCTCCGCGAAGAAGTTCTACAGGCTTCCCACGACGAGCCGACAGCTGGACATCTCGGGTTTTCTCGCACCCTCCGCCGCATTCAAGACAAGTAATACTGGCCCCGACTGTCTGCCGATGTCGCACATTATGTGAAAACCTGCCGATGTTGTCAGCGACGAAAGACCCCTCCCACCCGACCACCAGGATTTCTGAACCCCATTGAACCCCCCTCAAGGCCCTTTCAGCAGATCGGCATGGACTTGTTGGCCCTTTCCCGAAGTCAACGTCTGGAAATAAGTGGATCATCATAGCGACCGACTACCTGACCCGTTGCGCCGAGGCGAAAGCCCTACTTAACGTAACAGCAGCAGATGTCGCCAAATTTTTCATGCAGTGCATTCGTCTGCGACACGGAGCCCCTGGTGTGCTCATAACAGGACAGAGGAACAGCATTCAAGGTGAAACTAATGCAAGCCATCTTGCGTTACAGCCAAACCAGCCAACGGAGGACAACTGCATACCATCCATAGACCAACGGATTGACCGAGCGCCTGAAAAAAACCGTCGCCGATATGCTCGCCATTTATGTCGATGCCGAACACAAGACCTGGGGCGTCATCATGCCTTACGTCGTGTTCGCCTACAGCACCGCAGTGCAGGAGACCACCCAGATGACGCCTTTTAGGCTCGTCCATGGCAGAGAGGCCACGAGCACACTAGACGCCATGCTGCCCAGCGTTACAGAAGAACAGAACGTCGACGTCGCCGCCTACCTTCAACACGCAGAAGTAGCCCGAAGACTTGCGCGTTTAAGGATCAAAGACCAGCAGCGGATCGACGCAAGGCTCTACAACCTACGAAGACGCAAAGCGGAATACAAGCCAGGAGACCAAGTCTGGGTTTGGACGACCATTCGTCACCGTGGATTCGGTGAAAAGCTTTTGCGCCGCTATTTCGGGCCATACAAGGTTGTTCGTCAGCTAGGTCAACTGGAATTATGAAGTCGTCCCTGACGCAATGACTGCATCCCAGCATCGCCGCGTGCGACCAGAAGTTGTCCATGTCGTCCGTCTAAAGCCCTATTATGCGCGCTAAAAGACGTGTTTGCACACTCTATGTTTGTTTTCGTATGATCTGTTTTATTTGTTGCTAATCGCCTTATTTGTTTTAATGGACCGGGTCGGTGCTTCTTTGAGAGGGGAGGACTTCCGCGAATATTTGCAGTGTTTGTTCATTCTTCAAAGCTGCCTTATCCAGGCATCCAGGCAGAGCTGGTACTACGTTGTTCCAGAATGAAAACTTTGAACTCTTACTATTTGTATCCTGTCCTTTTGGTAATTTTTCGGAGTTTTATAGCGGGACCATGGGTAAACATTTTACAATGATCGATCTTGAAGAACTTATCGCGAGCAAAGAGAACAAGTTCAGTCGCGTTATCTGTACGGAAAGCAAACTGCAGTGGTGGTAATATGTTAAATTCTGAAAGGTAACTTGTTACCCATTTTTCGACTCGCTTTTCAACTATGTACCTAAATAAAGGTAGCATACAGACTTGTCGCTAATTTGTTATTAGTCGAGCGGAAAATCAGGACTATCACTTTTATTTGTTCTTGTGATTAACCAGTCAGTCCGGCCACGTCACAATAATTCGGCCGTATGTACCTTGACGTCCTTCCAAGAGGGTGTAAATGCCGAGCGGCTCCTAGAAAACATTAAAAACATATTAAATTGTGTTCTAATCAACGCCTGGAACAGAAGCTTGCTGGAAGGCATCTCCTTATGCCCATGAATTAAATCACATTATTTGTTTACGTTCGAAATTTTGTGTTTGTGCACCCTTAAATCTTCATAATGAAAATCAATAAAAATTGACGTGCTGTACGTTAGACCGCTCGGCCATCTTCCTTTCTTCTGTTATATCGGCGTGGTCCGGTTTTTTTTTCTCGTGTTTGTGCGTGAAAACATACGACAGTTTAATGTCTCAAAGTGGACTTGAATGCCGATTTATACAGACGATCTTCCACCATGCATAACATCAAACACTACCTTGGAAACGTTTACCGCTAGACTTTAGAGAATTGTTACTTTAATAACAAAGAAAAAAAGTGAATTTCCCTGTCACGGCTTATGACTGATATCATCGTTGGAATTCGAGAACTATGTCGCCTTCAACGCCACGACTGTATTCGAGGCAAAATGATGTTCATAGCATTTCTCGTCTCAGTACAATGATGTTGGATGCCGACAAATACATATTTAATAAAAATCTCTGCCCCTACTTCGCAATCAATGGCCTGGGGTGAAGCAGGATCACTACTAAGAAGCAGTGATAATAGAAACTCCATGCATCAGCGAATAGAAAAACGACAGAATGATTGATATCGCTAAGCGAAAAAAAAAACCATCATTTTCTCTCCAAGGCGGATTGGAAAAGTCAGGAATTTTTTTTCACGGCTACGCTTCCATAGAGCTCCGTTAACAGCATTTTCAGAAAAATTTTTTTTCTTTAACAGCAAATTATTTTGATATATATATATATATATATATATATATATATATATATATATATATATATATATATATATATATATATATCGTCGCTGGATGGCGAAAAATAGTTTAGTGCAGGTTTCTCTTTACTGAGCACCCTACGATGCCATGTTTCACACAATCGCAGCCTACAAAAAGCAGCGTTCTTTTTGCCAAAACTCACTGTTATCGGTAATAATCTACATTATTTGCTATCCACGATTGAACAAGACCAGCGTCTTGTTTAAACACAGAGGTCAGGTTTGCACGGAGTTGGTGGAAGCGTACCTGATCAAAAAAGAATCAGATGAATGTGTAGCATCACCATTTGTAGGCCTGATTGATAAGGAGATACCCTTTTTGCGCAGTTTTTTTGGAGCAAGCAGGCGGTATGGAGTGTTTGTTCGACACGAGTGTGCCCGTGAGTTTGCTGTTTGTTTGTTTTGTATCTTCTCACTGACGATGCGGAGTTTGCTTTTAGGTTGTGATCACAGTGGCATCACGTTACATGTTCCAAGATAGTGTGTGATAGTGTTCGCGTTTTCGGTTTTTTAGCATGTCTTTACGCAGGATGAAGATACATATATAGCCCTCTTTTCCTTGAATAAAAAATCAGCTGATAGTCTGCGCCCGTGTCGCACCTTCTTGTTCTCTGTCTTCGTTTCTTTGCGCAGTTAAACATGATTATTTGGTCGCCATTATGAAATCCTGCTTACGCATAGAGCCATTGTTTCGCTTGTGTTTATCTTCGGCCAATAATTCAATGCGCGCCCAAATTGTAACAATATCTTACCATAATTTGCTGCACAGAAGGCAAAAAAATAAAAAAAAACATCATTGAACTGCATGCAAGACGAATGGAGTGATAGAGCACAGAGGCTTTGCACTGGAGTTTTTGCAGCCTGGTGATCATGATGAGCCGGAAATTTCTAACATTCATTTCCACAGAAGGGTAACCCACCTTTAGGATAGTGAGCCATCCGAGAAATAAATATATTCCGTACGTAATAACGAAGGCTCCACAGGAACCTGCGAATTGAAGCTCTTATTTTAAAGCAACATTTGGTAGTACTGATGCTATTGGCTAATGACTGAAAAAACATCTTAAAAGCGACCACAATGCCTTACAAAAATCATATATAATCGTCTTTCAAGTACAAAGAAACTAACACTGAAATTTCGATGACTATCAATGAAACACAATTTTGGAATTCCTTACTGAAAGTCATTTTTCAGTAGCTTCATGAGCGCTCTTGTCCACTGAGCTTTCAACAGCTTCTGACGGCATGAAATACGCCATGTTTTCAGTGCCTTTCGTTGCGATTCACTGCACATGCATTTTCACTCATCTTCGCTCAAGTTCTACTCATTAGTTTGAATTTCTAAACAGCTGTTGTTATTAACCATTATTAAAGACACAAGACAGGCAATTGAGAAGCGTAACACATGCCTTGAGCAGAAGAAAACGGACAGCTCGATCAAAACACTCTCATTGCTTGGGGGCATAAACGCATGCACTACTAGCCTTGCATGGTATTTACTCGTTCTTACGAATAATGAGAATTATTAAGCTAGCTGGAATAATTTTTGTATAGTTTTGCGTCACGCAGAATTCACGGGACCAATTAGAGGAAAATCTCGAAATTAAAGTCTTTCTTTGCGAAACTACATCCCAATGCCCAATTTTTTCTTCCACTTGAATAAATAGGAATGCAAACGCTCATTTCGGCTTTTTAAATTGATGTGGTTCCATTTAACGGCCTGACACTCTGTAGTACATTGTTCAAGCGAATGGTACATAAATATCTTGTTAGCGGTAGTTTGCAGAATTTTAGCATAGTGGTATTGTTTACCGCTGCCGTATAGCGCTGCTGTACACAGGATCATCATGCATGATTGGCGGTACTTCTGACCACGTTAAAAAATATTCACTGCGGATTTATTAAAAGTTTATGTAGTACCGTATAGCACTGCTGTACACAAGATCACCATGCATGATTGGCGGTACTTTTGACAACGTTAAAAATTATTCACTGCGTATTCATTATAAGTTTATGTAGTTCCGTATACTACTGCTGTACACAAGAACGTCATTCCTGATTGGCGGTACATTTGACCACGTTCAAAATTATTCACTGCGGATTTATTATAAGTTGATGTAGTTCTAGGCAAGTTATTTTCTGTGAGATAAACGTCGCACACCGATTCATAACTGCCAGTCCCGAGGAGTCGCTATTTAGACGTGTACATACTATATATCTTCTCCATGATTCCCGGCTCTAAAAATCACTAAATCTCGAGGCTAGGTTCAGCGGCCTCGTAGAGTTCATTTTTTCTGGACTCCTGTCGGAATGTTTTAATTGTAAGCGTGTTTGTACCGGCATTGTCACATTCCTTGGCATGTGCGCACAGAAGAATGCAATACATTTAATTCTGACTTTTAAAGCGGCAATCCATTTCAACAACTTTTTGTATTTCAAAGCAGAGCCAAAAATCCCATCAATCAGTTTCGGGCTGTTGAGTGTTCCTTTTGAAGGAAGCGGCATTCAACTGAATACAAGACGAATGAAGCCTTCTAGCAAAAGGACTTTATGATCGCATTTCTGTAGGAGAACGATCATGCTGAGAAAAATTTTCCATCAGCTTCATCGCCATGCAAGGATGCCAAACAGCAAGAGTATTGAGCCATCACAGAAATAAATTTACGCCCTTCAGATAACTAGGTTTATCTAGGAAACTGCTTATTAAGGCGGATACTCCAGTTAGTAGGTATGCATTCGAAATCGTATTTTCTAGCGCTTATTTGGACACAAGGGACAAAAGAACGTCTGATCTGTGATTGTTTTCTTTTGTCTCTTCTGTCCAAGTAAGCGATAACAAGTTGTTTCTAGGAAACTGCAGAGTTGAGCTATTATGTTAAAGCATGATTGCATGACACTCCTGCTATTGGAGGATGAAACCAAACAGCTCCCATGTGAGGTCACAATGGATCATTAAAGGTATATGGCATAGTCATTCGAGCTGAAGGGAGCGAGCAGCGAGATATCGGTAAGTAGCTAAAAGATGCTATTTCCGAACCTTTATTCAAAGCCACTCTGCAGTAGCTCCCTCTAACGCTGCTCTATACTTAGCCTTGAACGACTTTGCGATGGTGTGTTATGCGCGCAACATTATTTAGGTTCAAATGCACTTGTGGCTAGTCGGCTTAATTACTCTGCTTAAAAATTTTCGAATATGTTCCCACTGGTTTCTCTCGATAACATATATATTTAATTCACCATAACTGCAATGCAGTGAAATAGAAAACATCACCGGACCGTGGTATGTGTAACGCGTGCCTTGAAAAGGGAGAAAAATAACAAATTAGTTACATGCAAAACATACTGCCCCCCTGAGGGCATTCAAGCATGTTTTACTAACCTTCCGTGCTGTGTGCAGACCGGCGTGAGTATGGAGAGTCAAGCTGACTGGCAAGACTTACAATAATCCTTGACTTGAAGCAAGCCAGTGTTCTGTGAGCCAGAATTTGCGCCAGAAATCGGCCCAAAATGTCTCAATAGTATTTATTTGATACGATACCGTAACGTTGAAATATGAAGCTGCCGTATACCCCTAATGCGAACCCTCGACAGCCCATAACCTCGGGACGCTGGGCATAATCGGATAGTCACACCCCGCAAACATGGATTCGAGAGAGGACGAGCGATTTTGAAACGTTGGTCGCCAAAGCCCTGCACGACAAGATGCCGTAGATACCATGGTCGAAATGTTCGAAATGCCAATATTTAGGACAAAAGACTTGCGCGGAATATTCAGCCGTGCAAGGGGGTTGTGGGGATTCAAGGCTGAGCGAAGGCTACGGGAGGATTTTGGCGTTCGCTGAGGCATACCTGATCACGTAAAAAAAAAAAACTGGCGGTGGTTTAGCTCTGGTTAACCCTGGAGTGACGCAATAGCTACAGCTGGCCGAATGGAACTTGGTCACGTTACCAACCACGTGACAAACCACGTGTTCAGCCACAGCGCCGCGCCTTCGGCAGATGCTCCGCACCACGTGACCAACCACGTGACCAACCACGTGACCAATCACGTGACAGCGTGCGTGGCGGACCCGCCACGCTGAAGGCTCGAAATGCTACCGTAATGTAGGTATCGCTACAAACCTTAATGCGGCATGGCGCCTTACTATGCGCAAAAGCTGCACCCGCTGAACGAATACACACACAAATTCGCGTAGTGACACAAAATACATGTTGTAACAAGCACTGAACGTATGTATGCTTGCCGTTGGGAAGGCTCAATGATTGGGAGGGAGAAATTTCGGTATGTCAGTCGCACGAGCGCGTTTCGCAGAAGCTGTCCCTGCAATTTCTGTTGTAGGTGGTAACCGGGCTGCGAGTTTTATAACATGAGGAACCTTGAACACTTGGACAAGGCAAGTCTATAGGGAAAGCGAATTATGTAGTTTTTCGTGAATCCGGCTTTTCTTCGCACAACAATTTTTTTCTTCTCTCGTTATATTATGGCCATATTAGCCTTTTATATTTCCTGCGATGATCCTCAGTAACACCCCTGCTTTGCCAGCTACGTTGCCAGTATCGCAAATAAAAAAGCGAAGCGTGTTACCACGCGAGGCTGAAAATACCGGCGAGCAGATAAGCTGCGGGTCTTGGCATTAGCGGCAATTCTCTAAATCCATCATTTGTACTTAATGGAAGGCTACCGACATCAGAACACATTTTGCAATTGAAACAACCGGATGAATGTACACGACACTGCTAGGGATGAAGTGCAAAATAAAGTCATTGAAAATGGCGTAAAGAAGGATCATAATATCCACAAATATTTAATTAAATTTCTCACGGATGTTACATGTGTTCTAATAATCTTCTGTACACGCATCCCGCTTCGTCATGCCTGCTTTCTCCCCGGACGACTGTTGACGCCAAGCGCACAGTTGTTTAGCGTCAACATTTTTTCCTAGGAAAGAGATCCGCGCAAAATATTGCTTCTTTAGTTTAGAGACTGCCACCGCCAACTGACACTACCCGATTCCCGAAGGCTGTGTATCATGCATTGAGCGCGTAAGCGATGCTCCACTGCCCTATCTCCGAGCAATCTCTAGCGATCAGTCATTAATTTAACTTTCACCTGCCACGGTGCGCAGTTTGCTCATAATCCTGTGAGCAGGCTGTGATGGCGCCGCAAGGTTACATTGCTTAGGGGACCCACCTGCCTCGCTTCTCTGGGCATTTTTCGTGCATATTTAGCTCACGGTCGACGACGCCGACGCTGACGCCGGGGTTTCTGCGACTCGAGCTCGTTAACTCTGCCGCGTTAAAAAGAAGCTGTCCGAAGATGGAAAAACAGGACCGGGGCGTCTATTTGAGAGGTTTATTGACCAGGCTGGCGAACTCAACCCGGTCAGGCCGACCAGCTTCTTTTTCCTGTACGCTTCCGATTTCCTCCGCTTCATCGTCGACTCAAAGCACGTTACAATATTTTCATAACAGCATCTTACAACTTTTCAATATTCAAAATTTTTCTCCGAAAATGTTGCTACGATCGTCATGATTGGTGGTACTTTTGACAACGTAAAAATTATTCACTTTGGAATTATTATAAGTTTATGTAGTTCTAAGCAAAGTATTTTCCTTGAGAAATACGTCGCACACCGATTCATAACGGCCAGTCCTGAGGAGTCGCTCTTTAGACGTGTACGTAGTATACATCTACACCATGAATCGCGCCTCGAGAAATTGCTAAATCTCGAGCCTAGAGCTCAAGCGGCCTCGTAGTGTTCATTTTGTTGTGCCCTGCTGCCGGAATGCAAGATTTGTAAGCGTGTTTGGACCGGTATTGTCACATTTTTTGGCATGTGCGCACAGAAGAATAGAATACTTTTTAATTCTGACTTTTAAAGCGGCATTCCATTTCAACAACCTTTGATATTTTAAAGCAGCGCTAGAAATCACAAATTAGTTTCGCACTGCTTTGCGTTCCTTCTGAAAAGGCTAGAGAGGTGTCTAAGGAAGAGACATTCGACTGAATACAAGACCAATGAAGCCTTTAAGCAAAAGCGCTTTACATTCGCATTTTTGTAGCAGAAAAATAATACATAGGTTGCTTTGTTATGGTGTAGGCAGCTCAACATCTTCTATCACGTTTATATAGTGGGTTCTGAGGCAAAGTGTGCGAGACGAGTGGTCAGTGGGTGCTTACATGTATTTACAACCTAATCGTAAGTACAACATAAACACGCGACGTGATTATAAAAGAAAATGGAGCAGGCAGAAGCGGCGCAAGGTTGTATTACAGTGCGCCGCGGCGGTTGGTTGCGCATTGGATCGTTGAAGCATGTGCATCAATATCTTCAAAGAAATCTCTGATAAACGCTCTATCGCTTAGAGCTTGCTTACCCACCGGCTTCCCCCATGCTTGCACCAGGCTGGTTCGGGGCACCCGCTGTGGCATAATAACGAAGTATTCGCACTTATTAACGCAGCACGCTACTTCCAACCGGTAATCACAGTCATCAAAGCAGTCGTGTCGACAGCTGCACTTGCTTTGCCTCTGACCATTGCCGCGTTGTCACAAGCTTCGTGCAACAAACTCATATACCAGGCACGATTGAAATTACAGGGCGAAATCACGAGGAAACTGTATATGCTGTTACCAAAGATACCACAAGAAGGAACAAATGGCATCACTTTAACTTCCTTCTCGCTTTCAATGCTTTCAGTGTAAACATCACACGGATGTACCTACTGAGGCTACAGGCGTAAAGTGTGCAAATAATCTAGCGTAAACCAAATATTTTGGTAGGTTGAACATCGCATGCATGGTTATTTCGTAGCGTCAGGCGCTGTGTCGAAGGGCTTTTGCCGTTCAGTTTTAGAACGTTGTGTACGATGTTGTGGGGCAGGGGATCACTCGAACCCGGGCTCCGTTGGGTAGGTAGCGTGTCCAAGCCTTCGGGCTGAGGAAACATTTAACTTAAAGTTTGGCAAACAAAAACAAGCGGATTTATTGGCACTTTGGTGAACTTTTTTACACATTTAAGAAAGAAAGCAAACAGTCAATATTCAAGAGGTCATGCGTCGAGCGGCTGGACGTGCCTTGTCGCCAGGGCCCATATCTCCCCAAGCATTGAGCTTCCCCTGGTTGAGAGCTTCGTACTTTGTTATTCGTGGCTCAGTTGTCTTTTCGCATTTGATTTCTTGCCGACAGTACGCTCTTCTACAATTTTCGACCGTACTGTCACAACTACCAACCGCACTTCAAACTTCCGAATGCAATGCCTTAAGAACATTCGTACTCTCTCGCGATTAAAATAGCTACATGCGCATGGTCTACTGTTATTCCGTAAATTTTTACCTCGCCCAAGCATATGGAGGAAAGCTGATGAATGTTTCACGCCGAATGCAGACCCCACGAAGGCTAACAGCCCTGACACTTATAGTAAGCGCCGAATTTCTCTCTCCTGTGCCGCGCAGAAGCAGGGCCGTCAAATAGCTTTGGAAGGTCACGGTGGTGTATCTGGCATTGGAGACGAGATCCCAAATTGGAGCCCTTGTCAGCGTTCCGTTTCTAAGGCCGTCAGAAACCACGGCCAGCGTTTAACTGTGGTGGGGAGTGTGAGCTTGATAGCCGAGGACATTCAATTAGGCAAACAACAAGTGCTCGACCTTTACGGAGGACAGAGGAGCAGTGGGCTTTTTTTCAATTGTTTAAACATCTCATGCTGTCGTCGCTCCCTATCTAAATTTCATGAGCTCCTGCTCACCCTCAAACTCAATTCCCTACATCCCACCCTACCCATTTTGTACCACATCCGATTAGGACACTTTCTCTGGGTCAGCTCCCTGATATTATGACCTCAACCTCGTACCTTCTTTTTCGTTTATATTTAAAGTGCGGGCTACCAAACTGAACTGCCTTCCCTTGGATCTATCCATATACTGTATTTACATGGAAGTTGGCATTTAAAGATACTTTGCAATATCTGAGACACTTTGGAAAAAAGCCCTTTTTTTTTCAAAACTAAGCGTGGTGCTTGATTTGTGAACACTTTTGCGTCCATGAGCGATATTCAGTAATTTAGAACTACGAATGCTAAAGAGGCACTGCGATAGCAGATAAGAGCGCTGATGCGGGTGCTCCAAAACAGTGAAGAGCTCAGAACCTTGCGGCGATGGGTCTAAATAACGTGTTGGAGCTAAGGAGCAAGTCAAAATTTTCTAAAAGGCGGCGTATGAAAAAAATACGTTATCGTCAGCGAGAGTGGGTGCACCATTGAATACTCATGTCTCTATAGCTGCGGCTGCTACAGCTGATGCACAGCTGATAACAATAACCTTTCATGTGAATGCCATGATGGGAGCGAAATTCCGCTGCTGTGCGAAAACATGTTTCTGCGCCAGCAGCGATAAATCATATTGCAGCGTTTAATGGCACGCACTGACATCTAGGCTCATGTATGGAATACATCATAATCATAAGCCGGCAGCGCCAGCCACAAGAGACAAATTGTTATGAGCGAAACAACATGTACCGAAGACATAACCTCCTGCTTATGCGAACTTGCTGACGCAAAAGGAGTGCGAGCTCATCAATTCAGCGGTCGTGCAGAAATTAAGCAGGCAAGGCGAAGCACGACGCAAGAAAAAAAATCTGCAAAAGATCGCGTAAAAAGCAAGACAAGCTAAAAACCTCGCATCAGGGATTTGAAGGTCCTTGCGTGCACCATTGCAACGTCGTATATCACGCCCCGCGTCAAGCTCTTTCTCTTAGAAAGTCAGGCAGTTTTATAGCCGCAAGCTATTATAGAGTGAGCAACCTCTTAAATTTCAGGAAATTGTAGCGCAAGGGCGTAAGGATTGCCGGGTATTTTATCATACGTCCTCGGAGAAATTGCGGGGGCCACGAGCCACAGTGCTTCGGTCTACAATTTTCGACATTGGCATAGGAGATGGCGAAAGCATTGGTGACATTTGAGGATGAGAGCATACAGTGTAAAGACTAAGAAAGTTTAATAAACTAGAGAACAAACATCTTCTTGTGAGGTTGAAAAAGGTTTTCAATATATCTGTGCTAGTGAAGTTCTTCCTCAGAGCCCCCAGTGGAATTGTTTAAGCTGTGAACAAAAACACACAGGACGGCTAGCCGCTGCGACACGAGTTTCAGCGCCAGCATTGCAGATAAGCATTACTAAATTTTCGCGCCTGCGTAGTTTCCCATGGATGTCGGCTGCGCACACTAAACATGAACACCGCTTGTGGCAAAAAAATGATTGAGTACGCTGTTCGTCTCATTCTTCATTCTTCGCCCTGCTGTGTGTGTTTAAAGTTGCACTCTTCACTTCATGATGTTTTATAACGAAATAGCCCGCCAAAACATCTTACCGCAAATTATTGTCCACTTTCTAGAAGTGTTAGTTTTTCCTCCGTTAGCCCGCGTCAGGTTTGCACTTCTGAAAGGACGCACTATGTGCCGTTGACGATGGAAGCAGAATCCCGCATCCAAGGAGATTTTAGCCACAATAGGGGAGGTCTTCCCGATAGCGGTGGAAGGAGGTTAAGCGTCAGTGAAAATCTTCTCTAGCTGCTAACCGCAAGAACTTTGCATGCTCTCAGGCGGGGCTCTGCTGCTGTTGCCATCGCAAGCTATTTTCTATATTCAGGGGTGGAAATTTACCTCGCGGTTTGAAGAGCACGTCATGTCTGATTTGGGAAGTGCGCTAGAGGTCCTTTCACTCCGAAAAGGGCAGTTGACGTTTAGTGTGCACGCACTATCGAAGAAAAAGATTCTAGGACGCGTGAGAAGCCTTTTCTGCCCATACCCGTCAGGTTCTCTGTTGTCACCTTGTGCCAGCAGGTTAGTTTTACTTTCACGTATACAAGTCTGGACTGAAGCTGCCGGCAAATAAAGAAGTCACTAGAGACATTTAGCACACCATGTAAAGCACTACAGTTACTTTTACCGGAGTAACGGGGCGACCAATGCGCATGCGCGACTTTTATCGGAGGCGAGCGCAGTACGGGACGCACATTTTACCGGGATACCGTAATGGCCGACGCCTTATGGTTTTATTCGTGCAGAAATCCGCACTTTATCTCCTCTAACTTGCTTCGTAGGACATTAATCCGAATGCTTGCGGTAAGCAGTCACCTATTCACGGAATAAAGGATTTTATGCTACTGCACACATTCACACTCATAGACACATGAAAAAAAAAGCTTAAGTATCACTTTTGGATAACTGAAGAGAACCCCAGACTGCTTAGAAAGAACGGCTAAGTGCGCCCGGGTTTCCATTCATTTTGCCATTCTTGTGCTCAATGTCGAAATGATACTGCTGACGAATCAAGCTGCACCTCAGGAGGCGATTGTTCTTTGATGTCGTGGTTTGCAGACAGGAAAGGGGGCAATGGTCTGTCTCTAGGATGCATTTGGCGCTTCCGAAATAGCGTTGTAGTTTCTGGATAGCCAGAACAATGCAAGCACACTCTTTTTCTGGCGCACAGTACCTCATCTCTCAAGAGCTCAGTTTTCGGATTAGGTAGAGCACGGGATGTTCGTTGCCGTCGTCATCCCTCTGGCAGAGAACCGTACCTATCCCTCCATCACTCGCTTTACATTGGACCGTAAATTGCCGGCCGTAATCCAGAGCTCGCAAAACCGGGCGGCTAACCAGTACCGCCTTCAGGTGTGAGAAGAACGCGTCCTTCTTTTCGTCCCAGATTACATTTGTCGGCTCTGCCCGGCGGAGAGCATCGGTCAGGGGGCTTGCCAAAGCTGAATAATCACGGATGTGGTGGTTATAATATTCCTTGAGCCCTAAGAATGCCCGAATGTCCGTCTTTGTTCTAGGCCGCGGGTAGTCTGCTACCGCCAATCTCTTAACCTCACTGGGCTACCTGAAACACTGGCCTACGTTGTAACGCAAATAGTCAACGGTTGCCCTTGCAAGGCAACACTTCTCGGCCTTTACATTGAGCCCAGCTCGACGCAAACGGCTTAACATTGCTCTCAGATGCGATAAATGGTCCGCCCATGAATCTGAGAAGACAGCAATGTCGTCCAAGTAGGGCACCGCAAATGCTTCACAGCACTTTAGAACCCTGTCCATTGGACGGGAAAAACAAAACGGAGCATTTTTGAGCCCGAAGCCCATCTTTAGTTGTTGATAGCTTCCCGTTGGAGTGATGCAAGGTGGGCATCTGCTGGCGAGCTCAATGAGCGGCACTTGCCAGTACCCTCGAGTAAGGTCTAGCGTAGCTACATAGGCTGCTCGACTAACCTGCTTCAATCTCTCCTCAATATTGGGGATAGGGTACAATTGATCCTTGGTGAGAGATTAACTTCTGGTAATCTACTACAGGCCTTGGGTCTTTACCCGGAGCTTCCGCCAAGATCATAGGTGAAGCGTCTTCGCTTTCAGAGTGCTTGATTACTCCTAATTCCAGCATGCGCTTTACCTCCCTATCAAGGATATCTCTCTGCATTAGAGAGAGTCGATAGCACCTTGACCGCATTGGCTCCTCGAAAGTTAGCTCAATATTGTCACCGACAAACGTAGCAAGAAGCGGGAAACACAGCCGTTTACTGGGGCGAGGCTTGCCGAACCGCCGCACTCATTCGAGACAGAAGAAGACATTCGGCCACGCGCTGGGAGACAGGTTCGGCCACCAGGTGGCGCCGGCAGAATGTCGGCAGTGTGGCATTGCCCCCCTCCCTTTCAAGAGGCATCGACTCGATGCCGCAAGCGAGGGGAAAAAACGTAAGACGGAATGTAGCAGCGCAAGTGTCTTCGCAAAAAGGAGCTGACGGGAGTAATATGGATTCATTCGCGCCACGTGCACTACTTAGGACGTCGGTTGTCGAGACGACCGGACAGTTCCTTGAGGGAGCACCTCGTAGGTGCTCCCGAAGGTCGATGACCGCGCCATACTCTTGAAGGAAATCTATGCCCAGAATGAGGTCTTTCGAACAGTCACTTAATACGGCAAATGAACCAGTGAAAGTAAGACCGCGGATATGGATGCGACAGGTGCAGACGCCGATCGGCGTCACTATATGGACACCAGCGGTGCGGATCACGGGTCCACACCAAGGCGTCAGAACCTTACGGAGGGTTGTGGCGAGCTGCCTGCTCATCACAGAAAAATCAGCGCCGGTATCAACAAGTGCGGTCACTCCATGACTGTCGGCGGTTACATAAATTTCAGCAGCAACTAATCGTTCGCAGCACGTCGGATCGAGACGTTGCCGCTCGGGCCGTCGCGTCAAATCGTCGGGTGGAGGCTGTTGACTCTGTGCAGTGGCGGTGGCCCTACCCCCGGAGGACGCCGTCTTCAGTTTTCCCGGCGAGGGGACGTGCCTCTGAACTTACCAGAGGATGAGGGCCGACTGAGTGAAGCAAAGTGCCTTGGAGACGGCGCTCGCGATTGGCGCCGCTGCGAGGTTGGGGGAAGCACCTGAGTGGCCAGGTACTCCTCTATGTCCTGCGGCCTTTCACCATAGCGCGGTAGAGGTGCGTCTGGTGGGAATCCTCTCAAACCCAGCCGCCGATACGGACAATTCCGCAGAATATGGCCGGGCTCCCCGCAGTGGTAGCAGAGCGGGCGATTGTTGGATGTTCGCCATACGTGCGCTTTGCTGAAAGGAGGGCACAGGTTCTGCTGCTGCTCGACGGGACGCAGGTAACGATGGGGTGGTCGTGGTTCGGCAACGGGGCGAAACGCTTTCGGCGCGGGGGCAGGTCAGCGCAGGGCATCGCTGTAGGACATCACGTGCGGCTCCGATAGTGGTGCTGGGGGTGGCTGCACCGCCCGTCGAATTTCATCACGGAGGACATCGCCTGTAGAATGTGTACTTGCTGACGGAGCATCCAAGTGGAGCTGTCGCAGTTCTTCGCGAACAATGCTCCGCACAAACTTTCGCAGCGCCTCATCCCCGGGACCTGGTAAGGACGTGCAGTAGTGAGCGGTCGCTACATTTTCCTGACGGCCGTATTGGGCACTCCGTTCCTGCAATGAACGTTCCATGCTCGTAGCTTCCTTAGCAGAGCCAGAAACGTTTCTCGGAGGGTCGCGCATGAGGCCAGCAAACAGCTGCTCCTTTACCCCACGCGTTAGGTGCCGCACCTTTGTAGCTTCGGGCATGGCCGGGTCGGCCCGATTGAAGAGGCGGGTCATGTCCTCAATAAACATGGCCATGCTCTCGTTGGACTGCTGTGACCTGGAGCGAAGGGCAATTTCAGCATTTTCCTTTCGCTCGTTCGAGCTGAATGTAGCGAGCAGCTCACGGCGAAAAGCTGCCCAGTTAGAAAAGGGATGCCTCGTCGTTCTCCAACCACGTTTTCGCCGAGTCTTGCAGTGCGAAATAAACATTCATCAGCTTCCGCTCGTCGTCCCATTGGTTGAATGCAGCAACCCGGTCAAAACTGGCCAACCAATCTTCAACATCCTCGAACCGGTCGCCGTGGAAGGATGGTGGCGACCTAGGTGCGAGAAGGACGAACGACGGGGCACTGCCAGAGTACTGACCTGTCTGGCTACCAGTGGTGGAAGTCATAGCTCGCACAGGCCTTGTCAATGGCTCGAACTCGGGTTGCAGGCCTCGTAGGCGATGGCTGGCTTTGTCGACAGGTGTGGCGTCCGCATTTCGGGGAGAAGC
Source organism: Amblyomma americanum (assembly GCF_052857255.1). Classification (NCBI taxonomy): domain Eukaryota; kingdom Metazoa; phylum Arthropoda; class Arachnida; order Ixodida; family Ixodidae; genus Amblyomma; species Amblyomma americanum. The sequence goes on along the minus strand of NC_135498.1, from coordinate 57,844,356 downwards.
GTCAAGGATTTCGACAGGGTCAGCGTACATGGGATGGTACCCAGCACGGCTCCACCAAATGTCACCGACAAACGTAGCAAGAAGCGGGAAACACGGCCGTTTACTAGGGCGAGACTTGCCGAACCGCCGTGCTCATTCAAGACAGAAGAAGACGTTCGGCCACGCGCTGGGAGACAGGTTCGGCCACCTGGTGGCGCCGGCAGAATGTCAGCAGTGTGGCAATATCATGCTCAATCATATCAATTCTGCCCGGCCTGTATAAGAAGCAGTCTTCAAACTCTGCTATCAGTTCGCCGAGATTAGACAGCTGAGATTCTTTTAGTTTTGCTCTCCGCTCAGTCCACGTGAGAAGTTCCTGAGCGCTGCTTTCCTTTCCGCTTAGACAGATAGAGTTGTCTTCCATCTACAGAGGAAGCTTCACCGTTAGATTTACCGCTGCCTCTCTCGATTTCTATAGCCCCAATTTAATCGAGTAAAGGGGGAACAGACACTTGCAACCACACTTCCTGGGGTTCTTTAACATGCACTGACATGGAGCAGCACACGGGCCTCTGGAATTTCGCCGCCGTCAGAAATCGGCCGCCGTTACTGGGAGGCAGCCCGCATCTTTCAGCTCAGCAGCCGAGCGCCATAACCACTGAGCCATCGTGGCGACTAGCAGCGTCCTGAAGACAGTCCTTGTCAGCCGCAACCACCATGCCTACATTTCATACACATCCGCAATTAGCGTCTTCTGTTGGCCGCGAATAATGAACACTGCGTGACTGAATAAGGATATTTATAACTGGTAACTGAGAAAACTATAGATTCCCAAAAAAACCCTCTCAAAAATTTATTTATTTTTTATATATCTAATTTATATTTACCTAAAACGTTCATAAGGTGGCATCGGGGGATGGTTGTTATCCTGCCCGAATCATCCACATCACTGCAAAATCTCACATTGAAATGCTTCCTGCGCTCACGCCAGCTGTTTCGGATGATCTTGCAAAATCAAAAGGATGTACCGAACATTTCAAAATCCAGCTGTGATTCTGAGTGTGCAGCGCCTCGTGGCACGTGGTGCTACCAGAGCAAACAATGAGCGTTTGTCCAAATATCCTGGGCTTTATAGCGCCTACATTCGGTGATCATAACGCTCATTCACAACATGCAGCTGATGCCAGTGCAAACTCGTCTGAAATGCGGCTAACTGGTGATGGTGCGGAATGCAACCCTTGAGGTTAATCCGCTGATCTTTCAAAACTCGCGGGCTCTCCATTTCAGCTATGACCTGAGCCCGGACTTCTCCATCTTCGCAATCAACTGCAATGTTCCTTTATGGTGACAAGTGTGGTTGGTCCAGCCCTACTTCCTTTTTGGTGACAAGTGTGGTTGGTCCAGCCCTACTAATGGCCATGACTAGTGCTGCTGACGAACAGTCATGTTATTCCTCTCGTAACACATCTCTACAAGGCTTTTTTAACACAAATTATTTTTAATATCCGTCTCTGCTTTCAAACTTGTATTGCTTTGCTTCTCGAATGTATTTACTGCACACGTCAGTGTGTGCGTTTATGCTTCTTCAGTCGCCTGTGTTCTTTGAGCTGCTCTGCCTCTTTTGCTCGTATTTTTCGAAGATATATATCACCAAAGTAAGCGAGAAAACATATTCTCTGCTATGCTCGAAAAATTGTAGGGACAAGAACACATTTCAGAAATTGAATACATTACCTTTCAGCGCATTAGGCCATTCATCAATTCGCTTTAAAACCTTCAGAACCTTGTCACATTAAGTATTTTAGAAGGTCATTACTAAAGGTTATAAACGCATTGTGCAGGTTATGTACATTGTAGTTTTTTTCTTTCTAGATGCAACTCCATCTTAGGGCTCTTTTAAATTATCATATTTTAACTGAGGCCCCTGTATAGAGGCAAGATTTCTGATCGTGTGCCGTAAGGGTAGATGGGGAGATAGAACTGAGGGAGAGAAGGCCCCGCTCGGTAAGCATAATCGCGAGCTATGGTTTAAGTCCTGATGTTTTTAGCCAGGGCCTCGCAGCCGGGGGCCAAGGTAATCAAACATTGACATGGTCTTGCTGGAGAATATACCTCAGGATGTGGAGAGCTTGCCTTGAGACGCGACCGCTTGTGTAAGATCGGTAGCCGGCCTCTGAGTCGCTGACAGTATGCGAGCTCCGCGAAGGGCCGCCACTCAGTTTAATAGCGAGGGCAATAAATAACAATCGCCCCAGCGGCGGTGGCGTGTGGTGCCTTGAGGAAAGCGGCCAGGTATGAAATGTTGGTGCCGTCTGTGAGTGAGTTTAAGAGACAATACCCGCGTAGATGGCTATGACTGTGATGTTCTGTCCATATTGTTTGGAAAAATGTCTAATGGGGGCCTGTCTTCTGGTCGTTTGAAGTTCGTGGTGCAAGCGGCGTTGGGTGGAGTCATTGTGGAGAGAGGCGGGGAGTACGTCTGTGAAAGCAAAGGTCTAGGAGGCATGGGGTTGCGAATGTGGCGGAGGTAACTGCTGAGATCGTAGCAGACGAGTGTGTTGCGATGTGAGGACCGCGTCACGGGGTTAATCAAAAGAGTTTTAAACGCACAGAGGGAGAAGGCGGGCCGTGTACGTGCACAGTACAACGCTTTGAGCAGTCTTGTAGGGGGTGCGGATTAGGGGGCCGTCCCGATTCACGGTAGTTCGTGTAAGTTTGTGATATGGGAGGTCATATTGCATGCGCCTGATGGCGAGGACCGTGGCTAAACGAGTGGTGTATTTCTGATGCATGCCCTTGACGTGTCCTGCTATGTGGCGAATCATGCACTCAGTGTTAAGGATGGATGCTCGAAGCGCAGTGATGGTATGGGTAGCTTTGCCGTCGTGCTGGATTCAGAGGCCAAGGACTCGCCCAAGCGGGCCCTTCTGGGTGAGACGTTTGCGAATTTGTAGGCAGATAGGGCCGGGTGACTTGTACAGGTGTCACTGAATCCAAAAACCTTCAAATTTCAGACTTGAGAAAACTCCACTTCAAAAGTGACAAGTTCCAGTAGCCATGATTCGTGTGCTTACAGTCGGCGGCGCCGTCTGGAAGTAGCCGATAAAAGCTGTGGCAGTATGTCATCATTAGCTTCTGAAAAGCGCTTCTTTTTGCTTCTTTTACATCTTAGTTTATTTCCCGGGCTGCTACGTACGTCTATGGATTTTTATTAAAGCATTTTATTTTCAATGATTTTTTGCCAGGCTGTTGTGCGTTTATCAACAAACTTGAAGTTCTCAAGTTGAGCGCAGTTTACTATGAAGACCGCGGGTGTCGCCGCAATCCAAGAACACCGTAATTTTGGCCAACTAGGACGGCGGTTTTTTTGAAGCATGGACCCTAAGAGTGGTTCTCGCATCTGGTAAAATTAAGCCCAGTGTGAAGAGATGCGTCGGCTAAGAAAGCAGGACTAAAAGCCGGCACTTCGATGTAATCGGATTTCTGGAAACGTGAATTATCAGGCGCATCAAGGTTTTGAATATCACAGGCACCACACGGGGACTACAAGGAGTTTGAGTGCAACTTAGGCGAAATATCTAGCTACGCTAAAAATTGCGCGTCGAGAGAAAGAACGGGCAACTTCTCTAGGAACACTTGTCCTCCAAAGTTATCCTAAGATTTCATCTGGCTGTGTGCTGCAGTGCGTAGAGCAACAGGAATCCGATTAAAGCTCTTTTTTTGAAACGCAAATGGGAGCGGCTTTTTGATTCGAATGTTATTGATAAAAAATCACAACGCAGCCGATCGCAATTCTAATGAGGCGGAATGCTTGAGATCCGCGTACTCTGCCATGTCAGTGCAAGTTAAAGAATCCCAGGTGGTCGAAATTATCCGAAGCCCTCCACTACGGCGCCGCATAGCCTGGGTGACGCTAAGCCCTATAAAGCCGAACAAAATTATGCGACAGAAGAAAAAATATTGTCTGGATATAGACTAAGCTCCATTTGTATAGGTGAAAACTTCGACCGCTTTCACTATAATAGGGACGAACCTACGATGTTTCGTAAATATTACGAGTTTTCGTCAAAATATGTTTTAAAACGAAAGCAGTATATTCGAAGATTTTACCCAAATTGAGCAAGAGTGACTAATTAAGCGTTTGATGGTAATTTAGTGTTTTCACAACCAGGACAGCACAACTGCGGACATGTCTATTATAGTCGACAGCGCAACGCTCCCGCCACGCACTCTGGGACGCACACCAGCCGGTTGAGGCAAGCAAACGATATGCAGCTTCCCAGATTCTGCACCAGATGGCTTTTCAAAAATCACCCTGTATCAGAACGGAAGAAAGATCTACTTATAAATACACGATCTAGGGCCGCACCATGCAACCAGAAATTTGTGCTTTTTCGACAAGCTCACAATGGGCGGAGCGAACACGCTCCTTTACCAAGCATCACTCAGCTATCATGCTACGCGGAAGATGTGCAAAATATAAAGCAGGAAAATTATTCATGTCTTCTAAACTGCACTTTTATAGCGACAGGGCGTCCACAGCATATCAGTACCTCAACATAGTGAACACCGTGACACAGGTAAGAAAATGAGAATGGGAGCACGTACTTTTGTGGCATAAAAAAGCACAAAGACTGCCATGTTCCAGCGAATTGTCGGCTAACAAAAGAAAAAAATTCTTTAAACCTTGAATTTGAAGGCATGGTAATTTCACTCGCCGATTAAAGTGCAACGACCAGATTGTTGGAAAATTTGGTGCCTTTGCCCCTTTAATTCTGCTTTAAAAGGGAAGCTGCGCATCGATTTTCTCTCAGTCTTCGACGTCATAGATGTTTCAAGTTTAATAAATGGGCAATTCAGTATACTTATGTAGCTTCAGCTTGGTATGTCGATGACGTTGATCTCAAGAGGCTAAGGTGCCAGTTCAGCGTTCTTATGTCGCCGCAGCATTTTATGTCGTTGAAGTTGACAGCAAAGCCAATTGCTCAATTTTATTTGTGTTCTATTGAATTCCCACGTTGTCACCGGTCTCTCTAATTCAAATGGAACAATAATACTGTAAGAGAGTGAAAGGACTCGAGACGTGCTGCGCTAAACCCGACTTTTAGAAGAAGAGCTGCTTTTACATCCTGCAGTTATGTGGTGTGAATGGCAAATAAACAATTGAGACAAAGCACAGTACGGAAGGCTAAAATGGCAGAGAGGGAAGGAAGTACCGAGCAGAACATAAACTCAAAGTAGCGCATTTGTAGATTTTGTTGTATATATAAATAAATACTCAAAAACGTTCGGTCGTGTTCTGTGCCTGCCTAGACGGTGGCTGTACATAGCCCTGTGTAAAATTTCAGATCTAATTATATTTTCTATCGTGATAGAAAGGCATTTTAATTGGGTTCTTTCAGCCATTTCCACTCCTGTAACATATTCTGATCTGTGATGCATGCCCTCATGAAAGAGGCGTCATGCGTATTTTGAGAACACTAAATTCCTGTCATGGAATTTTAAATAATAAGGTTACATATGTCTCAAGACAGAACATGCTATGAATGAGTACCCAAGGTAGTCAAATGTGCATCTTTCTTTAATAGTTATCGCGACGAGAGCCCTGTATTGTGCATTTGTGTACAACATATCATATGTTGCAATAAATTTGACAATGGAAGTTCCCTCTTAAGAAAGGCTGCAGTTTTAAGGCAAAGAACTTGTTAGGCTGCAGTGTATTCAAATTCTTAATAGATATTCTAAATGATTTTTCTACAGAAATTTACTTCGAGAAATGTACTTCTAGCAGTGATCCACTCTGGGTGCATATAATGAGCATTTTAGCATATCCCTACTATATACTGCCATTGTACACCGCTAACACCAGTCCCCAACATCGCATTGCATAGAGCTCTTTTGGGCCAACCACCGGTCAGTTTTTGGTGCCCCTAAACCTTGTGAGTCATACCCATGTGCTGCGTTGGCTGTAGGCGGCAGCAAGGAAAGGCAATATTATACGGTAGCGGCGTACATTGCCCCTATGCTAAAGCTCTAAGCTTAGCGACCGCAAGCATAAAACTGTTAAAATACATATTTGAACCACGGCTACAAATTAGCACATGAAGACACTATAACTTTCAACTAAACTGCATCACGTTGTTGAGAAGACGTGAGCATTTAACTCTGTTTAGTCAAAGCAAAGACCAAAAAACGAGGCACTGGCATGTAGCGTCACGAGCATTTATTTTTCATGATTATTCACGGTGTCAATTTTGCTTAAGGGAATAGCGCTTATTGCTACGGGAAATATAATTCAGCCTGAGGTGAAGCGGCTAACTTGAGAAAGATCCATAGCACGCAAGCTTAGTATAAGACATAAAATGTCAGTAGTGCATGCTTGCACCTCTCAGTGTTTTGCTTCTTTCTAGGGCGCGTTTACCATTTAATGAGTGGCTATTCTGCTTTCTGCGCATTTCTCCATCACCTGATTGATGGTGTTAATATGAGCTATCGTGGAGTATCCTTTATGAAAGCCTGTCTGGTCATTTGGTTGATTAAAGTCTATGGTTGCCCTGACTCTATTAGCGATTACCTTAGTAAATACCTTGGAGGCAATGGACAGTAAGCTGATCGGTCTGTAATTTTTCAAGTACTTGGCGTCTCCTTTCTTATGAATTAAGATAATGTTCGCGTTCTTCCATGATTCTGGTACGGTCGAGGTCATAAGCATTGCGTATACAGGATGGCTGGTTCTTCCACCACAATCTCCCCTCCGTCGTTCAACAGGTCTGCTGCTATCTGATTCTCACCAGCTGCTTTTCCACTTTGCATTGCTGCTAACGTTTTCTTTACTTCCTTTTTTGTTTCTGGTGGGATGACGCATTACTGTGCGCTACTGTCTCTATTGTTGACTGTTTGAGAACATTGGCAACTGTATATATTTATGTAGAACTCTTCGGCTAATGAACTATCTAGTTCATGTTGCTAATGACATTGCCCTCCTTGCCTCTTAACGCATACATCTGGTTTTTACCTATGCCTAGTTTCCTCTTCACCGCTTTTAGGCTACCTCCGCTCTTTAGAGCATGCTCAATTCTCTCCATATTAAACTTCCTTATGTAGGCTACCTTGCGCTTATTAACTTCGATATCTCTGCAAGTTCTATTCTGTCTGTAGGGTTAGACGACCTCATGCTTTGACGTTTCTTAATCGGACCTTTCGTCTCCTGGGATATCTTGCCGGTATCCTGTCGAACCGTCCTAGCCCACTTCTTCTGCGCACTCCGTAATGATATCTGTCAGATTATCGTTCATTGTGGGAATATTAAGATCGTCTTCCTCGGTTAAAGCTAATTATCTGTTCTGCAGTGACATCCTGAATTCCTCTATTTTCCCTCTTACCGCTAGCTAGTTAATGGACTCCCTCTTCACTAGCTTCTTCCGTTCCCTCTTCAAGTCTAAGCTAATTTGATCGGGACCTTACCATTCTGTGATCGCTACAACGCACCTTTCAGAGGACGTGCACATCCTGAACGATGCCAGGTTGAGCGCATAATATGAATTTGGCTAATTAATATCTACTAATTATGCAGTTTAATCACACTATACAAAATAGTGCGACTTGCTTCATACAATAGCCAGCAACAAGCATTTGGTCGCGTCGTCTCAGAGTGTCGAGGCATATTTTTATACCGGCTAAAATTAGCTGGGGCACCCTGTATATAGACGAACCACATTTATAGGATTGTCTGAAGTGAAGTGAATGTGCTGAGCTTGATATATGCCTCATACGGCTGTTTTATGACGTTACCCTATCTTCTTTTTTTGCCAACGCTAAGATTTTATGCACCATCTGCACGCACGCACGCACGCACGCGCGCGCACGCACACACACACACACACACACACACACACACACACACACACACACACACACACACACACACACACACACACACACACACACACACACACACACACACACACACACACACACACACACACACACACACACACACACACACACACACACACACACACACACACACACAAACACGCGCGCGTGCGCGCGCTTGCACGCGCTTGCACCCACACACACACACACACACACGCATTCACGCACGCCCGCACGCACACACACGCACACGCACACGCACACGCCGCCGGCTTCTCTCCTAATGGGACTAGTGATGCTTTCGCATTAAAAGGACACAAACTGCATTCAGCGCTTGTAACTGTGTTTTGAACGAGCGAAACGTGCGCGCTGACCTGAGTGATGCTTACCTGATTGGCGCTGACGTAATTTCTCAGTTCGACGGGCTGCACAATGAGAGAAATAAATAAAATGGGCGCTACACTGAAATACGCAACCGCCGCTCAGTGGTTAAGGCACTCGTCTGCGGAGCCGGAGTACCGGGGTTCGAACCCAACCGCGGAAGCAGCGTTTCGATGGAGGCGAAACTCAAAAGGCGCCGTATGCTGTGCGATGTCAGTGCACGTTAAAGATCCCCATGTGGTCAAAATTATTCAAGAGACGACCACAACGGCACCTGTGGAGCTCAGTCTCAACCTCTCTCGTTATGGAGGCCTGCATAGTCGGGGTCTGTTACGAGAGGGTATGCGGGGAAGTATTGATTTCAAAGTTCTTGGAGGAGCTCCCCTATCCCCAAGAACATGCGCCCTGTGTGAGAGAGGGACCGCAGAGTACTCGGGTCCTCCACAAACAGTATGACGATGAACATCAGGGGGTCTACGAGGACGCAGCCGAATACACGTCAGGCTCCCGTATGGCCTTGGCGGTAGCCGACAATCAAGCGAAGCTTCTGACCTCCAGCTCAGTCATCACCAATCCTATAGTACAGAGGCAGAAGAGGCGGCCATCGAGCTTGTTGTCATACCTGCATCTGCCACAGAAATTACCTCTTACTTCAAATCTGCCATTCTCAGCTGTGGCAATGGCTACATGTCCGTCACTGCTACCAGTTTACTACGCTCCTGGCAGGCCCAGCGCCCTATAACCTTCATTTGGACGCCAGTACATGCCGGCCTCCCTGGCAACGAGGAGGCTCACATCCCTTCTACTGGCCGAGGAGCGCCTGCTATCCTTCCGGGATATTCTCTCGTGCTACCGAGAACAACGAAGGGAATACGCACATCCAGCCCTAATCCTCACCATAGCGCAGGCCGCACACTGGCGACGACTACCAACTCGTACATCTCCATACCCCATACTGCTACACGCTCGATACCCAGACCAATCCCCCCCCCCCCCCATGCAAACTTTTCGGCACACCAGGAGACTTTCTACACGCCCTGCTCACGTGCCCCACCTTCCCTCATACCCCATCACGGACCATGGCGGAGTCTTCCTGGGAGACTCTTCTTACTGAAACTTCACCTCAAGACTAACGCCAGCTCATATCCAGCGCTCTGCGAAGGATCACTCTCCAAGGGCAATCCTTTGCTTTGTAGGGGTGCCTCCTCACAGTGAGGGAGCATCCAAGAGCCATGTAAGGGGCCTCGCCCCCACCATTTACGTCGTTCGCAATAAAAGTTACCATCACCACCACTACTACGGCACCTCTTTCTTCCCTTCTTCTTTCACTCCATCCTTTATCCCTTCCATTACGGCGCGGTTCGGGTGTCCCCAGAGATATGTGGGACCGTTACTGCGCCACTTCCGTTTCTCAAAACCGGTTTTCACTGGTTTCTATTCATTTCTTTTTCTGTTAGCCAGTGTGATGACTGAACGCCAGTATGAGATCCTCGTTGGTGGTCTGCCTATCACTTCATTTTGAATGAGAATTAGTTTTTGGCGAAAAGAAATGGCGCAGTATCTGTCTCACATATCGGCGGACACCTGAACCGCGCCGTAAGGGAAAGGATAGAGGTAGTGAAAGAACAAAGAAAGAAAGACGTGCCGTAGTGTAGGGCTCCGAAATAATTTCGACCACCTGGTGATTCTTAACGTACACTAACATCGCACAGAACACGGGCGCCTTTGCGTTTCGCCTCCATCGAAACGCAGTCGCCGCGGTCGGGTTCGAAACCGGGAGCTTCGGATTAGTAACCGAGCGCCCTAACCACTGAGCCACCGCGGCGAGTCATTGCGGCGAGTTCGCCGAGTCGAACCGAAAAATGAAGAGATAATGATTCTTGGCCTTTGGGGAAAGGAAATGGCGCAGTATCTGTCTCACATATCGGCGTACACCTGAACCGCGCCGTAAGGGAAGGGATAAAGGAGGGAGTGAGAGAAGAAAGGAAGAAAAAGATGCCGTAGTGGAGGGCACCGGAATGATTTCGACCAACTGGTGATCTTTAACGTGCACTGACATCGCGCAGCACACGGGCGCCTTTGCGTTTCGCCTCCATCGAAACGCAGCCGCCGCGGTCGAGTTCGAGCCCCGGTACACCGGATCAGTAGCCGAACGCTCTAACCACTGAGCCACCGCGGCGGGTACGGCAGTCAGGCCCAGAATCTATTTTAATGCCGCAGAATTGAAATCCTCATCAGGAGTAAAAAATGCATTGTCAGTCATACAATTCGTCCATTGGCTGGAGAGAAGGGACGCTAGCAGAGCGGATAATTCTCACTGGCTGGAAAGAACAGACATCACCAGATTGGAAGTGACATTGCTACCCTCCAGCCATCGAGAATCATCCGCTCTGGTTACGTCCGCTCTCTCCGAGGGTTCACTCACTCGCTATAATTCACTTGCCTTCGTTGAATGGGCAAATTGAGGATTAATGCAGCAAAAAAATATGCTTGAGCTGCGCTTAACCCCATTACCCAGTTAGAATAGCAAAATTGGACTTTATCAAAATTTTCGAACAAGTGCAATTAAGTTGATGTTTTCGTGAGATAATATTTAAGGAGCTGGCTACCCAACAAAAATTACACCGCAGCTGCAATGTGAATGTTACTGTACTCGTAATCAAGATAAACTCAACTTTATGGGTCGCACAATCACAAATATCAACTTTGTAGTGTACAGAAGTGTGTAAAAGGCATGGTACAAGTGCATGGTCAAGCACTACAATCCAAGTTTCCTGCCACAATTTTAGAACACCGAACTCCAAAAGCGTTGGCCTTCTGGCCATTCTTATGGCATACCAAGGATGCATCTGGGAAAATGTAACTAACAGCTCCGCAAAATAAAAGATTGCCCATATGTAATGATATAATTTGTATGTCGCTGATAACATTTCTATTTGTTTATGGGCTCCTTACGTGATGTTACGAATAGCGCAATGATAAGTCTCATTCGCGTGATTCTCCTCTTCTCCCGTTCTCTCCGCCTCTCCTCGTTAGGTTGTTCATGGACTGATCGCCTGAGAAAAAGAATGCAAAAAAAACTACAAAGAATGTTTACAACATTCTAATCAGTATGAAAGCACAGATTTTGGCTACGTAGAAGATAACGATGAGCGGGCAGTGCAGCGGGACGGAGCGATCGCGCAAGGCCAGCTGCGGACACGCAAGAGACAACTTTGCTCGGATCAGAACCACCGGATGGGTGCCACGTAGAAGACGACGAAGAGCGGGAAGTGCTGCGGGACGGAGCACTCGCGCTAGGGTACAGACAATGCGAAGAGACAACGCGAACAGGCAGACGATTTTCCTCAGGGTTGGTAGCCTTCGAATTAGTGCTTATGCGATATTAAATTCGGTCAGAATTTAGAGTATCAACTCGGAAGAGCTAGAAAGTAAAGTGGAATAGTGAGATATTTCTTTTGAAGGACACTTTACCAATGCGAACAGTTTGAACTGGCTATCTTGAAAGGAATAGCTTTCACAGATAAAGATGCGCTGCTCGGAAGCACCTAGCGTTACACTCATTATCTATGAGTTTCTCAAAAATATTCTGCGAACGAAATGTGTTCTCCAGCAGACAGGGATGGAAGAAGAAAATGAAGGTGTAACATTTTTCTGTCATGCATTGAAAGTTCCGCATCAACCTGAAAAACCGCAAATTTCACATTTGGGTAGCAGATTCCACTGGTGCAGTGTCCTATCTTCGCATCTCGACGGTGACTTCTATTCCTTTCAAGATGACCAGTTCAAACAGTTGGCCTTCTTAAAAGGCTCTTCAAGAGGATGGTCTCAACGTTCTGTTTCATTTAAGCTCTTTCGAACGGATACTGAGAATTCCTACCTAATGTATTGCTTTTAATTTTTCTTGACAATCAAAAAAAATTTTACGAAGTTCACTGACACATATGAGTAATGAAAAAATGCTAAACGCCATAAATTTCAAGGCATTTAAACACTTTCAATTTCCCTCACTGCTCTGAAGGATATCAGCGCCTACTGTTGCCTCGGCGATCATAAAAATTACAGCTACCGTGCCTGCACTCAGCGAGCTCTACCAGATAAACAAGACATATTGCCTATCCAGAAGAAATGCATTCTTTGTTTGCCGTCGAATTTCACTTTTTCTTCAGTTTTAGTTTTGTTTTTCTTTAGTTCGCACAACGCAATCTTTTTTCTTTTTAATATACCACGAGTATAGCAGTAGCAGTATACAGAGTTTAGAACCTCAAAGCACACAGCGGCTATTGCAGGAACTATGCTGGAGCGCCGTGCATTAATTTAAACCATCTAGTGCTTTCTTACGTGCGCCGACATCGCCTATAGCACTCAGGCGTACTGGAATTTGTTTTCCATCAAAATGTTGAAGTGAAAAAAAAACATTTTGCTCTGTGAAGTTTAGAACTTCGTTGCAACGACCCTGGCGTCAACTTAATCACGACAGAAGCAGACATCAATTCACCGGCAACAAGGCAGATGAATGTTATATATAAAACCTGGACGAAATCATTCGCTTAAATAGCGACGTCAAGACACAGTATATATACCCCGCGGTATCTTTATAGGATTTAGAGGTTCCGCAGAAAGCAAGCAGTTCCGTAGCATTGCTCATGAATGCGGCAAAGCTGGGTTTTTTTCTTGTTTTGTGTCTCCTTACGTGAGTACTATCTCAAATATATCTTAAGCAAAGAACTTCATTGTTATACTCTGCTAACATAGTTGAGGCAAGCATGCCAGAGGGGTAAATGCTCTGTTAGATAAAAGGCGTGACGGCAGTGACGGTGGCTTGAAGTACAAAATGCTTTTGGTTTGCAGTAACTAGAATACGTACATAACACTGCTTCAAATTGGGTTAGTTGGTTGTCGTCATGGTCATAATTGCATTGTCGCGCTTTAGAAATAACGCAAAATGAAAGATAAAGTACATAATTAAATAGTGCTCCATGAACACAGTCGATACACCTAGCAATCAAGGGAAGAAAAAAGAGAAGCTTGTTAAGACATACCAGAAAGAAGACAAGAGTCACAGAAACGAAGGAGCACAGGGGTTTTTTTTCAATAATTTGTGTTGTGCATCAATGGGATATTAAGAGGGTAAGTATTTTTAAGACGGATCAGAAAGCAGAAGGAAACAATAAGATGCTGCCGGAGGCATTAAAACCAACGACCTCTTTATTTTGCGTCCTGTGATGAGCTTCGGCGACGGCTGTCCAATGTTCTACCTTCGGAGGTATTTATGTTTTGTGTGTAACCGAACCTTGAGAGTGTTCACCAGCGCCACCCTCGTCCATAGCGGCGGACGTAGTACATCCTGTATTACCGCGAGTGCCACGTAGGAACGTGATCAAACGGTGAGGGCGGAAGCTGTGCGAGAAGCCTCTTATGCTTCCTACGGCATCAAGAATGCCAGAATCGACGGCGGCATCGATTCAATGGCTTAAACAAACTCGCAACCTCTTGCATTTTTTTATATCTAGGTTGACTTAGCTGCATTAATGTTTCTTATTCTCCAAAGAGAAGAAATCGACACATTGGTCTTCTAAGGCAGACTGTAAAGCTGAGAGGTGAGAGAGGGCTAAAACTCTGGCCTCCTACTCTGCATTGGAAAAGAAGTGAGGAAAGAAGTGAGGAAAGAAAGGGCGTTATGATGGGTTACATTCCCACCTTACTGCTGAGATTCAGAGGATGTTTTCTTGTTGAGGATATTTTTGCATTACCAAGAATATCTAAAACCCTAAAGCAATGTTACTGATGTAATTTATGATGAAAGCCGAATAGAAGTAATGGGAATTATGGCGATGTTAGTATTACGGTCAACGAAACTAATGTAACGTGACTACTTCTTTGGAGCCACCAAGATTTTACATATTTTTTTTGCGATTAACCTCTTGCAGAGCCCGCAAAACTGTGACTTGTTAGTTCGTTTTTTTTTCGGTGTAAAAATAGCAATAAAAACTTACCACCGTTTGCTATGCCTTTGTAACGCCAAATTCGGCGACAGCTATTTGCGATTTGGATTGCGCCTTTCGCACTGCAATCTAGTGCTTCCCACTTAGAGATGCAACATTTTCGAAAAACGTTTTTCTTCCGGTTTTTTTCCGAAATTTTGAAAAAATAGAAAAAAAATTTACTGTTGCATATTACAACAGTTTGTTGTAGAACGTTAAAGCCGTAACTCTACTAATGTAAATCACAGGCATGAAATATTTTATGCCCTTTCACGAAAAAAATGCAATGTTTAACACATCGAAGGTATTCAGAAGCATCACCGCAGAAGCAACCGATTCTTAAATAATTGCGGCTTTTTTAAACTGTTCAAATGTTACGGCTATGATAACACCGAATACTAAAATGTCACGTCTCTTGTGCTGCTGCTATTTTTCGGGAGCACAAGATTTTTTTGTATAAAAATTAAAATCCTACAAACTGACACCCATACTTCTTTCTAAGCCCTCTCTACAAGTTTATACAATATTAGTAGTTCCGTCGCTGCTCCGACTATCAGGCAGTGAAACAGCCGGCTAAGTACTACCTCTTGTTCAGAGTCATTGTTACTGGCATCGTCTGAAGCCTTCATCGCCATATTGAAGTATGCCTGCACAAAAACAATATTTTTCAACACTTCAATGCACATACTGTACGTACGCAAAGTATTAATGTTGGCGCAAAAGCGGCACCAGTTCCTCTCAAAAGCAGCTGATAATGATGAGAACTGTAGAACACATCTATCCATTGCCACCACCGTTTTACTGGCGTCGATTCCGTCGCACCATGTTGAAGGAAGCATGTGGCTCGTACAGGCCCATATTCCCGACATTCACCATATGCCTGACTTGGTCGCATATTTTGCATCATCGGAGTACACTTTTGATACTTAGTGTTTCAAACGCATACTGTGCTCCGAGATCCAGTGAAACGCAGACAAGACTTCGTCGTCAGCCAAACTTTTTCCGTTATGCGTTAGCTTAAGCAGTTCTGCTGCGCACTGCCCGGGATGAACTGAAAACTGTTGGCGTGTTTTCAAGGCTTTTTAGGAAAGACACCGTTCACTTTGCAAAAGGACACAGCAGTGCCCATTCGATCGAATTTCCTCATCTCATCGGACAACTGGGCTTGGTCACTTTCTGCTGCATTGATAGCTTTGCGACGGGCTTTAGCAACATATGACGGGATTTCAATGCGTCCCAGAACTCTTTAGTAAGTCGACCTTTTGGGCACGGTGGTCGCTTAGCTTCGTCTTAACTTCAGCGCGAAAAAAGACGAATACAATTCTGTATTCTGTGAGCGCATGCGCGGCGGAACCTTTATATTTCCAATGCATTGGCGAAATAAAATACGTTGTGTGTGCAGCGATTGTCCGTGTCGTGAGTGTTTTCTTTTCGTTGTGTTTGTCTTTTTTCGTGCTGCAGTTATGTCTGCATCGTCCATAACGTGAAGCGTTAGAGCCGTGCCTTATATTAATTTTTTAATTTAGCATTATCTGCAAGACCTCCTTGTTTTTCAAGAAGCTTTCAACAGAAAGGCAAGCACCACACTCCATCTTGTCTCACTCGGAAACTTGTGGCTCGGGCTCACATTTTTGCCTTAGTTGGTTTCCTGCCTTTCCTAGAATGTGGTCAATACCGCAAGTACCACCAATACCACCTCATTTTCTTTCACTTGTATGCTTAATAGTTCAAATAGAGCCTCGAATTTGGCATTCTTGATGCCATAGGTAGATTCAGAGGGTTGTCACACAGCTTCCGCCCTCACCGTTCGATCAAGTTCCTACGATTCACTCGCGCTTATACAGGACGTACTGCGTCCGCCGCTTTGGACGAGGGTGGCGCTATGGACGAGCGTGCGGCACAAGTAATCGCTCTGACATGAGGAAGTCTCTCAATAACGAGAGCACATGCCGCTTTCGTGTTGCTGGCATTGTTTGTTACTAGCGCCTCTAGCTTGTCTCTGCCGACGTCTTCCATTACAACCGATTTCTTCTTTCATATACATGTAGATAACGCTATGCCCGTAATCGCCGGTGTGGATTGACTTGAAAAAAATATGTAAGTTAACGACAGACTCTCCTTCGACGTTCTTCAGCATCAGTGACAAGAGTGATGCACGAAGCTTTTTTACATACTTCCTCTCACAGATATTTTAGCCGCTTCGTATACTGCATCAAGCAGTGGGTCAGCCAAGCTGTGCCGCCTTGTTGGCTTGTAGGAAGGACTTAGTGCTTTAACTGTAACCTGCCAGCATTCATTTGTCCCTAAGGTCAACGGAGAGTGAGAACCTGATGTAGCATTTGCAAGCGCTTATTCAAGGTTTATTGCGTTCATTCATTTTCGGTGTTCATTAATTTTTTCGGTGTTCGCTCTTTTTCAAGTGTCATTGTATCGATGAACTAAGTAGCCATCCCACTCGCTGACGCTTTGCCGCATACTGCCCTGCCCACTTCTTCTGAACATCAACTCTTCCTAAAAGGCTGTTAGAATGGCTTCGTGGTGTCACTTCCTGTCAAGAGTATTTCAGGCGCAGAGAAAAATGTTTGGAAAGGCGAGCGGCATTGGGAAAAGCGCAGCTGTTGTTGCACTACTCAGAGTCTGCGGGTCTCTGTTTCCCGCCAACGTTTTTCTTTGAAGTGCATCCAGACTTCGGAAAGTGGCTGCACCAATACAGAGTCCGCTTTTACACTGCTTTAACGGCAGTCATGCACAAGTGTTGGAAGGAAAGCCAAAATACGGCTGTAAGAAGCACCAAACCGCGAGAAACGGCACCCAAACTATGAAGCTCTGCTGGGGGTGGAGCTGACATTACGCCACATCGATGGCGATTAGTCAGTCGTCATTCGACGGTTCGGTTTCAGTGGTGCACTGTGTGCTGCCGAAGCTTTATTGCTGCCCATTTTTCTACTGGGAAATTTCCGCGATTTTTTCGAGCTGCGCTAAAATAAACAGAAAAAGAAACGTTTTTTTCTTTTCGGGATCTTCCCGTTTTGTCCCCTAGATTCACATCTGTATTACCACTATGCGAATACAGCGCTCAGAATGCAAACTCCTTTCCGGGCTGCAGCGAGTATAGTGTCATGCCGTTTTACTCTTAGTTTCTCATTCGTGCTATGTCAACGCGCCAACACCAAAGAACCGAGAAACCTTTTAGGCGAGACATAACATCAGCAGGTGCTTCACGTTCAGATGGCAGATACCGCGGCTAGCAACATCTTTTCCTTCCATTTTCATTTGTTTAATAAATAGTCACCAACAGCAACAAATCACCGCTGAAATCTCCGCTGTAGCTCCGGTACTTCACTAAAGAGTTCCAGAAATCGACACTGTAGGCGTAAGAACTATCGCCTCGGAGCCGCTGCCCAACCAATCGGCTGAAATGCGGGCCCTTCTAAGCGCACGACAGTGTGCGCTAAGTGGAGTAATATCAGTTTGCCTTGTCGTATGGGCGCGCAAGTTTTGAGCGTTGCTGCTGAATTACAATGCTGAGGGTGAAGTGGCCACTGAGTTTCGCTGGGGTTTTTTACACCCATCCGTGTGCACATTTTACTTAATGGAAACGAGTTATGAAACATGCTTTGAAAAGGAATACACTTTCCGTCAAAATATTCATTGCTTCGCTGTACACTGTTTCGTTAGAATGGGGCTTGATTGTAACAGCACCAGTTGAGCTTGGAAAACTAATTCATTGCATATTTTGCATATTATAGTTACCTGACATTTGAAAACCCGTGTGCTATATTTCGGTTTCAGAAGTATGGCGCTGGAAATTTGAAACTGAGTTTTCTGCAGGAAACAAATGTTAACTGTATTTATTTTCCGAGCCTAATTACTTCGAACAAACAACTCAAGAATATTTGGTAGAAGCGATATCAATATTCCAGTGTTTACGCCAATTTCCCAAGAAAATTTGCTTAAATATTCCTGCCGCTTTGGCATGCTAAATTCTTCTTGACCTTACTGTTTTCATGATTAAAGAACAGGAAAGGCAAGTTAAACACATCTAATTCATTTCAACGCATTTCGTTCACATGAACGAGACCTATTTTCGTTAAATCAAATTATAAAATATCTTAATGCGATAGCGTTAAAGGCGCCAGTACCCAGGAAATCCAATGTCGGCGTTCGCGTTATGATCGAACGAACAATCACGAGCATGGCTCTGGCAGGTAGACCCAGAGAGCGACCTAGGAGGCAGGTCGGCCACCTAGGTCACGTGACGTTGAGGCGTCATCACAGCCTACCCACTGTATTGTTAGCAAACTGACCACCGTGGCAGGTGGCAGTCAAATTAGTCATTGCTCGCCCAGGAAGAGCAACCTGGGTCGCACAAGGCCCACCTATGGCAGCAGCTGCCATCGCAGGGCAGTGGCGCATTGCTTAACCAGTGCACCATTGCGCCAGGAAGGGTGTGAAGACTGCCAGAGATCTATGAATGTAAGGTAGATAATGACATTCTACGTATATGGCAATAAACCCATTACCCTATAAAGCAGAGCTTAAGTGCCCCTACATTTTTTTTGTGCCATGGTTTCAAGTGTGTTGCTAGCACCACCCTGTGGCTGCGCCGCCACATTGTCACGTGGTTGGTCACGTGGTGCGGAGCAGCTGCCGGCGGCGCGGCTCCGTGGCTGATCACGTGGTTCGTCACGTGGTTGTTCACGTGACCAAGTTCCACTCAGCCAGCTGTAGCTATCGCGTCACTCCAGGTTTAACAGGAGCTAAACCACCGCCAATTTTTTCAATTTGGTGTTGCGAAGTTGCTTCAACTAGCTCACCAATTATTGCATCGTCTCTTCATGCCTCTTGTTCGTTTTAAATCTTATTTACTTTGCTGCTTGTTACATAGTTTAGCATCGCCTTTATTCACAAATATTTGTCAAGGATCCTGCACGCCCTGCTTTCAATGAAGGCCGCCACCGTCTAGAAGACGTTGAAGTAACGAGCGTTAGCTGTTTGCTTTACTAGATGAAGAAAGCGAAGAAGAACGCGCCGCTCGTGTCGAGAAACCGAATGTTATCATCATCATCATCATCATCATCATCATCATCATCATCATCATCATCATCATCATCAGCCTTACTACACCCACTGCAGGGCAAAGGCCTCTCCCATGTCTCTCCAATTAACCCTATCCTTTGCCAGCTTCATCCACCCTTTGCCTGCAAACTTCTTAATCTCCTCCGCCCATCTAACCTTCTGCCGCCCCCTGCTACGGTTACTTTCTCTTGGAACCCACTCCGTTACCCTTAAAGACCAGCGGTTATCTTGCCTTAGCATTACATGCCCTGCCCAAGCCCATTTCTTTCTCTTGATTTCGACTAGGATGTCATTAACCCGTGTTTGTTCCCTGACCCACTCTGCCCGCTTCCGATCTCTTAACATTACACCTATCATTTTTCTTTCCATGGCTCGCTGCGTTGTCCTTAACTTAAGCTGAACTCTTTTCGTTAGCCTCCACGTTTCTGCCCCGTAGGTGAGTACCGGTAAGATTATGCTATTGTACACTTTCCTCTTGAGGGAAATTGGTAAACTGCCACTCATGATCTGCGAGAATTTGCCATATGCGCTCCACCCCATTCTTATCCTTCTAGATATCTCCCTCTCATGATCCGGATCAGCTGTCACTACCTGCCCTAAGTAGACGTATTCCGGCACAATTTCTAGGCTCTCGCTGCCAATTGTGAACTGTTGTTCCCTTGCTAGGCTGTTGAACATTACCTTGGTTTTCTGCATGTTAATTTTTAGACCCATCGATCTGCTCTGCCTGTCTAACTCGTTGATCATGATTTGCAGTTCGCCTCCTGAGTGACTCAGCAAGGCAATGTCATCAGCAAATCTCAGATTATTTAGGTATTCTTTATTTATTCTTATTCCCAACTGTTCCCAATTCAGGCCTCGAAATACCTCCTGCAAACATGAGGTGAACAGCATTGGCGAGATCGTGTCTCCTTGCCTGACGCCCTTCCTTATTGGAATTTTATTGCTGACTTTATGGAGGACTATAGTAGCTGTGCAGTTGCTATATATATCTTCCAGTATTTTGACATAAGGCTCTTCTACCCCCTGATTACGCAATGCCTGTATGACTGCTGAGGTTTCCACTGAGTCGAATGCTTTCTCGTAATCAATGAAAGCTATATATAGAGGTTGGTTATATTCTGCGCATTTCTCTATCACCTGATTGATAGTGTGAATATGATCTATTGTGGAATATCCTTTACGAAAGCCTGCCTGATCATTTGGTTGATTAAAGTCTAACGTTGCCCTGACTCTATTAGCGATTACCTTAGTAAAAGTTTGTAGGCAACGGATAGTAAGCTGATCGACCTGTAATTTTTCAAGTCCTTGGCGTCTCCCTTCTTATGAATTAAGATAATGTTTGCATTCTTCCAAGCTTCTGGTACAGTCGAGGTCATAAGGCATTGCGTATACAGGGTGGCTAGTTTTTCTAGCACGATGTCCCCTCTATCCTTCAACAGATCTGCTGTTACCTGATCCTCCCCAGCTGCTTTTCCCCTTTTCATTGCTTCTAAGGCTTTCTTTACTTCATCTTTCGTTACTGGCGGGATGACGCATTGCTGTGCAGTGCTGTCTTTCTCATTAGCGCTCTGATTACATTGGCTACTGTACAGGTCTGTGTAGAACTCTTCGGCTACGTTAACTATCTTATCCATATTGTTAATGACATTGCCCTGCTTGTCTTTTAATGCATACATCTGGTTTTTACCTATGCTTAGTTTCCTCTTCACTGTTTTTAGGCTACCTCCGTTCTTTATAGCATGCTCGATTCTCTTCATATTAAACTTCCTTATGTCGGCTACCTTGCGCTTATTTACTAACTTTGATAGCTCCGTTCGTTCTATTCTATCCGTAGTGTTTGATGCCTTCATGTTTTGGCGCTTCTTAATCAGATCTTTCGTCACCTGAGATAGCTTCCCGGTATCTTTTCGAACTGTCCTACCGCCTACTTCTACTGCGCACTCCGTAATTATTGATGTCAGGTTATCGTGCATTGAATGAACATCAAGATCATCTTCCTCAGTTAAAGCCGAGTATCTGTTTTGCAGCGCTATCCCAAACTCCTGTGCTTTCCCTCTTACGGCTAACTCGTTAATGGTCTTCTTCGCTAGCTTCTTCCGTTCCCTCTTCAAGTCTAAGCTAATTCTAGACCTTACCATTCTATGGTCGCTGCAACGCACCCTTCCGAGGACGGCCACATCCTGAATGATGCCAGGTTTAGCGCATAGTATGAAGTCGATTTCATTTTTAATCTCACCATTGGGCTCTTCCAGGTCGACTTCCTGTTTTCTCGTTTGCGGAAGAAGGTATTCATGATCCGTAAATTATTTCTATCCGCGAATTCGACTAATAACTTTCCCCTGCTATTTCTAGAGCCTATCTCATAGTCACCTACCGCGTGGTCGTCAGCCTGCTTCTTTCCCACCTTCGCATTGAGGTCGCCCATCAGTACAGTGTACTGCGATTTTGCTCTATTCCTTGCTGATTCTACGTCCTCATAGAAGCTTTCAACGGTCTGGTCATCATGGCTGGATGTGGGTGCGTAGGCCTGCACCACTTTCAGCTTCTACCTCCTATTCAGCCTAATTACTATAGCTGCTACCCTCTCGTTAATACTGTAGAACTCCTCTACGTTGCCGGCTATATCCTTATTAATGAGGAAACCCACACCTAGTTCTCGTCTATCCTCTAGCCCGCGATAGCACAGTATGTGTCCGCCCTTTAGTACTGTATACGCCTCTCCTGTCCTCCTAACTTCGTTAAGCCCTATCACATCCCATTTAATTCCCGCTAGTTCCTCGAACAGCACTGCTAGGCTAGCCTCACTAGCTAAAGTTCTAGCGTTAAACGTTGCCAGGTTCAGATTCCAATGGCGGCCTGTCCGGAGCCAGAGATTCTTAGCACCCTCCGCTGCGTCACAGGTCTGACCGCCGCCGTGGTCAGTTGCTCTGCAGCCGCTGGGGACTGGGGGCCGAGGGTTAATTGGTTTGATCATAGAAGGTTGTGGCCAAGTACTACACTAGGGTGGCCAAATCCTGCTCTGGTGAGAGAGTGCGTTGTCGGTTCTGGTCACCGAGATAAGGCCGCACTCCGGGCCTGGTTATGCAATTCCATCGACACGCGGATTTTTTTTTTAAACCCGGTGGAGAATTGCGCGGCACCAGGATTTGAGCCCCGGTCCTCTTGCACGCGAGGCGGATGTTCTACCTCTACGCCATCGCTGCATACCTGCATACCTGCAAACCGAATGTAATACCCTTTGAAACTGGGTGGATTGCCGCCATGCTCGGCTGCGGGTGCACGCACGCCGCCTAGTGGAACGACTGAAATTTTTTCCAGTGACTCTAGGAACGATCGCCGCCTAGCGCCATGTATCAGAGAAATTATGATGCACGTCTACTTATTGTCGAGTTGCAACCCCTCAAGATACGTCCCAAACGGAATTTGATTCGTTTGGGGGATCAAGGTGGGGCTTGAAATCAGCTTGCAGTGCGCTATGGTAACGCTTCAATTAGTAGAGAGTTATAGCATATCGTTACCGTGTTTACATTAATGTTTACCGGGCACGGATAGCGACATCTGCGCATGCGCCGCCACTTACCGGTCCGCTGGAACTTTACGGATTCTCTTTTAGAGTTGCGGAGAGTTAGCGTTCGCTGGTAAACAATTGTGGCGGCGCCCTGCGCGGCCGCTTCGGACCAAAAACAGCACTGCCGCCGCGTTTTTCGGCGCCATTTGTCGATATAAATGAAGGCATTCGCATTTAACTTGCAGACTCTCACTCATACATTGAGGTTTGGGTAAAAACTAGGCCATGTTTTTGAGATTATTTGCTGATTTTTGAGCAGTTAAGGGTAACTATATGTCGTGTACATAGCCAAATCGCAACTACACTGCAGCTCTTCAGTTTTGTGCTCGATTTAACATTTCTTTATATTTTCATGATTTTTTCGCCGAAAAAAAAAGACTGGTAATTCTCTTACTATATTCATCAGTAAATGCAGAAAATAAAAAGTTTCTCCGGCCCGGAGTTGACGCAATTTAACTTACTGCCACTAGATGGCGCCACCATGTTTACATCCAAACCCACAAAGCAACGATGCGGCACGGCAAACAGGTGTCGTAGTTGTGCTTTTTTACAGTGTTCGCAACGCAACGTGCGCTGTGTATGCAAGCTTACTGCGGTTTACGTAGTGAAATTGTCTACTGGCCATGGGAGGCAAAGGTGCATAACTTCACGGGCCCATTTTAAAATGCGCTGAGTCGGCTGTTGGCTGAAGTGTAGTCGGTACGTCTTTATATGCAGAGAAAAAGTGTAGCATCTCACGTTATAGAAATGTTTGTAATGCATCCATATCTTTTTCCTTAAAAGCTGGGCATCTGCCATCATCATCACTCGTTTTAGCCTTACGGTAACTTAATTGTTACGGGAGAGTTGGTACGCTAAAACGCCCTCTAGCGTGCGCCACGCTAACCGGAAAGTCCGGCGTTCGGTAGCACGGTAAACGGTAACTTATACACGGTAACTATATGCTATAACTCTCTAGCAATTCCATGTATACAATGTTTGCCGTCGATGTCGGAGTATATATAGCTGAACAAATGCATACATGCATAGCGGTCCCGTATCGGACAGTTCTCCAACCCGTTTTAGGATATTTTTGATAAGGGGGAGGGGGGAAGGGGTACAACCGATTTTATTGACCGCCATCTTGGATTATAATTGGTTTTTGGGGAAAGGAAATGGCGCAGTATCTGTCTCATATATCGTTGGACACCTGAACTGCGCCGTAAGGGAAGGGATAAAGGAGGGAGTGAAAGAAGAAATGATGAGAGAGGTGCCGTAGTGGAGGGCTCCGGAATAATTTCGACCACCTGGGGATCTTTAACGTGCACTGACATCGCACAGCACACGGGCGCCTTAGCGTTTTTCCTCCATAAAAACGCAGCCGCCGCGGTCGGGTTCGAACCCGGGAACTCCGGATCAGTAGTCGAGCGCCCTAACCACTGAGCCACCGCGGCGGGTCCATCTTGGATTCGAGAAACCGAAACTGTGCCGCCATTTCGCCTCCTGACGTTATAATCACATAGTTCTACCTCTATCCACCATATTGGACCGTGACGTCATCATTGACACGAGGCAGGTGGTTGTTTCTACAATGCTATTGTAGATGGCGCTACAAGACTCAATGCGAGAGGCGCTGTTTTCTAGTTGCAGCCACAGATGGCGCTTTGATATCACGGTGAAATGGAGAAAGCGAACTAGAAAATTGGCAAGAAAATATATGGACAGCAGTAAAGGAGCAAATCAGCAATTATCGGTTAAGAAAAAGGTTAAAGACACAGAGAGAGTTCTGTGGAAAACAGGGATGCTGACGAAATCAGCACTGGGAACATACAGGATTTTAAAGCAGGAAATTGCCATAGAAAATATCTATAGTAATTGTAGGGGAAGCTCTGTATTGTTTGAAGCAAGGACGGGAGTGTTGCGGACTAAGACATAGAGACAGGTACCACGAGTTAGACACGTTGTGCGTTACGTGTGGAGAGGAGGAGGGAACGGCTGAACACTTGATACTTTTCTGTAAAGAGCTTCACCCTAAACTGGAAAGCAGCGGGGCTGATTTATCCAAGGCATTGGGGTTTAAGGACAGTGAAGGGAAAGTAGATTTTAAGCGGGTAGAAGTAACCAAGCGAAGGTTATCTGATTGGTGGCTAAAATCAAGACAAGAGTAAAATTTCATGTCATGGCTAGGTTGCTTGAGCCATCGCCCGATTTAAAGGATTCAGCCGTATCCATCCATCCATCCATCCATCCATCCATCCATCCATCCATCCATCCATCCATCCATCCATCCGTCCGTCCGTCCGTCCGTCCGTCCGTCCGTCCGTCCATCCATCCATCCATCCATCCATCCATCCATCCAACCACCCATCCATCCATCCATCCATCCATCCATCCATCCATCCATCCATCCATCCATCCATCCATCCATCCATCCATCCATCCATCCATCCATCCATACATACATACATACATACATACATACATACATACATACATACATACATACATACATACATACATACACACCGAAAGACGCGGGTTCGATCCCGGCCGCGGTGGTCGAATTTCGATGGAGGCGAAATTCTAGAGGCCCGTGTGCTGTGCGAAGTCAGTGCACGTTAAAGAACCCCAGGTGGTCGAAATTCCCGGAGCCCTTCACTACGGCGTCTCTCATAGCCTGAGTCGCTTTGGGACGTTAAACCCCCTCAAACCAAACCATACATACATACATACATACATACATACATACATACATACATACATACATACATACATACATACATACATACATACATACATACATACATACATACATACATACATACATACATACATACATACATACATACATACATACATACATACATACATACATACATACATACATACATACATACATACATACATACATACATACATACATACATACATACATACATACATACATACATACATACATACATACATACATACATACATGCATGCATACATACATACATACATACATACATCTGGTAGATACCTCACGAAATCTCAAATCGTGATGAGTACTTGCTGCCACAGATGGCGCTGTGATCAAGGGTTGTAACAGACCGCACGAAATCTTGAAACGTGATGAGTAAGAGCGAACGCTCTTAAAAATACATCATCTTCTTTCTCTCAGGTTTATTACTGTAATCTGTGCAAGAAAAAAGCCACACATCATGGTTGCTTTAATTAAACCCTCCCCTATACTGCAAAAGTACTGCCGTTTAAAGATATGGACCACTCGTGCGCATGACGGCCGTCCAACAGTACAAAATAACGTGAGCAGTTATTTATAACCACTAACCTTATTCTATGATAGCCTGTTTGATAACATCCAAATATGATTCTTTCCTATCTGCGGTCTTTTGCACTTCTGCGGACCACTCTCCTCGCATCTGGTACGAATTTAGAATGTTGTAATTTAGAAGTTAACTATTTCTGTGGTTGACCACTCCAAATTAGACTTCTATCTGATACCTGAAACTACCGCATCTACTCTTGCATGGGTCGACACATTGTGTGAGTCTTTCTTTATACTTCCACACCGAAAACAAATTTGAAGGTTGCATTCATAAACAGTTGAAGCCACTAGATGCTAACGTACTATCAAAGCAGCCAGAGCTACGGGGCGCTTTGAGGAATTCATCACCGAAGTGGAGCTACGGCTGCTCTTCGCAGTATATAGAACACTTTTAGGCGAAATCTAGATCACGTATTCATTTTTTGGCGCCTCCGCGCTTAATATGATGGCTCGTTGAAATGCTGCTGAGAACGGTAAAATACTGCCGGTAATGGCTGATTCGCTGCTGAGTAATGCGAGAATTTTTTTTTTTAGGACTCTGCATCAAAAGCGCGTGTTCTATGTGGAGATGAGCGTATATCCCGCTGCGCTCTTCGGAGCACCAATTCTATTTCGAACAGCAGCCTGAAAAGGCTGACAGTTGAGGCCATGTATTTGTCTTTTTACCCTGTAATGTTGGATGTTAACCCTCCCAGGAGGGGTACCCAGGCCACATCTGCCGGGCGGTCACAGAAGCTAACTCCGACCTTATGTCGGTATCTTGCTTATGACCTATTCCACACAGCAATCCGGAGCAAGATATCCGTCACGAACTAGTCAAAAGTCAGGACCTGAATCCAAATCACCCACTGAAACAAAATATTCTGTACCACGATGCTAGAAAACATTGTACAAATCGCTCATTTTCGAATTAGAAGTTACCTGAGAACGTTTTGCGGTGCTCTCTTGAAAAAAAAAGAAGCCGTTCGTGAAACCTTCGCGTAATAAAAAGGGCAGCAAGTCGCACAGATTATAAAAGCTCGAACCACGTCAAAACTCAATGCTTTCCGCAGCAGCATTGCTGGAATCTTTATTCCTCCGTTTTCTGAGCTCAATTAAACCGCTTCATACATTCCGCACAGCGCTGCCAAAGCTATCGCGTGTCTATACGGGCTGGCAACGCCCATACCTGAAATGTAGTGTTCATTATATCCAAAGTAGACAAAAGCACTTTTTATCGTGATAAATATTATGTACTGTATGACTGCAACTTCCTGGGCTTCCTTTTTCTCTTTAGCACATTTCCCTCCAACCTCTCTAAAAGACCTCAAGGAATGATAGTGTAATGACCCGTAGTGATACGCGGCAGTCTCGCGTATTCGTTTTTACTTCATCCGCAGCAAAAAATTCGCTCGCCATCATTGCACATTACATCAGCCAGCTCAATAACTGAACGCCTGATAACTTTGGCCACGATCTGCAATGCTCAGCAGGACGTTTTATATCACCCTTTGTTTTAGTCCGAACTGTCACCGAGGCTTGTAGAAGCTTGAGTGATAAGTAGCGGGTCATTAGGGTCCGAGGGTGGACTTCCTGCTTAATTTTGTCCACAGTTCAACCTATACTTGGGTAAATACGGTATGTAGTTTTGCATGCTCGCTTATAAGTCGTGAACATCGATGCTTCAGCAGGAATTTAATGCCGTTTTAGGAATGGATGGTGCTCTGCGTGGTGCCGCCCCCGGGCCCCGGGGTGCCACCTATTCAAACATCAGGGGGTGAGTCTCTTTTTTGCTCTTTTTATGTAATTTTCAGTGCATGTAGGCACTTAAGGTGAGCAGCTCAGTTTATGTGTGATTAGTTTTACAACTGCATTAAATAGCATCGCCATCGCAGCATAATATATATGGCAGGGGCGTCGGACAAGCTCCGCAAACTTCTCGTGCACTGTCCCTCGTACTGGCACCTGGGCAAGTTGATTTTTCTAGTATATCAAGAATAGTGGATTCCAGGACCCTTTCAGGGAACCTTAATGCGCAATCACAAAATACTGGAGCCTTTAACGTAAGTGACGGCTGTGGCAAGTAGGCGCCGAAGAAAGGGGAGTAGAAAAAAAAGAGCACATGCTGTTTCGTTGCTTTGAAAGCACTTTCGCATTAGATTTGCTAAACGTTACGCAGAGAGACAACATCCTTTCATGCACCACAAGTATATCAAGGAGCGGGAACTCCTTGTTTACATGCGTTCCGTTTCATAACACAAGTTTTTAATGCAAACCCCTAGAAAAGGTTTGACGGTTTTCAAGCGCTAGCTGCCAGTGAATTACTTGCTACAAAATTTCAGAAAGTAGTAAAAAACGTATTGTAAACTGATTTAACCAGGCAAAATTAAAATCACTGCCGCGTAGCCTTCTTCTAGTAGCTGAATCAATGTTGCTTGCCAAGCCAGATTCGAAGGTCACGCTTTCCGGCCTTCAGGTGTTCAGTAAAGAGTTAAGACGCATATAGATGGGGGCGCCTCTATTTCTGTCTAGGTTGAAGGCTGCTGAACAGTGGGAAATCAAGACAGGACAAGGAAGTGCGTACAACAACACGAGCACTCATTTCCAACTTTTTATTTCTTGATAATATCAGACACATTCACGCACACAAAGCGCCACCAAGAAAGGAAGAGAACATTCAGGATGATTGGCACAAATCATACCACTCAGTTTTTGCTGATCGCCGACCACTTAAAAACATAAGCACTTTTCTTGTTAGCCCGAACAATGCCGCGCTTGCAATCATATTTTGCTAACGCGCAGTCCTCATAGCTTCAATATCTTCCTGAAGCCGAAATCTTTGTCACCTCACTTTGCTCAAGAACATTGCTTAGTTCCATTTACAGAAGTTAAACCGACGTTCAAGATAGGCTAAGGAAACATGTGGGAAGTTCCAGTTAAACTCAGAAGATTTTAGTCGAACACAAAGCTCCACATACTTGTATATGTAACACATGTTCAACATACCGTCAGCTCGCGAATCTCGGCCTAATCGATGGCTTCACTACTCAGCGTCGCTGCACGAGAAGAGCGTCTTACCCGGCTTTTTGTTTAGCGTCCTCTCATTGAGTGTTTTGGACTCCGAGGGCATGTTCACACATATTGAACTGCATGAAAAGAACCCTTTGCACGTAGAGCACATTTTCGTGCATGACATTGCTTGGCCACAGATATTATGAGCGATCTCCATGGTCAAAGCTGATGATGTTTTATGACACGAAGATGTAGTGTTTACATGACCATTTATTTGCTCGCATTTGCATGCTGTATTACTTTAGCTTTATGTTGGGAACAAGTAGACTTGTACTGAATTTCTCAGTCAGCTGCTGAAGCACTCACGGCAACCACATAAGAGAATAACTACAGGAGCTATATGAATCACAATATGGAGTGATTAGCTTTATATTTCTAGCTGTGTTATGGAGAATTTAAATCACGCAAAAATGAGGCAAATTTGGAATAATCATTTATTCTGCAGGCGACACCAATCTAAATATACGGCTGATCCTGCCAAACTTAAGGTTTCTGAAAACCAAGAAGGCACTTCGCAGCAAAATCACATTTCCAGCTATCATGCGTTATCACTTTTTTCCGCATGTTTCTTTCTAAAAACATCCACAAGCAGCTGTTTGGACCCGAAGTCATTATGCCTAGTGAAGGACCGAAATTAAAATAAACAAAGCAGAAACACACCTTATGAAAATGAGATACAAACAGATGCAAAAGCTTCTATTTTAACAGTGGAAATTCTTTACATGCTAATTACAACTAACATTAGTCAACAATTGCAGAAATCAAATCGTAAATGTTTGCATGAACTGCCCGAGTTGCAGAAGATGCACTCGAAGCAAACAGGTGGTCCTAAGAAAAATCTTCCTTGACGGGTGTTTTTTTTTTGCACTAAACTGTTTGTGTTCACATCATATATAAAAATTTTTAAATCGTTCATTCCCTTCCATCGACTACTTGTGCTATGCTATGTAGCTGCCTTTTGTTTCACGCGCCTTTCGTGATCGATGTCTTTTGTGAATGGATATCGCTTAAAAGGCTCAAGTACATACAATAACAGCAACTGGCTCACTAGTCTCGATTTCTCTTGGCTAAATAAAGGTAATAAATACGTTCAGTGTTATGTTCAGTGACAGCCCACTCAGACCTTCGTCAAGTGCTAGATATCACACGAACGATGCGCATGCGTGCGCATGCAGTCACACGAACGATGCGCATTTATCGGACCCATCCATTCACTGGAGAAAGAGAAAGATGCACCGTAAGCTCAATGAAGCGTTTACCGTGCAAAGCAGAGCCCATATGCTTCCACGCAACGATATACCATACACTCATGTAGTTGATTTAAGGATCAGAATACCAAGAGCTCGTTGACAAAGTACGAAAGACTACGCAAACAACAGGCACACTATTTTCGTTGCTTGGAGCCGCCAATGCACTCGTCTCAACTCAATCTGCACGTGTGGTCATTTCGGCACAGCGAATAGGCCTGATGTCACCGCCGCCGTTCCACAGGTACTTCCTCGGAAGCAAAAAGAGAGAAAAAAGGAGCGAAAAGAAGAAAGAAAGAAGAAATAGACTGCAGGTCCCCATAGAATAGAGAAAAGGTGCATACTGCAAGTAAAGAAAGGTGGAAGGCGGAGGAGATACTGCGCATCGAAAGGCACACAATCGTAGAGGAGCCCGTCCGGCAGCCCATGCAGAGGAGAGAAGGGGAACAGGCAGTATAGCAGCAGCGGGCTCGTGCGTAGACAGCCGCAGGTAGAAACCAATATTTGCGCCTCCGATGTTCTCTAATCTTCTGAGAAGCTGCAGCCACTCCAGAAACCGCGACCCACCGGTGGAGACGCCAACACCACCACCGACCAGGAAGGCCGCCGAGAGCGAGCCGCCACCACGGTAACCTCGAAGAGGGGAAGTGCCTGTCTATAGGAGCGCGCAGGTCAAGTTGAGGACCGACAAATGGAACAAGAGTACGAGGAGCACGATTCGAGGAAGTAGAGGCCTCCGCTTGAAGGGAGAAGCGCACAGGCGATGAAAAGTTCTCTGGGGCACCTTCGCAAAAGCGGTAGCGCGGAGAGGAATCACAAGGTGGCCGCCGGTCAACGGGAAAGCCGGCGGGTCAATGATGGAAGCCGCCATGCATGGAACCGAGACTGCTGGCGACGGCGACAGAGTATCTATCAGCAGAGCAGCGACGAACAAGTTGAAGGGAGTCAATATGGTGGTATGTCAGGACACTGCACTTGCTGAGAACTTCTAAGTACAAAAACCTATAGCGAACAAAGGTAGGACCGCCGCCGCCAGGTGAGGCGAAGCGAGGGGCAGCCCCGTTTCGGCGGGAGCTTTCAGGCGAATGGATCACAGGTATCACACGTCCACTGACCACGGGCGCAACGGCGGAAAAGAAGACTCCTACCGCATCGCTGGCCGTCTTTTCATCTTGTTAACGGTGACCTAGTTATCTTCGGAACCCGCCAAGAAGTAAATGGAGCCTGTGTTCCACACAATTGTTTCGAGGAAAAATGAGGAGCTGGCTGTTCCAGTAAAATTAATATGGTCCACATTAATACCATTTACAAAGGCAAGAATGGGGCTACAAAACTACCCGCCGCGGTGGCTCAGGTGTTAGGGCGCTCGGTTACTGATCTAGAGTACCCGGGTTCGAAGCCGACCGCGGCGGCCGCGTTTCGATGGAGGCGAAACGCAAAGCCGCCCGTGTGCTGTGCGTTGTCAGTGCACGTTAAAGGTCCTCACGTGGTCGAAATTATTCTAGAGCCCTCCACTACGACACCCTTTTCTTCCTTTCTTCTTTCAGTCCCTCCTTTATCCCTTCCCGTATGGCACGGTTGGGGTGTCCGCCGATATGTGAGACAAATACTGCGCCACTTCCTTTCCCCAAAAATCAATTTTCAATTTTCTACAAGGCCCCGCCGCGGTGGCTCAGTGATTAGGGCGCTCGACTACTGATCCGGAGTTCCCGGGTTCGAACCCGACCGCGGCGGCTGCGTTTTTATGGAGGAAAAACGCTAAGGCGCCCGTGTGCTGTGCGATGTCAGTGCACGTTAAAGATCCCCAGGTGGTCGAAATTATTCCGGAGCCCTCCACTACGGCACCTATTCTTCCTTTCTTCTTACACTCCCATCTTTATCCCTTCCCTTACGGCGCGGTTCAGGTGTCCAAAGATGTATGAGAGATACTGCGCCATTTCCTTTCCGCAAAAACCAATTATTATTATTTTCTACAAAGCTGTGTGTTCCACTAAAAAGCTTAAACTAGCCTCTTTCCAGATAAAATAGGTTGAACAAATGCTTGCGGTGAAACTTATATGAAACCACTAAAATGTATGTTTAACCGAGATAAAGAGTGTAGGAAAACGAGGCGAATGCCATGAGGAAATTTACTTTTATTATGCTGTTGGGTACGTTATAGAAGGCGCGTGACATTTGGGAGCCATTTGCCACAAGGTCGGTTCAATTTCAATGCTCCCTTCACAGGGGCCAGTGCAGGAAGGTACATTTGAAATTTGTTTTACTCGAAAGGGCTACTTCACTAACAGAGCTGAAAAACACCGAGGTATGTGTGAAGCCTCAACCTTTTACTTTTGACGGAGCGTCAGTGGCGGAAGAAATGCGCAGCTGCTCCGTCATTGCGCAGAACATGCACCTACCTAACCCCTTCCCTCCATCCCTCCCTCCTGGCGCGTGGCTGCCGATTGCGGCTGAAGATAAGATCTTAAGATCTTGCGTGCGGTTCCCTTTGAGGTAGTATTGCCTCAAGTGCTTTTGGGATGTCCTATTCGGTTTAACTACGTTAAAATCCTACCATTTTTCTTATCACAGGTGCATTCTCTGTAATTCATGTTTTCTTCCTGTCGATCGTGATGCTGCGGGAAAGTTAGTCTGTGTCGTAAGACATAACGTCGTCATCATCAGGCTAACTTCGCCCACAGCAGTACAAATGCAGATAATAAACTTTATTAGCTGAGAAGCGGAGCTCCTCCCAACGCAGCTAGTCAAGCCCACCGAATGGCGTAGAGGCTCAGCGCTCCGGCAAACTTGTTAGTCTGTTGGACGAGCCGAGCCCGAAGGACCTGTACCGAGCTGTTCAGCGCAGTCTCCCACTGCTCTTCGGTAGTGATTAAGGGGAAGGGTTGAAAAGACAAGCACACACAAATGTGGAATATGGTAGCGCGCGCACCGCAGAATCTGTAGTTTGGAGGATTGGTCGAAAGGGTTTGACGCCACACGTGGAGCGGAGGAATTGAGAATCGATTAAAACATTGCATACGTTGTGATTACAACTTTAGTTTAGGGGGGTTTAATGTCCCAAACGACTCAGGTTATGAAGGACGACGTAGTGAAGGGCTCCGGAAATTTCGAGCACCTGAGGTTCATTAAGGTGCACCGACATCGCACAGTATCCTGTGACCGTCGATAAGTATAGGTATGTCGAGGGAAAACCGGTCTCCTCATGTTCAGAAGCGTCGATGGTCGCCGATGTCGTCAAATTCCTGTCCATGTCGGGACGGGCGGGGGGGGGGGGGGACTTTAACGCGTCCTGTTCCAGTGACTACGCCTCGCGACAGTCCTTGCGACAGTCCTTGCGCCAGTCGAAGGAAGTGCCGGCTTGCAGGTAATGGAGACAATCGGCGAGGTGACAGCGATGTTCACTGCCTTTCGTTCTGTGGATGGCAGACGCTGCAGGCCGACGTAATCTTCAATCTCGCGGGATCGTTGACCAATGGGGGTCTGGGCGCGTCAGCGAGAAAGCCCTGCAGGCCGAGCTCACGATATGGGCACCGGCAGAAGAGATGACCGGACTCTCCACAAAGGAACCACAAACGCCTACGGTCAGAGCCACGCCAGTCGTCCGCCCTACGCAGAGCTGGTCGATCATTCGGCAAGTACAGCGCCGGCTGCGTGGAATATAGCGAGTCGGGAACAAATGACGCACAAGCTGGTGCAGGGCGTCGCAGAGCGTCAGCGTATGTCGGGCGATGGAAGTCATTCCGGAAGGGCTGAGGTTTGTGAGCCAGTAACGGAGGTTTGATCACTTGCTGCGGATAACGGAGCACGCGGATGACGCTAGCAAGAGAGCCGACTGTTGGTTGCGACGCACCGCGAAACTTCTGGACGTCTTCATGTAAAATGGAGCAGATCATGTCCCACTGGAGGTCAGGGTTGCTTCCGAATGCTGGGAAGGACACCGCGGCTGTAGCAACAAGTACTGGCCTGCCGTAAGTGATGAAAAGCTGCTAAAGGACCTACTTCATCGTAACCGTCTCTTAGTCGGCGACAGTACCCTGAGGGGGGGGGGGGGGCAGCATGCCATCGAAATCTCTTTTACTCCGCACATTAAGTGGCGCAGCTTTTTGACTTCTGGGTCAGATCGCCAGAAGAGCTGCGTCATGTCTTCGACATACATGATGACCGTCTCGTTGGGCATCTGTATCCGGGACTGCAGAGCCCGCTCAGCTCGTTCCCGACGATCTGCGCTGGTGTGCGTCTCGAGGAGTCGACGGCGGAACTCACGCTATGATGTCAAAACATCGTCATGGTTCTCGTACCTTGTACGAACGCCGTCTTCCAAGCGGAAGAAGACGTTCCGCAGTTTCGCGGCGTCTTCCCACTGAATGAACAAGGCGACTTCTTCCTTTGTGGTTGTAGGAAGGGTAGAAAGCGGGAAGACACGGGCTTGTCTACTGGAGGGCTAGCCTCCCCGCCCACTGCCTGCGTGTCATAGAAGGAGGTAGGGGAGGGGAAAACTGAAAGGAGAGGGTAGACTCGCAGTCGCAATGATCATACCTGTTGACATGTGCTACCCCCTCAGGTCTAGAGGCGGCCAAAGAGGCCGGTGGCCTCCAGGAAGGAGAGGAAGTGCCGAAAGGCATTTGCAGGATAGTGGCCGCCAGGGAAGAGGAGGTGGTCCACTGAACAGCAGGGGAGGCCCAAGGAGCGGTAGCCTGCCTCTATGATTTTCCTTGCGGGCACTAAGGCAAGGCGACGCATTCAAACTGAACAAGCCAGTCTTCCACGTCCTCAATATTCTGAACGACTAGCCTGGCAAGGCTCACATCAGAAATCCTACCACAGCCGTCACCGAACAACATCCTCCTTTCCTGGATCCCTTATCTTTCTTTGAACGTGTGGGTTTCTCAGTAGGCACAGGCCACTACCCACCGCGGGTTCGAGCTTCGCGCGAGCCAAGGGCCCCGATCAGCCGTCACCACACGCACCCTGGGGCACCGCTGCGGCGGCGTTCAACCTCTGCAGAGAGGAAAGTGGCTCGCCGCAAGAAACAGGCCTCCAAGTTCACAAAGGAGACGTTTATTGACGCCGTCCTCCAGCGGTACATACACACACTCAACAGTCACCCCGTCCCGGGGCGCGCTCAGAGCAAGGCCCCGGTGCGCGCTCGGGGCAACAAGAGAAATGCGCGCCGCTAGCACGCCGCTGCAGGAGATTGTCCCCGCGGCAGTGCTGTGATCTCTCTCGTGTCGGCCGTTGGGCCATTTGCGAGAGAGAGTGGGCAGTCAACGCAAGGTGCGCCTGTCAGAGGTCGTTGGGCCTCTGGTCAGGCTCGAGACGCGGCGGATCGAGGACCCACGCTGGCGAGCTCGAGTATGAACTGGTCCGAAGGGCAGAGGCCGGCCCGGACGAACAGTAACGTACGCACCTTACGCTGTCTCGGAGGGGTCTCTCTCTCTTGGCCCCGCTCGGACGGTCGCGCGCCGCGCGACCACCCCAAACGGGTCCCGAATTCCCGCCAAAAGTCACCAATGGCAAAGGCCCTTGGGAAGCCGGGGGCGGAGCTGCGGCCGAATGACAGCGATTAGCCACCAGCCGTCTCTCCGCCGCCCGAGGCGGGAGAAAGAGAAAGAGGGCGACGCGGGATGCCGCGCAGACGCCACGGCGGGAATCCAGCAAGCTTCCCACATCCTCCTCTCCTTAAATGCCCTCCTACCCATCGGCGAAAGCATGCGGCAAAATAAAAAAAATAAAATAAAAAATAAATCCATATAAAACTACCACACTTCAGTTCCAGCCATAAACTCAAACGACAAACAAACAAGAAAAGAAAACAAACAACACTTGCATACGTTTCAAAGAGACAAAACTAACTACACTGTACACTGTACACAAGGCCAGCTGACAGGTGGCCTGCAGCCTCATAATGTTCGGTGGCGCGGCCCATTGGGCCGTAGGCGGCCAACTCACGCTTTTGCTGCCTTCAGGGTCCCGGTGGACGATTTATTGGCGGCGGTCCCATGTCCTCCACAAGGTCATCAAAGTTGAGCATGAGGACGTCGACGATGCTCGACGATCCCGAAGAGGACCCGCACGGGAAAGGGTGCTGTCCTTCCTGCACCCCTCTCGGCGTTGCCTTTGATCTTGGGAACACGCACATCATCCCAGGCACGCACCGGCACGGAAGCGGACATTCATCAGTGACAACGACCTGCTTGTCGGAATCGTCCCGAGGCGCCGTGGCAGGGGTCAAAGGACACACAGACGCACTCTTCACGCTCCCCATAGCCACAAAAAGACCATGTCGCGAGACACTCGCTCCTTAACGAGCAAACCACTCCCCAGCCGGAAGGGGAGACTTTCGCCGACCCCTCCGCGAACCAGCCGGTCCCGTGTTCGCGAGGAAGGCCGCACCCATGGGGTCAGAACGTAAATGAAAAGAAGGCGCGCTGTACAAAAGAAGGCCATCTCTGCGCTACAAGAAAAGTGCAATCGCGAGTAGGCTGAATTTTACATACGTACAAGACTGGTTTAAAAAAAACAACGCCAACGCAAACGCAAACGTATATTACATATGTACAGATCTCGGAACGTTAGAAGAAACAACGAATAAACTGGAAACAAAAACATGCTACAGACTGACTAAAACAAACAAACGACTAAATAACTGCACAAGGCTGGAACTGAGCATGCGGCAAACAAACAAAAAAAGAAACCGCCGTGCTTCACCTGGGGTAGGGCCCGGCGAGAAAGCTCGCCAGCTAGCTGAGGCTGCGTGCCTTCGGTTGCGGAAGAGTCCGCCATCCGGTATCAATCACATCGGTGACCGTCGCCTCAGATTGTACCGGTGCTCGGTACGGTTGCGCTCCGCAGCACCAGTTGTGCCTTTGCGCTTGCTTGTGATACCAATGGGTACCGACGCAAACTCGTCAGACCGTGACGCATAGGCCTTCAGGTCTTCGATGTGGGCACGGCTGGTTTTCCCCGTAAGGGGATCCTCCAACAGGTACGCGAGCGGCGACCAGACTCTGACCACTCGGTACGGACCAAGCCACTTAGGAGCGAGCGAGGCTGAGAACCCCTTGCTCGCATCACTAAGAACGTGGTTGCGCTTCAGGACAAGATCACCCGCCTGAAAAGTCAGGCTGCGGTGCTTGCGGTCATACTGAGCCTTCTGTTGGGCTCTGGCTGCCGCCAAACTCTGCCTTGCTCTGTTGAGAGCCCGACCAAGCCGGTCCCGAAGCGTCGACGCATAAGCAGAGCAGTCTGCCCGCGTCTGCTCATCCCCGATCTGGCTCTGCACGACGTTTGACATCGGATTCGCCAGCTCCCTCCCGAAATTGAGGAAGGCGGGAGAGAAACCAGTTGAACGATTCTCAGCTGTTCGAATGGCGAACGCAAATTCGCTCAAACGGTCTGCCCAGTCTCTCCGCCGCCCGAGGCGGGAGAAAGGGAAAGAGGGCGACGCGGGATGCCGCGCAGATGCCACGGCGGGAATCCAGCAGGCTTCTCACAAACGTTATCTCGCCGCATCGGCTTCTGCTAAAAACTCCTCTCTCATTATGCTGGCTAGTACCGTGTGCTCCGCCATGTCACCGCTTTTAAGTATCAGATCGCTTCGGCCTTCCTTAAGAACGCCTCGCGACCTGCGAAATCTGACACCGTGCATGTATCGCGCCTAAAGTCCTTCCAGTCGCAAGCCCTGAAACTTCCTGTTCAACGCCGGGACGGTGTTTTTACATCTGCGGTTGCCTTGCAACGGTCAACGCGAACGGCAACGACGAAACGGAAGTGTCTGAGTTTGGCATGTGCTTTGTCACCTGGGTTTGACCGGTTCTCATGTGCGCTTTCCATCTTGGGTGCGTCCTCAGGCGTGCGCGCCTGTACTTCACTCGGCCCCTACCACGTAACAATATTAGTACGAGAGCCCTATTCTGATAGGCAAACCCCGAGCAAGATCTTGTGGTGTTTGTGTGTTTGTGCAAAGTAAACTAAATAAATCGAAAAATACTAGGGACTGGGATACGAACTCGCGGCGGCGCGAACAAACCAGCTTCATTGGCCACTGCCCGAGAGCGCTACGCTTTCGTCGTAGCCGAGCACGCCTCGTGTTAAACTGCAACATACTCTCGAGCTGCGCACTGTGTACTGGAAAGTACTCTAATAAAAGGTTTGGTTTATTGTATGGGATATAAAGTCCCAAAGCGGCTCAGGCTATGTAGACGCCGTAGTGAAGGGCTCTGGAAATTTCGACCACCTGGGGTTCTTTAACGTGCACTGACATCGCACAGTACGCGGGCCTCTAGAATTTCGCCTCCATCGAAATTCTACCGCCGCGGCCGGGATCCAACCCGCGTCTTTCGGGTCAGCAGCCGAGCGCCATAACCACTGAGCCACCGCGGCGGCGTATTGGAGTAAAAGCATTGAAGGTAATGGTCTATTCTTCCGATATGTAGCAAAGCCTTTCTTTTACAATGTTTCCATCTCTAGCATCGATCAGTAAAGTCTGCCATAGAAAACAAATAGGGAACGCTTTTTACGATGGCAAAAATGTTAATAGCAAAAAATTGAAGCCTGCCAACGGGAGATGTGCGGGTTTATTGATTATAGTGAAATCTTGCACTATATGAAAAAATTGCGTTCATAAACACTTTCCTGTTAAAAAAAAATGGTTTTGTCCAGAATTGCTGGGTGCGAAACACAGATCGACTTTTAGGCTTTGTCGGTAACTTGTCGGTAACACCAATTCCAAATATTCCTAGCTGAAAAACTCGACCGCCCCCTTTCTTCTGACGAGTGATATAACTTGTATGATATGTTGCGGGACTGCTTCAAAGGTTTGCGCCTTTGTTACGGCCCCAAATCATCCCTTGCCTTTTTTTCGGCAGGAGTTGCGCATCGATGGTCAGATCGGATATAATCTGCCCTTCTGCTCAAATCTATGATGCCCATTTTTCTCCGATCGTGGTTTTAAACATGTTTGAACCTCAAGTTTTTCGCGCCTGGAGGCGCATTTTTGGTACCTACAAATGCGGCCTGCAGTAATAATCTTCAAATATAGTCGAAATTGCGTTGCAGATAAGCGCAGTATTCTGCATAAAATTCTTCATTGAACTGAAAAGTTGTTGTACATATTTTATTGATTTCTCTACCGGAACTTGTTTCCAATTATGTGGGACATTTTTAAAATTCAACAAGTTTTAGTTACAAGTTGCAACCTATACGTATTCAGCTAAAGGGTATCTTTGATGAGTTTCCGTCTATCTACATTTTCTTTATATAGCTGTGTTTTTAAGCCTGTCTTTTTTTTTTGGGGGGGGGGGGGGGGGGGGAGAAGACAGGTACACTTTGGCTACTCTTCCTGCCACTGGCAATAACTGAGCGGTACGGTTGGCAAACAGTATATCCAATGTGGTGGATGTATGTCCACAATTAAGACGATAAGAACGGTGAATGGCCTCCCATTCTGCAGGAAATTTAACGCGGTCAAAAGATGAAAACCAATTTGCACGGAAGTCTTTTAAGCTCAAAAGCATCTTCCCGCTTCTTTCCCTCTTGTTTTTCAGATTTGTGAAAGAATCGAGGATTGTCCTTTCGCATGCATATGCTGGGGTGGTTTAGGAGAAGAAGGGCTTACAAATGGAGAATGCTGGTGCAACAGTACGCAGCCGGAGCCATAAAAAAATAAAAAGCTCTCGTTCCAAGAAGATCGTGTTGATTCAATTGCGCTCCGATTCAGGCTTTCAGCAAGTTATTTTAGATTATTTTCAAGATATTTACGCCAATTTTCTCTAGACCATAATTGCCTAGGAGTCAACCTAAGAGTGTGTGTGCTCTCTTGGGCTTATGTTAATCCGGAATCTCTACCCTTTTGGCCGTAGGACTTCAACTCACGGCCCTGTTGGAATGAGCTTCACAAAGAGCGCAAGCAAACGCTCAAAAGAGTCAAGACACAAGCGAGAAGTATTATCCAGCCAACTAAAAAATTCCAGGTTCTTTTTTCTATCGTGTATAACCAGAACAGCTACAGCCAAGACACTGCACTTCTACTGTATGTTCTCCTACGCACAACACCGTACCGTAACATCGCAAGAACACTTTTCCAGCACTTTGCCAATTTTATCACCGCGCTTATTAGACGTACCATATTTACGTGTGCCGCCAAAGGTGACATAATTGTGGCCTACCCGTTTGGCGCAGAGGGATTGGAGTGTGGAAAACGAATCGGCACGATTCGGCGCACAAAGTTGTTAGTCGAGTTGAAGCCTGGTGTATGTGAGGCATTCGTATCGACGGCCTTTTTCTTTGAAACCGTAATGGGGCGACCTTCGGAGGGCGGTGGCAGGTGAACCAGTGGTCGCAGAGGGATTCAGGTGGTACCAAACGAATCGACGTCTCGTGATGTACACGTTGATATCCGAATTTGTCAAAAGCAAAGACGAAATCAACTTAGCTAGCGGTCTTAATTTAATTTCGCATTCGCGAATGATTCCTTAATTTTTATTTTTTGTTCCCTGGGTCCACATGGTGTCTTTAATCTTTGCGTTGCTTCTCGACGGTATTTATTGGACAGGCAAATAAAACCGTTTTCAGCTGGTAGCTGCAGTTAGCGCCAGTGCGTTTGTCTTTCTTCAGTTGTCCGTGTTTTCTAAGCTGCTTTGCATCTTTTCCGAACATTTTGCGCAGATAAAGACGAGCAAAGTTAGC
Organism: Amblyomma americanum; assembly: GCF_052857255.1. Classification (NCBI taxonomy): domain Eukaryota; kingdom Metazoa; phylum Arthropoda; class Arachnida; order Ixodida; family Ixodidae; genus Amblyomma; species Amblyomma americanum. The sequence goes on along the minus strand of NC_135498.1, from coordinate 57,803,196 downwards.
GATGAAACGTACTGAGTGCAAAGCTTGAAAAAATGAGGGGTTGGTAGTTTTATGGCGTTTAAAGTCCCAAAGCGACTCAGGCTACGGGAAAAGCCGCAGTGACGATCTCCGGAAATTTCGACCACCTGGGGGTTTTTGAACGTGCACTGAAACCGCACAGTACATGGGCCTCTAGAATTTCCCCTCCATCGAATTTCGACCACAGCGGTCGGGATCGAACCCGCGTCTTTCGGGTCAGCAGCAGAGCGCCATAACCACTGAGCCACCGCGGCGGCTAAAAAATGTTAGGAACAAGAACGATAACAAATTTTACGTGCTGAAATTAACACCTATTTGCGCTTTAGAGCATTCAGAATTTCACAAAAAACTGCCAGACTCCTCGTCGCATTAAGAATTTTAAAAAGGTCGTTAGTAAATTCTATAAATTCAATAAATGAACAGCCGTGCCCAAGAAAATTGTACTTTTTTCTAAAAATACCAAGCCATTTTACTGCTGTTCTAGATGCGCATCTTCGCTCGTGCTTGCGAGAATGTGAGCTCAGCTTATATGCACGAGCGTAGCTAACGCTTAAACACACGGAGAGCTTACTCAACCATTTGATTTTTATTTTGTGGTTAGACTAGTATGTATGCTTGCGGTTATGAAATGAGCAGAAAGAAATAACGATAAAAAAAGAAAATAGAAACATACAACTATTTAGTCTTGAGATGCTAACCGTAATTGTGCCATAATCTGGTTGACAACTATTTTTTACCGTGATATTGATGACTAGATTTTCCTTGAAGACGATAGACATTGCGCTGAGGGGGCTAGTCATCCTTACCAAAAAAGAAAAGCAGATTTTCAAGCTAGCGGGAATATACTTGCTGCGTGCGTTACGTCCCGAGTGATGTTGTATGAGAGAAATTTCCTTTTTCACGGTATTTTCAGGGTAAGATAGAACGAGAAGAAAATTTTTCCCCAGTCTAGGGAAGCATTAGGAACCAAAATTTTCCGATTTTTTTTATATCGACAGAGTTTTCAGCTTACTGCAGAAATAAACAGTCTGAAATATGAAAATATGGGTCTAACTGCGGGAATTTCCGCTTACGGCATGGACCTCGACTGCACGGCATCTAGAGGAGTGCGCAAGCTTTGCCGAAGGGCATTCCTGAGCGTCATGGAGTAAGCGCTCCTTGAGGCCTAAGGACCTCAGGAAAGGTTCGGAGCAATGAAGACGCAGTGAAAGCGTATTGGCTGCAGGAAACACTTGAAGACTTGCGAGGGAATCTGCGCGCCATTACCTCACGGAATAGTTTAAGAAAAGGGGTGAAGACTAGAAACAGCTGGCGGCCTCTGTATAGTATACTTTCTGCAGTTAGCGCATCTCAGTGACACAACTTCGAGTGAGCTCCACAAATATATGTAGAAAAGGCCCGCAAGAGGACACGTTTCGACGTTTTGTGGAAAATGATGTGACATGTTGTAATACCTGATCCGATGTGGCGATTTCTAGAAGCCGACGTTTTTTTTTTTAATTTCTCGTTTCTATGCACTATCCTAGCGATGCTCTCAGTTCTGTATATGAATATGGGTTACAAAAAAAAATATTTTTTTTTCTACCAACGCATCTCCTACGCGTTCCATTTTTCCAGCATTTAAAAGCACCCCACGAAAAATGAAAGAAAAAACGCAACTGCGTTCTTCTCTTCTGTATTATACCTCTGCCAAATACGTTCTGAAGGGCCGAGGTGTGCATGCACGCCGTGTCGAAGTCAGCGCCCGAAGCCGCTATCGGAGCAGCCATGAAAATGCGTCAGCACATTCGTCCGCAATACGGAAAACGAGCGCCGTGGCCTACGATTAATGATAGGCAGACCACCGACCAAGGATTTTTTTATTCAGTCAGCACACTGGCAACCCAAACAGGGAATGGAAACCAGTGATGTCGCGTATTGCACTGTAGCGTCCATCTTCTTTATTTGTATCATGGCGAAGCGCGTTAAACTGAGGGAAGGCTGCTCACTTGGGCACGGTAAGCGCGCATGTTTCGCTCGGTCAGAGGCCCGTGTACTGTACGAGGTCAATTCATGTTAAAGAACCCCAGTTTGTCGAAATTTCCGGAGCCCTTCACTACGGCGTCTTTTATAGCCTGGGTCGCTTTGGGATGTTAAACCCCCATAAACCCATAAAACACGGTTGGAAGCACCACAGAATGTGGTAGCCCATGAACGCAGTCAGGTTTTTTTTTATGCTAAAGCATTACTACACTCGCGGACAGCTTTATGTGGCTATGCAGTCGAAGCTACGAAGGCACGGCGCAAGGCATTCACAAGAGCACTTTTATCACGCGCTCACGAGGAAGAAAGACGATTTTTGAAGCTGGCGACGCGCACTCGTAGCTTCCATAGGATAGCCACAAAAGCCTGCCCTCGAGTATAGTTCCTTTCCAAGAAAAGCCGGCAGCGTAATATGTATGTGTGTCTGTACTCGCAAATGGTACAGAAAATCCCAGCGATGGCAAGATAAATAGGGCGACGTCATCAAGCGGACTTATGAGGCTCACAATAAGCCGAGCACATCCACTTCAGACAATGATATACACTTGTCCTTAGTCTATATATACTTTCCACGCGTCAACTTCCCGACAAATATTCTTGCCGAAATTTCGATGCAACCGTTCGCCGTACAGCGTTCCGAAATGTGTCATACGATTCCTCGATGCGTACAGACCGTTTACAGAGAGCAGTTCGCTCGGTCCACGGCATGTGGCGCCACTAGAACAGCCGCCACTTCTGGCCTGTGGAATCCCCGCCGCGGTGGCTCCGTGGTTAGGGCGCTCGACTACTGATCCGGAGTTCCCGGGTTCGAACCCGACCGCGGCGGCTGCGTTTTTATGGAGGAAAAACGCTAAGGCGCCCGTGTGCTGTGCGATGTCAGTGCACGTTAAAGATCCCCAGGTGGTCAAAATTATTCCGGAGCCCTCCACTCCGGCACCTATTCTTCCTTTCTTCTTTCACTCCCTCCTTTATCCCTTCCCTTACGGCGCGGTTCAGGTGTCCAAAGATATATGAGACAGATACTGCGCCATTTCCTTTCCCCAAAAAACCAATTATGGAACCGTCGTTAGCAACATCGGCGCGCAGTACGAAAAGCTGCTTAGGTTGTGCACGAACGTCAAGTGACAGTTAAACAACCCCGCTGCGATATGGACGTCATGCGCATGGTCGAATTAATATCTAGAGCTAATATCTTTGTGTAGCAGCGTCATAAAATTGACGCGCTTGATATATACGGGAAACTTCGCTACACAATTGCCGCCGTTCTTCGGGGAGCTATCTTGCGAGTTCACGCTGGTTTCTGCGAGAACAGAACGTTAATGTGTTGTTCCACGAAAAAATAAATATATCACAAACGCCACGGGCCAGTTTATTTCAGCGCCAGCTGTAGCTGCGGGAATGTCAGAACGAGCCTACCTGTAACATTTCTCACATTCGACAAACACTGATCCAATACATCGAATAATCGCTGCTTCTTTAGACCTTTGCAATAAGCGCTTCCTGGGCGTCGGCACAGTGCACACTGAACTGTCGCGCGTACTTGGCGTTCGCACGGTGTAAGTGGCAACGGAGCTTTTGCAAAAGCTCTCAGAGGAGGCGCTTCGACAATCCTCTCGCCCGATGCAAAGGTTTACAAGAGTACAGTCTGCGTCACCCTTGTGCGCAGCTCTAGGGTGGTGTGCTGCCCTGCAAACAATGCGAAGCCTAGCCGCACCTGCTAGATTATAAACACCACTCCTGGCAAAATGTTGAGCAGCATAGACTTTCAAGCGCGGTTGAAAGAGAACTTTGCCCATTGACCGTCGGCCTACTGCATAATTCCAGCTTTGGTTGCCTCGTGCGCACTCCTCGAGCGCTCTACTCAAGGCTGGCGCACGCTGTACATCTACAGGTGCAGAACTCCGAACAGGTTTCAGTTTTACGTAGCAAGCGAGCACGGTTGAACATCGCCGCGCATCTGAAGGGGCCCTTGTAAAGCATCCATATTCTTCCTTTGGAAGCTGGAATATTACCAGAGGATAAAGTAAATATCTGGGAAATCGATCGGCGATCACACGCAAGCGCAGGTTTGGTTGTAAGTTGTGTGCACGGTGCTGGGCGGTGAACGTCCCTAATAGTTGTGAACACATATTTCTCCATTCGGAAAAAATATCTAGCTCTTAAAGCAAGCTTACAGGCATCCTCCCGCTTTTATTCTGCTGTCGGACAACAAGTTCCGCGGTCCCATTGGACGGCGAATTGACTGAATAAATATGAACACGCAGGCAGCTGACCGCGATTTGTTGACACGTTCGGGACGATGCACGCAATCTGAAGGAGAGTAAATGAGCTCGCTTAACCAAGCATTTTCCCGCACCAACACATGTATGCGCATTCACACGAAGTTTTGTGCCGTCCGACGACTCGCTATCCGCAGCGAGGGCTGCAAAACCGTCTTTCCCGGGCACCAGCGCTCGGCAGCCGTCTAAACGAGAAGACCCGAAGGTCGGCGAGGGCGGACTAATCACAAATATGGAGGCGCCCATGCTCCCGCGCTGTAAAGCTTCCATGTATAGCTTAATTATGCTAGCCAAGTAGGAGGCTAGCTTGCGGCAGGGATTTGAACCAACAGCATATGCACCTTCAATTTTATGCCTTCACAAACTCATTATCTCTTCCCTTAAAAGGCCCCAGAAAGGGGTTCTTAATAAAGTTGTGTTATGTCTGGGATGTTAAAAGACATGGCTTCATAATTATCCTCTAGCAAGAATTCTTTGAACGCGTTTTGTGGAAGCTGAGTTATATGCAGATAAAACTTGAACTGGTGGGTCGTCGCGCCTTTCCCTCTCCTCTCGCACGCCAAAATGGCGGCGCTCCTCCGCCGGCCCCACACACTCGGCCCTTCCTCCACCTCCGCCGGCTGCGGCGCGCGCGGAGTGGCCGCGGCCGCGGTTGCGCGTGACGCCTGAAAGAATTTGGCACTGTGAATCAATGATAACCCCCGCCTGCTGACGTCACTTGCTCGACGTGACGTCGTATGCCAGGTTTCGCGTGAAAGTCCGACACCGCGCGCGTCACCGCGAGGTGCGAAAGCGCTAATTTTTAAAAATGTATTGTAGATTTCCCGCTTGTTTTTGAGGTCTCGTACGCGGCCCGTACTCTGCATAGTGCAAGCATTTTAAAGCCAAGCTCAAACACCGCTTTCTGTGGCCCTTTAAGGCGCGGTTGAAGTGCCCGCCGAGATATGAACAAAGGTGGGCAAATGCCCTCATTTTTACTTTTCTTTCCACACCCTCAGTTTTGAATCCATGGCCCTCCCTCACCCACGCCCTCATTTGGAAAACTTATCCGGTGCTCCCTCACCCTCATTTCGAAAATTTTGCTGGCCCTCCCTCGGCATCACTAACAATCGTTTTAAAACTCGAGTTGTATTTTGTGGTCGGCAACATTTGGCGATATTACTAAGTAATAAATATGCAAGACAAGCCCTCAACGCATTTCTGGACAAGAGGCTAGAAGCTTATACTCTTTTGTGTGTACGTGGACATGTGTGTGAGTAGTTTGAGCTAAGACGTGAGACAAAACCGAGACAGTTACGAGTTGAGTCCTAGATATCACCGTGCATTTTATTCTGGCACGCACTGCATGCATACACGAGCCCTGCACTTAAAACACTTCATTATTATCTATAGGACTGCTAAAATGAATTAGCGAGTTGTTGTGTCTGTGTACAGAAACTTAGGGACTCCAAGAGTTTTAGAAAACAATTCAGTAGAGTTTACCACGACAATTACAATAAGTGCTAGGCACCGAATAGACTCAGAACAAGGAAAGTTTGTAGGTTGCTTAATTACAATTACCCGATCGCATTTCGATAGCACTTGGTCTTCTGAATTTAACTGCTTCTAATCTCTCGCCATTACGTTCGGCTTGCAGCATACTCGTCTGATGACGCCTCCACGCGCACGAGTGGAATATAATGAAGACAGCGCTTTTGAACTACAGCGTGAGAGACGGAGTTTAACACGCGTAAAGGAGGCTAAGTGGCGAAGATATTGCAAACCCTGCTCGAGAGCATGGCAGTTCGTACAGGCAGGATGTTAAGATTTCTCCCAACTGATTGTTGGTTGGTTTATGGGGGTTTAAGGTCCCAAAGCGACTGAGGCTGTGAGGGACGCCGTAGTGAAGGGCTCCGGAAATTTCGATCACCTGGGTTTCTTTAACTTGCACTGACATCGCACAGTACACGGGCCTCTAGAACTTCGCCTCCATCTAAATTCGACCCCCGCGGAAGGGATCGAACCCGCGTCTTTCGGCTCACAGCGCAGCGCCATAACCACTGAGCCACCGGGCGGGGGCCCTACTGATTGTTCAACTGATTGTTCATCTGAGGGAGGTGTATGAACGGACCGAATTTAAACCGGAGTGGTCCTCCCTCTTGGTGATGTGCTTTGCCTTATCTCGCGTGTAGTGCTCTGTTCTCTGCCTTTTGCGATGTGTTAGTGGTGTTTCCTAAAAGCTTTGTAAATAATTTAGTTATTGTAAATAAATAGAATATATTTCGATGGTAATAAATACCAGGTTTAAAAAAGCTGTGGCGATGGCGTAATGGTCAGATGCAGCGGCCAGTGGAACTGAAATTATAGCGCCGTCGCGTGTTAGGAGCCCGCTCCCAAAGCTGTAAAGTTTTTATTTCTTTAATGTCTTCCCCCATAGTGATGCCGGCTTTCCGCTGCAGTGACGTTCTTATGCTGTCACTTAAAATAAAACATTATTCAGGCTACTTTAAAATCAAACGGCTCGCTAAAATGCGTAATTTGGACTGAATAATGGTAATCACTAACTCCCGAGTCTGGAGTGAACGATTGCTGTAGTTGCCCTTTTAATGCTGTAGCGCTTCCAATCCGCCGAAAAGTGGTTCTCTGTCCAAAGCCTGCTTCTAACACGTGAGCCACTTTGGTCACGTGACGTTAGGACGTCCTCACAAACTGCCCACCGGATTGTGAGAAAACTGCCTACCGTGGCAGTTCAATTAATGGTTAGTCGCTAGAGATTCCTCAGGAACAACATAGGTCTCACAAGCCCCACAGATCGCAGCACCTGCCATTGCAGGGCAGTGGCGCGTAGCTTAACCGCTGCACCTCAGCGCCAGGAGTGGAATCTGGGCTCCCGGGTATCTGTGAATGTAGAGAATGACCAATTCTACCGCAGTACAAGTCTAAAATGGTGCAGTATCACGCAAACCTACATCATATGATATATCTGTCAGAGTAAGCGAGTTAAGGCCAAGCAAAAGCATAGAAAAGCAATATAAACCACACAAAGCAAGGACTAAGGGGCTTAGCGCACGATAATTCGTGGTTGACCCCAAGGTAAACCGCCCTTGATTTTTTTTTTGCTTGTACGTCCACGAATTACCCAAACGCTGAAGGTCAAACTCACTATTATGCCTGAAGAAATTTGGTTCATAAAATCAGGCGCGCGATTACATGGTCACAAGCCTTATCAGGGACACAAATAAACCAAGAGGTGTTCCTGTTATTTGGAGAGCCGTGGAACTCGAAGATATTTAAGGCGCAAAGTAGACTGGAGGAACGAACACGGACAAGGCGCTTACTGCAATACTGGTTTATTGCACAAGGTCGCCTTTTATTGCAAGGTGCAAGGAAAAAGCAACCAAATAAAATACACGCATGACTGTGACGATAGCTGTATCTATATCAATTCACACTGTCGGCCAAATACACAAGCTCTTGTTTGTCAAAAAGTACAGTCTTTGCACCCCCTGCAGTGCGCAGCAAGGGGGACTTTTATGGCTGTTTTTGTACGTCGTTATGTTGCTCAAGAAGGCGTTCGTTAAAACAACTTCCAGTTTGTCCGATATATTCTTTGCCGCAAGACCAAAGAACACACAACCCCTACCCTTTACAGTAAAAAGGATTCACGGTGTTTTATGGGGCAGCGCTTAGGTGAGGCGTCTTCAGAATTTACCTTCGCGCACAGTCTACCGAGCTTTACAGGGGCAGAAAACAAAACTTCCACGCCAATCCTGTTTGCGATTTTCTTTAGATTGTGACTAACACCATGCATGTAAGGAAGGACGAATATCTTCTTATTGTTGTCTCGTTGATCGGACAATGAGACAGTATGTTGAAGAAATATGTTAAAAAAAGAAGCGCCAGGGAAGAGAGCCCGATCAACGAGACAACAACAATAGGAAGACAGTCGTCCTTCCGTGCATGCATAGTGTTAGCCACAGTCTGAAGAAAATCGCAAGCAGGATTCGCGTGGAAGTTTTGTTCTCTGCACCTGTAAAGCTCGGTAGACTGTGCGCGAAGGTAAATTCTGAGGAGGCATCACCTATGCGCCGCCCCATAAAACACCGTGAATCCCGTGTGAGGTAGGGGTTGTGTACAATATTCCTTTGTCTTGGGGCATAGAATATATCAAACGAACTGGAAGATGTTTTAACGAATGCCTTCTTGAGCATCATAATGACATACAAAGATAGCCATAAAAGGCCGCCTTGCTGCTCACTGCAGAGGGCGCAAAGACTGTACTCGCAAGTTTTATGATGCACGTGTCATTAGTAAGCATAAAGAAAAGGACACCAGGGAACTAGTTGAAGCATTGCTAATCCAAAAAGCAGATGGGGAATGTGTGAGCGCCCTCTCTGAATCTTTGACAAGAAAAGAGCTTGTGTATTTGGCCGAGAGTGTGAATTCATATGAGTAAAGTTATCGTCACAGCAATGCGTTTATTTTCGTTGGTTGTTTTTTCCTTGCACGTTGCTATAAATTACGAGCTCGTACAATACACCCCAGTTGCAGTAAGTTTGCCTTATCCGTTCTTCGTTCGTCCTGTCTACTTTAGCGCCTTGTTTCTTCTAGTCGTGCACCAACTCGCCCAACAGTCGATTCTCCTCAACTTTGTTCAAGAATATCGGGCCCTTTTGCACGTTCTTCTGTCAGTATACCGCCCCTAGTGACGGCATCAGCTGTAGCCGTATGACGCTCTCGGTCCATCTCTTTCCACCTTCGACATAAGTGTCTTCCACGTGACGTGAAACTCCTGTTTGGTGGTCACGTGCCTTTTGTGAGCCATGGTCTAAGGATATGCAGGGTCCTTAAAGATGAATTGCAGCGGCAAGTTCAGCTCTGCAGGGAGTGCCTATATGTCCGAGTCCAAGACGAGGATAGCTCTAGCCTTGCCCGCAAGGAGTGGATGATGTACGCACGCCTCATGGACAACGCATCTGAGTCGCTGTGGCAGGTAGCTCGTCGACAGCTCCGGCAGTGCCTTCCGAAGAAGACCACAGTCTCCGTCTCACAGAACGCATTCACTACGTGGTAAATATTCGCCTACCAGAATTATGGAACATGGTACCAGCGCAAGAAACAAGGACGAAGGGAGAAGCCGGCGTTCGTGTTGTCAACCCGAACGCCGGCGTTCGTGTTGTCTTTCTTCTCCCTTCGTCCTTGTTTCTTGCGCTGGTACCATGTTCCATAATAATGAAAACCAACTAGCCCAGCTGTCTACCCTTAGTGGCCTACAAGAACACGTCAGCAAGGTCCTCCGCCAGTGGGTGAAGTTCGCGCTTGCCCCTAAGAAGTCGGCGCCCGATCTTCTCGCCTTGGTGAAGTGGATCGCCCAGTACAGCCCGGACAGCGAGGGTGTAAGGTGCGGGTCAGAAGGCGTGGAAGTGCTAAAACAGACTTCTTCTCTTGTTAACCACAAAGAGTTGAATTAGACTGTAGATTACCTTCGAAGTAACTCTTTGTCCTTAGTGCCTTCTGATAAAGTACTGAGCTGTTGTGTCTTGTCACGAGGTGACTATAATGTCAAGGCAATAGATGCGATAGATTCCACCTTCCTCAGGAAGCGTGTTTCCTTGCCTCAGGTTAAGAAGGCCCTAAGCCTGTGCAAAAGTCTAGAGCTCAATGCCGTGTGCCGTAGTATTGAATCCTGTAAAGAGCTCAGCTTGAACGTGTTCTTCTCCGCAAAAACACATTAATCGAAGTGTCCCTTCAGAGTCAACTTTTCTAAGAATGGTTGCTGGCAAAAGTCGGTAGCATGCTTCCTACAGTTTAAGCTAAAGGTTTTACCAAATGTGAACCTTACTTGATTACCAGCTCTAGCCGCCTGGTTACATTTTTAAATGACAACTGAATGGGAGGCTTTCATCAGTTCTCATTGGAGATTAAGGATCTGTATTACTTCCTCCCGCACAAAGGACTGCTAATATGTGTAGAGGACGCCACTAACAATTACGGTTAGATACTAACATGTGTAGAGGATGCCATTAACAATCTGCGCAGCAGCAACGCTCTGACCCCGACCTAAAACGCCTCATCGAGTACATGGAAGGGAAGGTTTCTTCACCTCCCGCCTCATTCAAGGAATGACTGTCTTCCTCCTGTGTACAGAATGATGTCCTCGTGAAGAACTTCGCAGCGAACAAAAACAGCCTACCTCCTTGTTGTACCTGCTTGTCTCCGTGAAGAAATTCTACAGGCTTCACATGACGAGCCGACAGCCGGAACCTCGGGTTTTCTCGCACCCTCCGCCGTCTTCAAGACAAGTATTGCTGGCCCCGACTTTTTGCTGATGCCGCACATTATGTGAAAACCTGCCGATATTGTCGGCGACGAAAGACCCCTCCCACCCCATCAGCAGGATATATCAGCCCCATTGATCCCCCTCAGGGCCCTTTCAGCAGATCGGCATGGACTTTGTTGGCTCTTTCCCGAAGTCAGTCTGGAAATAAGTGGATCGTCATAGCAGCCGACTATCTGACCCGGTATTCCGAGGCAAAAGCCCTACCGAACGAAACATGATCAGAAGTCGCCAAATTTTTCGTGGAGGGCATTCTTCTACGACACAGAGACCCCGATGTGCTGACCACGGACAGAGTAACAGCATTCACGGCGGAACTAACGCAAGCCATCTTGCGTTACAGCCAAACCAGCCACCGAAGGATAACTGCATACCATCCGCAGTCCAACCGACCGACCGAGAGCCAGAAAAAAACCATCGACGATATGCTCGCCATGTATGTCGATGCCGAACACAAGACCTGGGACGTCACCCTGCCTTAAGTCGTCTTCGCCTACAACACTCCAGTGCAGGAGGCTACCCAGACGACGCCTTTTAGGCTCGTCCATGGCAGGGAGCCCACGACCACGCTAGACGCCATGCTGCCCAACGTTACCGAAGAACAGAACGTCGACGTCGCCGCCTACCTCCAACGCGCAGAAGCAGCCCAAAGACTCCCGTTTAAGGATCGAAGACCAGCAGCGGACCGACGACAGACGCTACAACCTACGAAGACGCAAAGCGGAATACAAGCGGAATACAAGCCAGGCGACCAAGTCCGGGTTCGGACGCCCATTCGCCGCCGTGGATTGAGTGAAAAGCTTTTGCGCCGCTATTTTGGCCCATAGTAGGTTGTTCATCGGCTAGATGGACTACATTATGAAGACATCCCTGACGCAATGACTGCATCCCAGCGACGCCGCGTACGACCAGAAATTGTCCATGTCGTCCACCTCATGCCTTATTATGCGTGCTAAGGGGAGAGCTTGCACAGACAGTGTTTATTTTCGCACGATGCCTTTCATTTGTTGGTAGTCGCCTTATATGTTTTAATGGATCGGGTCGATGCTTCTTTGAAAGGGGAGTAATGCCACGAATCTTTGCAGTGTTTGTTCATTCTTCAAAGCTGCCCTCACGCCGCTTTATCGCTTTGTTTGCGATGCAAGACTCGACCAGATTTATTTCGATTGATCGCATTCAGGCTAAGCTGGTTCTACGTTGTTCCAGAATGAAGACTTGGAACTCCTACTATATGAGTCCGGTCCTTTTGGTAACTTTTCGTCGTCTTATAGTGGGACCATGGGTAAGCAAGTTACAATGATCAATTTTGAAGAACTTATCGAGAGCAAAGAGAGCAACTTTAGCCGCGTTAGCTGTACTCAAACCAAACTGTAGTGGTGGTAATATGTTAAATTTTGAAAGGTAACTTGTTACCCATTTTTTGATTCGCTTTTCAACTACGTTGCTAACGAAAGGAAGTATACAGACTTGTCGGCAATTTGTTATTAGTTGTGGGGACTCAGCCCCGCAGCCTTCCCTTGTTGTTTGCTTTCCCGCCGTGCACCCTCACACGGCTTCGCCTCAGGAGGGGCGCGCCAGGTGACTTTCCCAAGTTAGTTACCTTAACTAACAAGGGAGGGCGCCACGGACGGCGTGCTTGCTGCGAGCGCGGGAGAGCACTCCCTCCTCGGCTGGGATCGTCGGCGCGACCGGACGTGTCGCTCGTGGCTCCCCTCTTCGCTTGTCTTCGAAGACAAGAAACAAACAATACAGGACAGTGCTGCACTTCCAACTGATTTTATTCGAAAAAGCTCGACGTTTAAATACATTCCGTTATCATGAGTTGAAACCTAATCACAATCATCCAAAAAAGCCATTTCATTCTCCAGCAATGACAGTGAAGGCGTGCTGACGCAATTGTAACCGGCTTTCCTAATAAACATTCGCTCATAATCTTGCTGGTGAGTGGGATGACCTCGATTACTTAGCGTGTCTTGTTGCTTGCTGGCGTTATTTTTGTTGTAGAAATAAATGCCTGTTTGTGTCAGCCAATGTGTCGTTCCTTTGTTACCTGAGACCAAGGCCCGCCCTGGTCAGCGTGCGCTCGGTAGCGTGCGTGATCCCGGGGTGGCGTCCGGCGGTTTTGAACGGTGTCAGCCGCAATTAAATGAGAAAACATATTTATCGCCCCTATTAGAATCCCACATAGTCTAGAGGCAAACCTGGACTATCACATTGGTTGTTGCCATGATTAACAACTGAGTCTGGTCCCGTCACAATAATTCAGGTGAATGTATAACCGCTGTCCGTAATGTTCCGAGACTGAGTCCATTTTAAAAAATGCGTTTAACATTGCAATCATTTGTGCAGCACCCCTTCGAAATAGTCTCCCTTGCAGTCTATACACAACTTCCAACGCTTCTTGGGGTCTTGGAAACAGTAGGAAAACGCTTCTTTTGGCAGGGCTGTCAGCTCCTTTCTCTTGGCGTCTTCAATGGCCTCCGCGCTCCCCATCCAGCGACCTTTTAGGGCTCTCTTGACACGAGGAAATAATACAACATCGCATGAGGTGACGTCAGGCGAGTATGGCGGATGGGGAAGTACAGTAATGCTATGCTTGGCGAGAAATTCTGTCAAGCTGAGAGCTGTGTGCGGTCTTGCGTTATCGTGGAGAAGGCTCCATTATCCAGATGCCCTAAGCTCAGCGCGACGGCGTCGCAATGCATCCCGCATGTGTTGGAGCATTCGCATATAAAGCTCCTTATTCACCGTCTGCCCTTGTGGGACAAACTCGTGGCGTATGACACCTCTGAAATCGAAAAAAACGATCAGCATCTTACTTGTTTTGGTCTCCTGTCGCCGCACCTTTCTCGACACCGGAGATCTTGTGGAACGCCTTTCGGCGCTCTGCCTCTTTGTTTCAAGATCGTAATGAAAACACTATGTTTCGTCTTCAGCTATGATGCAGTCGATGAATGCAGCATCCGTCTCTGCCTCGGGGAGCAAATCAACGCTCACTGATGTCCGCGTGTCCTTGTGGTCCTGTGTGAGGGAGTGCGGCAGAAGTCTGGCATTCACCTTTCGTTTCCCCAAGTTCTCACGCAAAAATTTGGTGGCGTGTTGCCTTACTAATGTCAAGATCATCCCATAGCATGCGGACTATAATGGTGCGGTCTTGCTGTACGATTTCCCTGATCCGAGTCACGTTGTTTTCATTCCGTGAGATTGAAGGGCGCCCCGGCCTTTTGTTGTCTTCCACCGACGTTCTCCCTGAAACGAACCTCTTGTGCCACTCGAAAACTCGCGCCCGCGATAATGTCTCTTTGCCGTAAGCGTCACGAAGGTGTGTCTCTGTGGCAGTCTTGCCAAGCTTCACAGAGAATTTCATGTTTACACGCTATTTGAGGTGGACGCCCATCTCTCCACTCACAGTAGAATGAGCAAACGGATAGTAACAACGTATCTCTCTTCATGTGGTGCCATCTAGCAGCTGCCACAGCAATTAACATAAAAAACCCAAGTTAGCCCGAAAAGATGGCGCTACACATACGCACCAACATTTGTTTTGAGGAATCATTTCTAGAAAAGAAAATGGATCAGTCTCGAAACTTTACGGAAAAAGGTTGTACCTTGACATCACTCCAAGAGAGTGGAAATGCCGAGCGACTCCCAGAAAACATTATAGACAATATTAAATTCTGCTCTAATCAACGCCTGGCTGGAACAGAAATTTGCTAGAAGGCATCCTCCTTATGTCCATGAATTTAATCAAATCAGTTGTTTACGTTCGAAATTTTAAGTCTGTGCACCGCTAAGTCTTCATAATGAACAACATTAAAAATTAGAATGCTGTACGCTAGACAGCTTTGCCATCATCCTTTCTTGTGTTATATCGCCGTGGTCAGGTTTTTTTTCTCGTGTTTGTGCGTGTATAACATTAGACAGTTTAATGTCTCAAAGTGTACCCGAGTGCCGATTTCTTCAGACGATCTTGTACCATGCATAAAATCTAACACTACCTTGGAAACGTTTACCGCTAGACTTCAGAGAATTCTTACTTTAATAACGTAGAAAAAAAAGTGAATTTCCCTGCCACGGCTCATGACTGATGGCATCGTTGGAATTCGAGAACTATGTCGCATTGAGCGCCACGACTGTATGCGAGGCAAAATGATGTTCATAACATTTGTCGTTTCAGTACACTAATGTTAGAGGTCGACAAATACATATTTAGCAAAGATCTCTGCACCTACTTCGTAATCAATGGCCTGGGCTGAAGCAGGATCACTACGAAGAAGCAGTGTTAATAGAAACTCCATGCTTCAGCGAATAGAAAAAGCGCAGAGTGATTCATATCGCTAAGCGAAACAAACTGAGCATTACCTCTCCAAGGCGGATTGGAAAAGTCAGGAATTTCTTTTTCACGGCTACGCTGCCATACAGCTCCGTTAACCGCATAATCAGAATAAAAATGTTCTTTTTCTTTAACACGAAATTCTTTATATATATATATATATATATATATATATATATATATATATATATATATATATATATATATATATATATATATATATATATATATATATATATATATATATATATATATATCGTTGCTGGTTGGCAAAAAATAGTTCAGTGCAGGTTTCTCTTTATTGAGCACACTACCATGCCATATGTCACATAATCGCAGCCTCCAAAAAGCAGCGTTGTTTTTGCCAAAACTCAGTGTTATAGTTAATAATCCACATTATTTGGTCGCCGTTATGAAATCCTGCTTACGCGTAGAGCCACTGTTTTGCTTGTGTGCATCTTCGGCCCATAATTAAATGCGCGCTCCAGTTGCACCAGTATCTTACCATAATTTGCTGCACAGGAGGCAACAAGAAATAAAAAAAGCAACATTGAACTGCACGCAAGACGAATGGAGTGATGCAGCAGAGGGGCTTTGCACTGGAGTTTTCGCAGCCTGGTGATCATGATGAACCGAGAATTTCTAACATTCATTTCCACAGAATGCTAACACGCCTCTTGGATAGTGAGCCATCCGAGTAATAAATATATTCCGTTCATAATAACGAAGCCTCCACAGGAACCTGCCAGTTAAGGCTCTTATTTTAAAGCAACATTTGGTAGTACTGATGCTAATGGCTAATGACTGAAAAAAAATCTCAAAATCGACCAAAATACATTACAAAAATTATAATATATCTTCCTTCAAGCACAAAGAAACTAACACTGAAATTTCAATGACTATCTATGAAATACAATTTTGGAATTGCATATTCAAAGACATTCTTCGGTAGCTTCGTGTGCGCTCATGTGCTCTGATCTTTCAACAGCTTCTGACGGCATGAAATACGCCATGTTTTCAGTGCCTTTCGTTGCGATTCACTGCACATTCATTTTTACTCATCTTCGCTCACGTTCTACTCAGCAGTTTGTATTTCTGAACGTCAGTTGTTATTAAACCAGCATTACAGACAAAAGATCGGCAATTCGCAAGCGCAACACGTGCCTTGAGCAGAAGAAAATGGACAGTTCGATCAAAACACGTCTCATTGCTTGAGGGCATAAACGCATGCACTACTAGCCTAGCATGCTGTTTACTCCTTTTTACGAATAATGAGAATTATAAAGCTAGCTGGCACGACTTTGAACCATCGTTCATAAAAATTGCACAGTTTTGCGTGAAGCAGAATTCACGGGAAAATTTAGCGGAAATCTCGAAATAAATGTCTTTCTTCTAGAAGCTACATCCGGTGCCTCAATTTTTTTTCTACCGCTTGAATAAATAGGAATGCGAAGCGCTTATTTCGGCTTCGTAAATTCATGTAGTTCCATTTACCGGCCTGGCACTCTGTAGTCCAATGTTCAAGCGAATGGTACATAAATATCTGTACAATGGTAGATTACATAATTTTAGCATAGCCGTATGGTTTACCGCTGCCGTATAGAACTGCTGTACACATGATCATCATGATTGGCGGTACTTTTGACCACGTTACAAATTATGCACTGCGGATTTATTTTAAAGTTATGTGGTTCTAGGCAAAATATTTTCACTGAGATATGCGTCGCACAACGATTCATTTTCGGTAGTCCCGAGGAGTCGTTCTTTAGACGTATACGTACTACATCTACTCCCTGAATCGCGGCTCTAAAAATTACTGAATCTCGAAGCTAGGTTAAGCGGCCTCGTAAAGTTCATTTTTTCCGCACTGCAGCTTGAATGATTTATTTGTAAGCGTGTTTGGACAGGTATTGTCACATTCCTTGGCATGTGCGCACAGAAGAATGGAATACTTTTTAATTCTGACTTTTAAAGCGGCATTCGATTTCAAGAACCTTTGATATTTTAAAGCAGAGCTAAATATCACTTCACTTAGTTTCGCGGTGGTGTGTGTTCCTTTTGAAAGGCTAGAGAGCTGGCTAAGGAACAGGCGTTCAACTGAATACAAGACGAATGAAGCCTTTTAGCAAAAGTGCTTTACGATCGCATTTCTGTAGCAGGAAGGTCATGCTGAGGAAAAATTTTTCATCAGCTTCATCGCCATAAAAGGATGCAAAGAGGAAGAGTATTGAGCCATCACAGAAATAAATTTCCGCCCTTCAGAGTAACCAGGTTTATATAGGAAACTGCTCATTAAGGCGGAAACTCCAGTTAGTAGGAATGCATTCGAAATCATATTTGCTAGCGCTTATTTGGACACAAGGGACAAGAGAACGTCTGATCTGTGCTTATGTGTTCTTTTGTCTCTTATGTCCAAATAAGTGATAAGAAATATTATTTCTCTTAAACTGCAGAGTTGAGCTATTTATTATATTAAATTATGACTGCATGACACTCCTGCTATTGGAAGATGAAACCAAACAGCTCCCATGTGAGGTCACAGTGGATCATTAAAGGCATATAGCATAGTCATTCAAGCACAAAGAAGCGAGCAGCGAAATATCGGTAACTAGCTAACCGACGCTATTTCCGAACCGTTATTCAAACCCACTCTTCAGGAACTCCCTCTTACGCTGCTGTATACTTAGCCTTGAAGGACCCTGCGATGGTGTGTTATGCGTGCGACATTTAGCAGGTCCAAATGCACTTGAGACTAGTTGGCTTATACACTCTGCTTTAAAATTTTCGCATATGTTCCCACTGTTTTCTTTCGATAACGTATATTTTCAAGTCGCTACAACTGCAAAGCAGTAAAATAGAAACGTAACCGGAGCGTGGTAAGTGGAACGCGTGCCTTGAAAAAAAGGAGAGACAAAAAATTAGTTACATACAAAACATACTGCCCCTCTGGGGGCATTCAAGCATGTTTTGCTAACCTTCCATGCTGTGTATATACAGGAGTGAGTACGGAGAGTCAAGCTGACGGGCAAGACTTCTATTCTCGATTTGTAGTTAGCCAGTGTTCCGTGAGCCAGAATTTGCGCCCGAAATCGTCCCAAAATGTCGCAGTAATATTTATTTGAGGCGATACCTTAACGTTGAAATATAAAGCTGCCGTATACCGCTATCGCGAACCCTCGACACACCGTAACGTCGGGACGCTGCACATAACCGGAAAGCCACACCCCGCAAACATGCATTTGGTTGAAGAGAGGACGAGCGGGCTTGAAACGCTGGTCGCCAAAGCTCTGCACGACAAGATGCCGTAGACACCATGGTCCAAATGCATGAAACGGCAACATTTAGGACAAAACATTTACGAGGAATATTCAGCCGTGCAAGGGCGTTGTGCGCGTTCAGGGCTGAGCGAAGGCTAGGCGAGGATTTCGGCGTTAAAGCTGCAAGCGCTCAACAAATGCACACACAAATCCGCGTACTCACTCAAAATACATACGGCAACAAGCACTACACTGTGGTATGTTTGCCGTTGGGAAGGCTCTTTGAATGAGAGGAATATCAGTATATCAGTCGCACGAGCGCATTTCCCAGAAGCTGTCCCTGAAATATGTGTTGTAGGTAGTAACCAGGCTGCGAGTTTTGTAAAATGATGAACCTTGAACACATAGACAAGACACGTCTCTAGGGAAAGCCAGTTATGTAATTTATCGTGAATCCGGCTTTTCATCGCGCAACAAACATTTCTTCGCTCGTATTATGACCATATTAGCTTTGTATGTTTCCTGCGATGATCCTCAGTAACACCCCTGCCTTGCAAACTACGGTGCAAGTACCGCAAATAAAAAAGCGAAGTTGGCTACTACGCGGTGTCGAAAAGATCAGCGAGCAAGTAAGCTACAGGTCTTGGCAATAGAGCCGCTTCTCTGAAGCCACATTTTGTGCTTGCTGGAAGGTTACCGGCACCAGAACACATTTTGCTTTTGAAACAACCGGGTGCATGTACACGAAACTGCTTCGGAGGAAGTGCAAAATAAATCATTGAAAATGGCGTAAAGAAGGATCATAATATCTATAAATATATGACCAAGTTTCTCACGGATCTTACATGCGCGCTAATAATTTTCTGTACACGGATCCCGCTTCGTCATGCCTGCTTTCTCCCTGGACGACTGTTGACGCTGAGTGCACAGTTGTTTAGCGTCATTAAGTTGTCCTAAGAAAGAGATCCGCGAAAATTTTTTTTTCATTTGTTTAGAGACTGTCGCCGCCAACTGACACTACCCGACTCCCGAAGGCTGTGTATCATGCATTGAGCGCTTAAGCAATGCGTCCCCGCCCTGCGATGGCAGGTGCTACCAGCGGTGGGGCTTGTGCGACACTGGTTGCTATTTCCGTGCAACCTATTATAGTGATCAATCATTAATTTAACTGCCACCTGCTACGATGCGCTATTTGATCCCAATCCGGTGGGCAGGCTGTAATGACACCGCAAGGTTACATTGCCTAGGGAATCAACCTGCCTTGTTTCTCTGGGCATTTTTCGTAGATTTTTAGCTCACGGTCGAAGACACCCGATTTTCTACGACACGGGCAAATCACGCTAAAACGAAGGAGTCCGAAGATAGGAAAGCAGTACCGGGGAGCTTTCTTGAGCTACGAACACTAGGATGTAGCATCAGGAAACTTCTGAGCACTTTGAGAAGCGAAGTGACCCACTCCGGCGGTAACCTGGTATGGCCGGCGCAGTACCATGCCCCCTTCCGGCTACTCTTGCCCTTTTGTTCCCGCTCATATCTGCGAGGCGAACACTAGACAGCTGCTCTGGGCTTGCCCATCTCTGTACGCCATTCGGCAGAAACACCTGCTCCGATGTGGACAAGCCCCGGGTAGACGAGGTTTTGTTTAAATTGCATGTTAATCATTTGGCACAAAACACGAGCGGTACGAAATGGTCGCATAAAGTTGTGTTTGACAAACACGTTCGGTGTGTATGAATGCTAACAAAGGACGGCCTGGCACACATGTATTCCTCCGGAGAGGTATGCCGAGGTACAACGATTCCGTTTTGTATTGGGTTGGCGTATGGATGCATGGTTGTTCTATATGGCAGCGGTTCACATCAGCAAAATATTGGTGTCCAGTGGGAACGAAACACATTACCTTCTGAAGCCAAAATTACAGCTTAAAAATCCTGCTATCTAGTGACAACGAAGACAAGAGACGAGATACAGGGATCTAGCGTCTCAGATTTTTAGGTGACATTTTTAGCCGACTTGCGGCGTCAATCTTGCTTCATGAAAAGCTGTCTAGTTTCATATGAAAGACAGCGAAAAAATCTTACGGCTCGACCAGACATCAAATCGGACAATTCTCCAAAAGCAGGAAGATGCTTAGACGTATATGCTCGCACGATTTAGCCTGTTTCATGTTTCCTTTTACTAGGTTAATGGAAATTCTATTTGTGAGCTCGCACCAATTTTGTTTCTGCTTAGAGTAGCTTGTGCACTGGCTTTTATGGCCTGCTTGTAGGCTTGTCAGTTTGGGATGGCTCGCCTCTTCTCTTGAATGGATGGGTGGGCACCCCCTACATAGGAAATTTCGGGGGGGAGGAGGCTGGTGGTCGGTCATTCAGGAGTCTGAAGGCTTCATTCTCCGAGACTACAGACGAACGCCGGCATTTTAACACTGGGACAGTGATACTGCTTTTGCAGCAAAATGGTGTCATCCAGATTACTTTCCACGCTCGGATACCTACATAAAAAGCATCATACGTTCAGATAAAAACAGCATTCCATTATACAGCATGCGTAAATACCCTGGAAGCAGTAATACGTGTTTATTCATCGCGAGACCAACAACTTCTTTCAGGGCACGCGTTCCTCTTACGAAGTTCCCAACTTCTTTCTATTCCACTGAATGATGACAGCTTCTTAGAAGAAAAAATTGGAGCGTTCTCCACTCAGCTGTATTGGAGAACTGCGAAAGCATCATTTGAACGCCAGCAACTTTTTTTGCAAGTCCTTATGGCATAACATCAGTAAACATACCCAACACACTTCACAATCATACTGTCACAAAGAGGTGACTACAATCCGCGGTGCAGAACAACAGGAAACCTGGTGTTTAAACAAAGCTCTTTATTGGGGCTGACTTGAGCCCACAATGAACTGACTGACTCGGCAGCCGCGTAGCAACAAGCGTGCTCCACGGTCGTCGAGCAGAATGTCCTCCGATCTCAGCCGTGCTCCATTAAAGCTGATAGCGAACCTTCGTGATTAAGCGTGCAAAGTTCCTAGAACATTCTGGAACAACGTAGAATCAGCTCCGCTTGGATGCGATCGATTGTGATGAATCTGGTCGCGTCTTGCACGTCCATTTAACTGCGTTGTTTTCTGTCAATCCAGGCAGTGCCGTCACTAGCAGCCTGCTTTGTAATTAATCTGTATATATATATATCGCCTGTCTCTAAATGCTTAACCTCGTGTAGTAAATACCATGTTGGAAAGAAAACCCTTGTGGAATATGGGTTGTGTGCCCACCTGCTATGCAGAAGGAATAAATTCCAACCCCAAAGCCAGCGAATTTCTTTTTTTCGCTGTCTGTTAGCTATGACTGTTAGCTGTCTATAAGCTATGTCTAATAGATGTATATTAGCTTGTACTGCTGCATGAGCAGCAGTAAAAGCTAATAGACATCATTTGGATGCCATGTACCGATTTCTCGTTCGCGGAGTACCGGAATCCCGATTGCGCATGTGCACTGTAAAATTACGCCCGAAAAGACTTTTAGCATACTTCATGGCGAGAAGAAACAAAGAAGAGCAGATGAGCTTTTAATTTCATTTAATGGCTTTGTGAAATAACACCAGAAGAAAGAAAATAATAGCAGAGAAAGAAAGACATGCAAGAACGCGAGTGTTGAACCACCGACCTTCGGCCATAGAGGTAGGAGCAGACGAAGGTTCTAACCCTCGACTAAAACGTACTGTTAAGATGGCTCACACATTTCAGTTTTTTTCTTCTAATGGGAGGCTACGTTTGCACCTTTTGTATTTAGCTTGAGTGCTACCCTAGAAGAGGCCATCAAACGCTGATTTTAAGTGCTTCTCGCGTTAAACTATCAGTACGGCCGCAGGTACGCTTATTTCCTTAGAAAGGTGTCCTTCAGCGCTTGAGGCGGGGAAGAAGAGTCGCCTTGCCTTACCAACACTGACTGTCAAAGCGTATTTACTCACGCTGAAATTTCTAAAATGTGTGTAGATTATGATAAATAAAGCCCGTCACTGTGGTTAGTAGATAGATATTGCTCAGGTTGTGTGTCACTTGTCCACGTGGTTCTGCGAGTCATCGTTTAAACCGGCACGCTACTCTCGTCATCAGCGGCTTTTTAACGCGATGCATATCACATCACACGGGGATAGAGAAGCTTCGATGCGAGAATAGGTCAGCATTTACCGAAAACATTCGTATTCGTGGCCTGCAAAGCGAGTAAGATGCGAGAAAGTGCTGATTTCTGCTCGAATCAAGGCATACGCCGTCGGCCATTACGGTATCACGGTAAAATGTGCGTGCCGTAATACGGTTGCCTCCAGTAAAAGTCGAGCATGCGCAGTGTCCTTCCCGGTACTCCGGTAACGGTAACTTAAGTGCGGTACATGGTATGCTGAATGTCTCTAGTGCCTTCTTTATTTGTCCATAGCTTCAGTCCCGACTTGCATAGGTGAAAGTAAGACTAACTCGCGGACACAAGTTGACCACCGAGAACCTGACGCGTATGGGCAGAAATTGCTTCTCACGCGTCCTAGAGGCTTTTTTATTCGATAGTGCGTGCACACTCAACGTCCACTGCCCTTTCCGGAGTGAACGGTTCTCTATTGCACTTCTAAATGAGACACGACGTGCTCCTCAAGCCGCGAGGTAAATTTACACCTCTGAAAATACAAAATACCCAGCGATGGCAACAGCGGCAGATACCCGCCTCACAGCATGCAAAGTTCTTGTGGTTAACAACTGCAGAAGATTTTCACTGATGCTTTAACCTACTTCAAATGCTATCCACAAGACCTCCGCTGTCGTGGCTAAAATCTCCTTGCATGGCTGACCGCAACAACAGTCCATTTTTCGAGGCGGTGTTCTGCTTCCATAGTCAACGGCGCACAGTGCGTACTTCCACACGTGGAAATCTGACGCGGGCTTGCGAAGAAAAGACTACCACTTATAGGAAGTGGACAATAATTTGCGGTAAGATGTTTTGGCAGGCTAATTGGTTATAAAGCATCATGAGGTGAAGAGTGCAGTCAAGACACACACAGCAGGACGAATAGTGAAGAATGGGAACAACAGAGCGCTCATTCACTTAATTCCCTAAAGGGTGTTCATTTTTAGTGTGCGCAGCCGACGTCCAGGCAAAACTCCGAAGGCGCGAACATTTAGAAAGGCCTACCTGCATTGCTGGCGTTGAAATTCGAGTTACAGCTGCTAGCCGTCCTGTCTGTTTGTATTCACAGCTATAAAAATTCTACTGGTGGCATGTGGGGAATAAATTAATTAGCAAGCCAATTTCTAAAACCTTATTCAAGCTCACAAGAGAATGTTTGTCCTCTAGTTTAATAAACTTCGTCTTTCATACTCTACGCTCTCATAAGCATAAGCTCCAACTTCTGCGAACTTGCTGATGAAACAGGAGCGCGAGCTCATCAATTCAGTGGTCGTACAGAAATGAAGCAAGGAAGGCGAAGCACGATGCAAGGGCAAAAATCTGCAAAGGCCCGCGTAAGGAACACGAGAATATAAAAATCTCGCATCAGGCATTTGAAGGTCACTGCGTGCACCATTCTAATGTCGCGTATCATGCGCCGGCTCAAGCTCTCTCGCGGAAAGTCCCGGCAGTTTTATACGCGCAACTTATTCTAGTGTGCGCAACCTCTTCAATGTCAGGATAT
Source organism: Amblyomma americanum (assembly GCF_052857255.1). NCBI lineage: Eukaryota > Metazoa > Arthropoda > Arachnida > Ixodida > Ixodidae > Amblyomma > Amblyomma americanum. The sequence continues at coordinate 57,779,290 of NC_135498.1, read as the reverse complement.
TGAAGCGCTGCCAATGTCGAAAATTGTAGAACGAAGCACTGAGACTCATGGCACCCGCAAGTTCTCCGAGGGCGTGTGATAAAATATCCGGCACTCCTTACTCCCTTGCGCTTAAATATGCTGAAATTTAAGAGGTTGCTCACACTAGAATAACTTGCGCATATAAAACTGCCGGGACTTTCTACAAGAGAGAGCTTGAGCCGGCGCGTGATATGCGACGTCGGAATAGTGCACGCTGTGACCTTCAAATCCCTGATGCGAGATTTTTTACTTGTCCTGTTCCTTACGCGGGCCTTTGCAGATTTTTGCCCTTGCATCGTGCTTTGCCTTCCTTACTTCATTTCTGTACGACCACTGAATTGATGAGCTGAAACTCCTTTTGCGTCAGCAAGTTCAAATAAGAAGGAGCTTATGTCTTCGCTGCATGCTGCTTCGCTCATAACGATTTGTCTCTTCTGGCTCGCGCTGCCGGCTTAAGATTATGATGTATTCCATACATGAGCCGAGATGTTAGTGCCTGGCATTAAACGCTGCAAAATTATTTATCGCTGCTAGCGAAGAATCATGTTTACGCGCCGCAGAGGAATTTCGCTCCCATCATGGCATTCACGTGAAAGGTTATTGTTTTCAGCCGTGCATCAGCTGTAGCAGCCGCAGCTATAGAGACATGAGTAGTCAATGGTGCACCCACCCTCGCTGCCAATAACGTATTTTTTTATATGCCACCTTTTAGAAAAGTTTTGACTTGCTCCTTAGGTCCAACACGTTATTTGGACCCATGGCCGCAAGGTTCTGAGCTCTTCACTGTTTGGGAGCACAAAGAGCAGTGCTCGTATTTCCTTCTCGGCCTCTTATCGGCTAAGATCAAAGTGTATCACAGTGCCTCTTTAGCCCTCGTAGTTCTTAATCACTAAATATCGCTCATTGCCGTAAATGTTTTAAAAATAAAACAGCATGCCTAGTTTGGAAAAAAAATGATTTTTTTGCACAGTGTCTCAGCTTTTACAAAAATTGTTTGCATTCCACTTTTCATGCAAACATATATGGATAGGTCCAAGGGAGGGCAATTCAGTTCGGTAACCTGAAGTTCAAGCGTAAATTAAAATGAAGGTACGAGAGCGAGGCCACAATGTCAGGAAGCTGATCCGGATGAGGTCTCCTAATCGGCAGTGGGAAAAGATGGGTAGGGTGAGATGTAGGGAATTGAACTTGGTGATGAGAAGTAGCATATGAAATTTAGATAGGGAGCGATGACAGCATGAGATATTTAAACAATTGTCAATGATCCAACTGCTCTTCTACCCTCCGTAAAGGTCAAGCACTTGTATGCCTAATTGGATGCCCTCGGCTATCAGGCTCATACTCTCCACCACCGCTAAACGATCGCCGTGCTTTCCGACGGCCATAGAAACGGAACGCCAACAGGGGCTGCGATCTGGGATCTTGTCTCCAATGCCAGACACACCACCGTGACCTTCCAAAGCTACTGACGGCCCTTCTTCTGCAAGTCACAGCAAAGAGAATTCTGGCGCTTACTATACGCGTAAGTGACACGGCGGATAGCCTTCATTGGGGTTTGCATCCAGCGTGAAACATTCACCGGTCTTCCCCTACGGAGCTCTAAGATGCTTGGGCAAGGTAACAAATTTCGTATGGAGCATTTACAAAAGCAATAGCAGTAGACCGTGCGCATGTGTCTATTGTAATATGTGCCAGAGTAGGAATGTTCTTAAGGCATTGAATTCGGAGGATTGAAGTGCGGCTTGAAGTTGTGACAGTGCGGTCGAAAATTACAGGAAAATGTACTATCAGCAAAAATCAAACGCGAAAACACAACTGAGACACAAATGCCAAAGTAAGGAGCTTTGGTTTATGGCGGTTTAACGTCCCAAAGTGACTCAGGCTACGAGACACGCCGTAGTGAAGGGCTCCGTTAATTTCGACCATACGTGGTGCTTTAAAGTGCACTGACATAGCACATTACACGGGCCTCTAAAATTTCGCCTCCATTGAAATCGACAGCCGCGGCCGGGATCGAAACCGGGTCTTTCGCGCCCAGCAGCCGAGCGCCATAACCACTCAGCCACCGCGGCGGCGCAAAGGAAGACGCTCCCAGCCAGGGGTAGATTAGCGCTTGCGGGATTTAGTTTCATGTGGAATGCACAAAGACTTTTCAATGTTAATCAATCTTACTTGAATGTGCTCACCAGGAGCTAATATGGTGATGTTTTTGTGTTAGCACCTCAATTTTCTTGCTCGTGTTTCATTATAGCAGGTAGAACTTCGTATTTCTTTTTATTTTCGCAAAAGCTTGTAGCATTTTTCAGTTTGCACAGATAGGCTGTCATCGACATCAAAAACCCCAGGGGAAAATTTGCATCCTTATTCGTGTGCGGAAAACATAACATCGCTAGGGTAGTGGACGGGAACGAGAAATTGTCAAAAATATCAGACTGTAGCAATCAATACATCGCAATAAAAACCACAAGATGTCGCATTATTTCATGCAAAAAGTAAAAAAAAAGCATTCTGGGTTTTTTGCGCAAAAGACACGACACAAAAGAAACGAGGTAGACACGACAAGCGCATACTAACAACTCAGGTGTTTATTGATGGAACATTTGCTTAAATACAGCAGCTGCTCTTATCAAAAGAGCGTTGTGTACTCGATACCACTTGCCTGTGGTAAGCAGTACATTGGCCAAACTGGCAGGTGCCTTAATGAAAGGCTGAGGGAGCACGCAAGAGACGTCAAGAACAAGTCAGGTAGCAAAATGATTGACCATATTCGGAATTGCCGCAACTGCACTCCCGCGCTCGAAAAAACGTCAGTACTGCGCCGGTGCCAGACACAACTTGGAAGAGAGATAATTGAGGCTAATGAGATAGGAAAATCGGGTAACTCGTGTGTCAGCAATCCTTCAATTGTACTCTCAAAAAAAGAAATCAGTTATCTTGCGCAGAATTAGAGCTCGACACATGCCTTCACTCGTGCGATGATGGGATCTGTGCTGATCTGATATGTATGTATGCGAAGGCTCTTCTTTCCCTCTTCTTGTTTGATAAGAGCAGCTGCTGTATTTAAGCAAATGTTCCATCAATAAACACCTGAGTTGTCAGTATGCGCTTGTCCTGTCTACCTCGTTTCTTTTGTGTCGTGTCTTTTGCGCAAAAAACCCAGAATGCTTAGGCACCAGCTAGCCTGCAAAAACATACTCGCAAGTAAAAAAAAATACTTCCTTGGGGCTTTTACACAGATAGCTGCGGATGCTCACTCGATGCGGTGTCTTTGAGATGCGCTAACTGCAGAACGTACAATGTAGAGTTAGACAGTAGTTTCCAGTCACCGCGTCTTCTCTAAAGCTATTCCGTCATGAAATGGTCCGCACTTTATTTCCCAGGTTTTGAAGTGTTTTGTGCAGCCAAAAGGCTTTCACTGCGTCCTCACTGCTCCGAATCACGCGAGGTCCTTAGGCCTCAAGGAGCGCTTGCTCCGACACTCGAGAATTTTCTTCGAAAATGCAGGGTTTGTAAGACTGACTGGGACTTGCGAAAATATTTTCCTGCACTTTCACAACTCATCGCGTGTTACAACGCCTGGATCACCAGCTGGCTTGTATTTACGGCCAAGCTTGCACTCTCGCCTAGACGCCGTACAGTCATGGTCCCCGACGCAAAAGAAAATTCTCTTATTTAGACCTCAAGTTTAATATTTGAGGCTGTTTTTCTCTGCAGTAATTTTAAAATCTGTAAATTTAAAAGAAAATGAAAGCAATTTTGGTTACGTGAGGGATATCACTTCCTGCGGGAACATTTTGCGGACAACTTCCGGTGACGGGCTTTCACTCGCATTGGGCAAATGCCTAAGCATAATCATCAGCCGAGTAGTCAAAAGGGCACAGAAACGCACTAGAAAGCGCGCATTTGCCACTCGGTGGCCGGGTGCTTTAAGGTTAACTACACAGCTGCGCAAAAGACGCTACACTGATCGATTAAAACTTTTGTTATAAGAATCGCACGAAATTAAACCGTATGTGGTCATCGAAATTCCTCAGCTATATCGCTTGCGACTGAATAACGATGCTACAGGGCTCTTGGTGATGCGTGTTCTCCGCGCTTGGAGCTATTTAATTTAGCCTATACAAATAGCGCCACTCAAGAGTGCTTTAAAATTAGAGTTAAGCAGCGCAGTTTCCTGGAGTGAAGTGGTTATTATGGGAGGTTAATTTTTTTACCGTGGTAGCTCAATATCCACATTGTGTGTTAGCCTTTCATGCCCGTAAAGCTCATACAAAATTCTGGTTCTGCAAGATAATTCTCGCATAAAATACCTAGTAAAAACTCAGAAGTTCTTTATTGCTGCATTCTTCTTGGATTCGTTGAAACGCAAATCTTCTGTGTCGTCTCTGTAGCCTCTTGAACAAAGAATCCTGGCATCGCCATGACGAATCATCCGGATTTAGTGGCTCTACATAAAAAAGCGAAAAAGTTGAATATATTGTCGTGCTAAATGTCGACAATAGAAGTGCACCATTGTTCTCTATGCATATGCCAAGCAATCTGACCATGTTTGCGCAAAGACATTTTGCACTCATTGTTCTTGGCAGCACCATACAAAAACGAAGTTTGCAAAGCCCAATCTAAGTATTTATGTCGCCCCAATTCATTAATTATAAATTAAGAACGCATGCATGTACGCATAAACTCTCAAAGAATGCGTTCATGGCATATTTCGCGAACGCGGGACTGAGAATAAAAGCTACGGCGAAAACGATTCACTTGACGTAAGTCAGCAGTTAATAAATCTGTGCTGTGTGAAAAGTAACGCGAACCATGGTAGGATATTATTGAAAGTTGCGGCATACCATGACCCATGCTGCCTAGAACACGGATAGAAGCAAATCACAAGTTCTACTTATACAGCACGACCTCATATTGGAGACAGAAGTGTCTAGATTTATCACGTGAACATTGAGTTTGATATACAATTGCAGGGTTTAATGCACTTAAACCGAGTAGATGTGCTAAACACATTCTTGTGTTTCGCCTGACTGGCTCATGGTTTTGATTTGCTGGGTTGTGCGCACGTCTTGCGACAATATTAGACTCAGATTAAGCTCTGATCAATGATAAAGGCTGCTGTACGATCGCATTTTAGGGGTGTGCAAATGTGCCCTTGCAACTCTGCGCACGGGCGCCTGAGCGCACGGGGTGGACGAGCTCTTGTACGATCAGTTTGCTGCAGGCGACCGAGGCGGACGATTCCATCCTTCTGACTGGGTCGGTGCCACTGCCGTCCGTCCACCCGCCCGTCCATGAGGTGACACAGGCATGTGTTGTAGCAAAACATGCAGATGCCAGGCGGTAGAAATACTCGAACAGATTGTGGCTCACTCAAGACATGACGACATGTTAAGCTGTTTGCTTTTTCGCCCAAGATTAAACAGCTATCAGCTCAGATAGGCATGGATTTAGGCGCGGCCGACCCTGACGTCTGGGAATGAATTCTCAGCTTCATCTGAAACAGCGTCGCGGAAAGTGATAAACATTGGTGCTATTTTTATTACAGAAAGCGAAAAATCTGCGGTGGTTTAGCTCTGGTGAAACCTGGAGTGACGCGAAATATCTGCAACTCGCTGAGTGGAACCTGCTCAGTTGAATTGCAAAGTAACCCCTCCTATGCGCGGAACTAGTCGAAAAAGCCAAATTTTGTCGAGCCACAGCGTCAAGGATAATCATGTTTTCGAAATTATAAAAACTGATATGGTTATTACTGACCAACCAGTTACAAATCTCTATTTGAAACTAGGCGCCTAACACTTTTACTTAAAAAGTTAATTATTTAAAATTAGTTAAACATCTACCTACTTAAGACGATTTATTTATTTTGTGCTCTCCGCCAACACTGGTAATACTATGCCGCAAAAGCCATATTTTTACCCCAAAAAGACTAATATAGAAAATATTTGAAAGTGTTAGCTGAAACACCCGGCATATATACATGAAAAGGGGAATGTAAAGCAAGTCAGAGCGTTTCTAAAAGGCGGCATATAATAAAGTTCATGTTATTGGGAGCGAGAGTGGGTGCATCTTTGACTCATGTCTCTATAGCTGCGGCTGCTACAGCTTATGCACGGCTGAGAGCACTAACAAATTTAGCCTTTCAAATGAATTCTATGAAGAGAGCGAATTTGCGCTGGTGTGCGTAAACATGTTTCTACACCAGCAGCGATAAATCATTTTGCAGCGTTTAATGACAAACACTAACATCTCGGCTCAAATATGCAATACATCATAATCGCAAGCCGGCTGCGCCAGGCAGAAGAGGCAAATCGTTATGAGCGAAGCAGCATGCTGCGAAGACATAAGCTCCTTCGTGTGCGAACTTCCTGACGCAAAAGAACTGCGAGCTCATCAATTCAGTGGTCGTGCAGAAATGAAGCAAGGAAGGCGATGCACGATGCAAGCGCAAAATTATGCAAAGGCCCGCGTAAGGAACACGACAAGTTAAAAATCTCGCATCAGGGATTTGAAGGTCACTGCGTGCACCATTCAACGTCGTATATCCGGCGCCGGCTCAAGCTCTCTCTCATAGAAATTCCCCGCATTTTAATACGTGCAAGCTATTCTTGAGTGAGCAACCTCTTAAATTTCAGGATTATGCAGCGCAAGGGCGTAATGAGTGCCGGATATTTTATCATACGTCCAAGGAGGACTTGCGGGGGCGATGAGCCTCAGGGCTTCGGTCTACAGTTTTCGACATTGGCGGCGCTGATGGCGAAAGCATTGGTGACATTTGAGGATGAGAGCACAGGGTATATAGGCACAGAAACTTTATTAAACGAGAGAACAAACATCTGCTTGTGAGACTGAAAAAAGTTTACAAAATAGCTGTGCTAATGCAGTTATTCCACAGAGGCCCACAGTGGAATTGTTTCAGCTTTGAAAAAAAGCACACAGGGCGGCTGGCTGCTGTGACTCGAATTTCAGCGTCAGCATTGCAGAAGGCATCTCTATAATTTCTCGATTGCATTGTTTGGTTTCGACGTCGGATGCGCAAACTAAACATGAACATCCCTTAGGGCAAAATAAATATTTGAGCGCTCTCTTCATCTCACTCTTCATTCTTCGTCTTGCTGTGTGTGTCCTATAGATTGCACTCTTCACTTCATAAGGCTTTATAACCAATTAGCCCACCAAAACATCTTACCGCAAATTACTGTACCCTTTCTAGAAGTGTTAGTCTTTCCTCTGTTTGCCCGCGTCAGATTCGCACTTCTGAAAGTAGGCACTGTGTACCGTTGGCGACGGAATCATCATCCCGCCTCGAAAAAGGCGCAGCTCTTGTGGTCAGCCTTGCAACCTATTCTCGGATTGGAGCTCTTTAATTCTACTACACACATTCACGCACATAAACGCACGAAATAAAAACTTAAGTAGAAATTTTGGATACCTGAAGAGCACCCCAGGCTGCTTAGAAAGAACGGCTAAGTGCGCCCGCGTTTCCATTCAGTTTGCCCTTCTTGTGCTTTCTGTCGAAATGATACTGCTGCAGAATCAAGCTGCATCTCAGAGGGCGATAGTTGTTTGATGTCGTGGTTTGCAGCCAGGAAAGGGGACAATGGTCCGTCTCTACGATTAATTTGGCGCCTCCGAGATAGCATTGTAGCTTCTGGATAGCCCGAACAATGCAAGCGCGCTCTTTTTCCGAAGTGCTGTACGCCATCTCTCGAGAGCTCAGTTTTCGGCTCAGGTAGAGCACGGGAGGTTCGTTGCCGTCGTTGCCGTTGTACTAAAGAGGAGTTTGAACTCATCTTTTTACCGAGGGAACTCTACCTACACGTTCCGGGCATTCTTAGAAACGTAGAATTATTGTCTTGTGTAGCTGATTGTCCGAATTAAATCGAATTAAACGTCCCGGCTCCCGCCTTTTCTTTTGAACTCCACGAGGAGGAGTCAACCAACACATCAAACAGTCCAATGGCGGCTTGCCGCTCTGCCACCGGGGGAGTGATACGTAAACCAAAGAGTCCACGCGTATTTTCATTTTCTGTGGGCCTAATTTGCGGCTGTGTAGTCTGTGACTGAAACTGTTTACTCACAGAAACCTAAAAAACAAAACAAAAGCGAAATCGAAACCGCCACTTCATTGGCTGAACGGCACTCCACGCGTTGGTTGACTCCGCCTACCTACCGCGTAGAGTTAAAAAAAAAAAGGCGGGAGCCGGGTCATTTAATTCAATTTAATTAGGGCCATCGGCCGTGCAGGGCAATAATATGAAGTGTCTAGGAATGCCCTAAACGTGTAGATAGAGTTCCCGCTGTAAAAAGACGATTTCATATTCCTTTTAAGTGCACCGTTATGGGGGTTGGACTTGTACTGACATGCATGAAGGTGATATCAATGAAAGTAGAGATGTCGTCGCAACAAGGACATGCATCTACGTTTAGTGTTGGCTGAAAACGATTGAGGTGGTGGAAATCATGCAATGGAAGGTCTACACTCGTCGGAGAATGTAGCAGCACTCAAAGGAAAGCTGCTTGAGGGGGGGGGGGGGGGGGGAGGAGTCTGTAGGCCCCTGTATCGAGGCAATGTTTCTGATCGCGTGTCGTAAGGGTAGATAGGGAGAATATAACTGAGGGAGAGAAGGCCGCGCTCGGTAAGTATAATCGCGAGCTATATTGTTTAAGCCCTGATGTTTCTAGCCAGTACCTCGCCGCCGGGGACGAAGGTAATGAAACATTGACATAATCATGTTGCAGAATATACCTCAGGATGTCGAGAGCTTGCCTTGAGACTCGACTGTTTCTGTAACCTTGGTAGGCGGCCTCTGAGAAGGTGAAGGTATGTGAGCTCCGGGAAGTGCTGTCACTCAGTTTAATGGTTTGGTTTATGGGGGTTTAACTTCACAAAGCAACTCGGGCTATGAGAGACGCCGTAGTGAAGGGCTCCAGACATTTCGATCAACTGCGATTCTTTAACGTGCACTGACATCGCACAGAACACGGGCCTCTAGAATTTCACCTCCATCGAAATTCGACCGCCGCGGCCGGGATCGAACCCGCGTCTTTCGGGCCAGCAGCCGAGCGCCGCAACCACTCAGCCACCGCGGCCACCACTCAGTTTAATGGTGAGGGCAATGGCAAAAGCCCCAGCGGCGTTGGGGTATGGTGCCCGGTTGGAACCGGCCAGGTATGAAATTTTGGTGCCGTCCGTGAATGGGTATTAGAGACAATATCCGCGTAAATGGCTACGGCTCTGATGTCCTGTCCGTACTGTTTCCAAAGATATCGAGGGTGTGGGTGAGGGGGCGGTCTTCTGGCCGTTTGATGTTCGTGGTGCATGTAGCGGGGGATAGAGACATGATGGAGAGGGGTGGGGGGATTTCAGTGGAGAGTACGCCCGTAAGGGCAATGGTCTGGGAGGCATGGGGTTGCGAATGTGGCCGAGGTAACTGCTGAGGTCGTAAGTAGACGAGTTTGTTGGGAGGAGAGAACCTCATCACAGGGTTATTCAAAGGAGTTTTGAACGCCCAGTGCAAGAAGGCGGACCATGAATGTGCACAATGGATGCCGAGAGCAGTCTTGTACAGGGTAGGGCTTGGGAGTTATTGATATGGGAGGTCATATTGCATGAGCGACGGCCGTGACTAAACGAGTGGTGTATTCCTCACGCATGCCATTGAGGTGCCCTGCTATGCGGCGAATTATGCACTCAGAGTTAAAAACTGATGGGTGAAGAGTTGTGATGGTGTGTTCTGTGTTGCCATCGTGCTGGATCCAGAGGCCAAAGACTCGCCCAAGAGGGCCCTCCTGGATCCGACGTTTGTGAATTTGTTGCCAGACATGCCCTGGTTACCTGTCCAGATGTCAGTGAATCCAAAGACCTTCACATTTCACGGTTGAGAAAACTCCGCTTCAAAAAAGTGAAAATTCTCTGCAGCCACTATTCGTGTGCTTTCGGATGGATGCACCTTCTGTAGGCAGCCAGTAACACCGGTCGCAGTTTTTCACCATTATGTTCTGAGGTGAGCTTTTTCATGCTTTTACCTCTTAATTTATCTCTGGGACTATTACGACAATGAAGTTTTGTAATGTATTTGTTCCGCTGATTTTGGTGCCAGGGAATTTTGTGTTTATCAACAATCTCGACGTTTTTACATAGTTTATTGACCACGGGTTTCACTGAAATGAATAAACACCCGAATTATGGCGACCTCGGGCACCAGTTTTTGAGGGTTGGGCCTCATGGGAAGTTCTTGCAGCTGGTAAGATTGAGCGCAGTGCGTAGAAAGAATTACGTGGGCTAAGAAAGCAAGACTAACTGCCGGCGCTGTGATGTTATCAGATTTTCATGGAGTTAACGGCTATTATAATGCGCATTAAGTTTAAAAATATTTCAGGTACCTCAAGGGGCCTTCAAGAGGCTTGAGTGCAACGTTAACGCAAAGTAACTAAAGCTGCGACAAAAGTTCCACCTTAATAGAAAGAACAAGGGATTCCCGGGTTCGAACCCCACTGCAGCGGCTGCGTTTTTAAGTAGGCAAAACGCTAAGGCGCATGTGTGCTGTGCGATGTCAGTGCACGTTAAAGATCCCCAGGGGGTCGAAATTACTCCGGAGCCCACCACTACGGCACCTCTTTCTTCCTTTCTTCTTTCCCTCCTTTCACTCAATAGATTTTAAAAAGTAAGCTGTTTGTTCGAATAATCCATCTAAAATTCGCTGGAGGCACTTAGACATCTCTTAACTGCGGCAAGGCGAAAGCCCTGTGCGAGTCATTGCACTGATTTCAATTTGCCGCGCTTGGATTCATTTCAAGACAATGTAGAAGAGCAGCTGGCGGGAGCGTGGCAGAGAGATCTCGTGATGTCACGTGATCTTACAGTCACGTGACGTAAATGTAACGGACGGGCGCGAGTATGAGCCATTAAAGACTATCGCCGTAAAATGAGCAAGAGTGACTGTAATGCCACGCCGGTGCAATTTGTGATTTTCGCTATCAAGTCAGTAGAACAGCGGATAGGACCTACATGGTCGACATTGCAACACCCTCGCCACCTACTTCGCGGCGCACACCAGCGGATCGAGGAAAGTAAAAGATTCGCAGCTTCCCAGATTCCGAACCATATGGCTGTTTAAAAAGAAGCCTTCGCTATAATAACGCAAGAATTATCTACTTCTAAATATATGATTTATCCTGCAGCATGCGACCAGAAATTTCTGCTTTTTCGACAACCTAAAACCGGGCAAAGCGACCATGACTGCTTTAGCAAGGATCACTAAGGTCTCTTTCTGCGCGGAAGACACGCAAAAAATGAAGACGGAGAATTATTCATGTCTTTTAAACTTGCAAGCTTTTGAAGCGGCCGGACGTTCACAGCATATCAGGAACTCAACATTTTGAGCACAGTTCAGGAGATACTGGAATAGCTGACATACTTTTATGGCATAAAAAAGCAGACTGCCACATAGCCCGCAACCTGTACATAAAGAAAAAAAAAACTCTCTACTGCTTCAATTTGAAGGCGTGGTGATTTCACAAGTCAAAAAAGTGCAGCGACCAGTTGATGTTTCAAAATTTGTCGTCATTGCCCTTTTATTTATGATTTTAAGAGGAGCTGAGTATCGCTTTTCACTCAGTCTTCGTCGCCATAGATATCTAAAGCATAAAACTTTAGCATTTCAGCATCCTTATGTAGCTGCAGCATGGTATGTTGATGGCGTTGTTAACAAGAAGCCAATGTTAAATACTGCGACAATTCAGTATTCTTATGCGGCTACAGAATTTTATGTCGATGATGTTGATAACAATGTTCACGCATAGCATCGTCATTGAACTATCGAAGTGCAAGTGCAACGATCCTTGGCTCCATTGCTCAATTCTGTTTTTGTTCGATTCAGTGCCCACGTTGTCATCGTCTCACAAGTCAAAATGGAACAATGGAATAGCGCCGAAAAGGGATTCGAAATGTGCTGCGCTAAACTCGATTTCTAGAAGAAAAGCAGTTTTTCCATCCTGTATTTATGTGGTGTTAATGGTGAATAAACACTTGGGCTGACCCACAGTTAGGAAGAGAGAAGCTATTATCGTGAACAACATAAACTAGAAGCAGTGTATTTGTAGATTGCATTATACATCAATAAATGGTCAAAAGTTCCAGTCTCGGGCTGTGCCTGATTAAGCAGTGGAAATAAACGCATTTTAATTCAAGCCTTAAAACCATTTCCACTCCTCTCACTTATACTGATCAGCGATGCATGCGCTCATGAAATAGGCGGCATACGTATTTTGAGAGCACTAGATTCCTGTCATGAAACCCTACCAATTTTTGGTGCATTTAGAGTGCGAGCGATTGCTGCATAAGCTTGATGCATTCACGAGCGTGCATTTTAAATTAGGCTGATAGTTGCCATGCGTAATAGGCGGCCGAAACTGCAACATTAACTGTCGCCGCTCATCCTGATGTATTGTGGCTTGGTTGATCGCTGCTTGAGGAGGTCGACAAATGGGCGCAGCGAAGAATGTAACCCTGGGATTGTTTCGTCAAGTTCAAGGAACCGATGCTCGAAGAGTGGTCGGTAACAGCGGCGCTTCCCCCATAAGCAACCTGCTATGCAGTTAGCCGCTACCTGTGTCGCCACTTAGTGGCCACATGCCTCAACGTTGAGTAGACGAAGAAGTGCTGGGGCTATTAGTCGCGGCCTTCGTTTTGCTTAGAAAGTGAGCATTTTGATCGAATTAAGCTGAACTTCCGCACCTTAAATGGACTCTTTGGGTTTCTGTGAAGCATCAACTGCCACAGATTCGAAGCGGAAGAAGAATAAGCGCCGGTACAGCTGCGTAACAGAACAGACACAGTCGTGCAGGAGGCCAAGGCGAGAAAAGACCGCCTCCCGTCGAGGCCGCGGGAAACTTCCCCGGGCGTTTAAGGCCCTGTGCGATCGTTTGGGCGTTTACCCTTGCACAGATGCGACTTGCTGCAACGGCTAAGTTGGCACCAGGTGTTTTGCCTGTCGGAGTGTCTAGATTCGATAGAGAAGTATGCATCTGCGTTGTGTTTGTGCCGGTAGACCTGCAGTAGAGCCCGCGGGAGCTAAAAAATGCGTTTTGCTGAAAGTGTTAGAATAGACCGCTGCAGCGACCAGTCATGTGGTGCGGGCTCCTCTCGTGATACTATTTATTTATTTACACAAAATACCTCTCAAGGTATTCACAACTGAGGCAACAAACCAAAATAAGAAACAAGGAAACTAGAGAAACAAGAAAAGTGTCATTGGAATAAGAATGTTAACAGTTTATAGTTCACCGTTCAAACTGTAAACGTAAAACAAAAAAAAAGATACAAAAGGATGGACAAAGCAGCAGCCAGTCAAAATTTTTTTACCTAATGCAAGTTCATACAAAACAGCAGCATTCAAATGAAAGAAACATTAAAAGAAATGCAATGAAAAATGAGTACATTGTGCTGGTGTTTTAACAACGCACGCAAGAAGTGGAGCAGTAGTTATGATAGACATGACACTGTAAAATTTATAACTATCTGTGACAGTTGCAAGAAGTGAGGGCAGAAAGTTCCAGTCAGGTATTGTGCGTGGTATAAATGAATGCGTGTAGTTTAATGTAAATGTAAATTTTAATTCACATGAAAATTGGAAGACAAAGTGCCGTTGCCAAGGCTGACACATTTTAGAAAATTTTTTTTTTATTTCGATATACTGTCAACCCCCACCGGTGTTTTTACAGGGGTGGGCGCGCTTCAAAAAAATACACAACTTCCATATAAAACAGTTATAGAAAAGTAAGCAGTTGTACAATGAAAAGGATGGGTCTAGTTAAAGCAAGACAAGAACAAACAAATTCGAGGTAATCATTTATACAGAACAAAGTATACAACACCAACATTTTAACAATATTTAATCAATTTTGTGGCAATATACTCTGCTCGGAAAGCTCCAAGAATTTGAGGACTGTCGGCTTCTTTACAACCGAAGAGTCAAGGGCATTCCATTCGCGCACTGCTCGCGGAAAAAAGGAAAAAGAGAATGTGTTATTACAACAAAAAAATTCTTCAAGTGTAAGATAATCTTTGCGGCGGGTGATTCTAGAGTGGCTTGTATTGACGAAGTCTTAAGAGTTAAGCTGAAATGAATCGCGCATAAGTATAGGAATTTCAAGCGGTGCAGTTTCGATCCGATAGATAAATGCTGAAGTCGTGCGGGATGCAAAAGTTTACTAGGTTAATATGTGCGTCTGTACTGGTTATAGATAAATCACGCAGCTTTTCGCTGCAAAGTTTCCAGTGCGGCTACGCTAGTACTCAGCACTAACCAAAAAAGTTTATGGAAATGAGCAATCTTTACTTATTTAGGGCAATGGACGGTGAAAAGGCACTACCATTCTTATGACACTTAGTTACTCATGTAGAGTTAATTGGAAATAAGGGTGCTGCTCCCGAACAGTGAAGAGCTCAGGAACCCATGGGCTTGAGTCCAAATAAGGCGTTGGAACTGAGGAGCAAGTCAAAGCGCTTCCCATAGGCGGCGTAAAAGAGTTGCATTATTGCGGAGGAGGGTTGGCAAGTTACTATAGCTGCGGCTGATACAAGGGATGCACCGCTGAAAGCGTTCTCCGTTCGGCGTGAATGCCATCGTGGGAGCGAATTTGCGCTGGTGGGCGAAAACATGTTCTGCGTCAGCAGCGATGAAGGATTTTGTAGCGTTAATGACCCGCACTAACATCTGGGCTCATATATGCAATACAAGATAGTCGGAACAAAGTAGTGTCAGGCAGCAGTGACAATGTGCTTATGAGCGAAACAAAATGCAGTGAAGACGTATAAGCTCCTACTTAGGCAAGCTGGCTGACGTAAAAGGAGTGATAGCATAGCATCAGGGTTCGTGCAGAGTCAAAACACGCACGGGTAAGCACAGTGCATGCGCAGAAAACTAAAGCATATGTAAAGAATATGACAAGTTTAAACACCGACATTATGGAATTCATGGTCCTTGCGTGCCCTATTTCTACATCTTATTTTGCGCGCCGGCTCGACCTCTTTTTCTTAGTTAGTCCTGAAAAGTTATAAACGTGCAAGCTATATTCGTGTCAGCAATCTTTCTCAGATTCTCCCGGCATGAGGAGCTATGACCGGAAACACAGAAGGTAAAAATTTGGTTGATGTAGAAAAGTTTGGTTAAAGAAATTGGGCAGCACTGCATAACGAAAAACAGAAAATCCAGAACAAAGTTCAGAACGGCATAGGAACTTCAGAGTCACGTAAGAAGGGAAATGAGCTTTGCAGGTGGATATTGTGCGTCGCTGCCTCGTCCTCTATATATGAAGGCGCCTGGCTTATGAAGGGAAATTTTGTTGCAGAGCGTGGTCAGAGCTATTTGATCTGAGCAGTTGGGAATGAATAAATATTTATTCACGGTAGAGGTGGAGCTGTTGCCGGTGTGGCCCTTGGTCCAGGGCCCCAGCGACTCCATCTGAGTTCTTGGCAATGGTGAGCAGCGCCCTTTGGTTCTCCTAGGGAGAGTAGGGATGTCGCCCCACCAAGGACATGCATCTACGTCTAATGTTGGCTGAAAGCGATGGACGTGGTGGGAATTATGCAGTCGAAGAGTCTTAACACGTCAGAGAAGTTAGGAGCCCTCCGGGGAAAAATGTTTGGGGGGAGGGGAGAAGGGAAGGAGTTTATGCTTCTGTATACAGTCAAGGTTTCTAGACACGTGTTGTAAAGGTAGACAAGGAGTATAGAACTGAGAGAGAGAATGCCCCGCTCGAAGAGTATAATCGCGAGCTATAGTTACCAGCCAGTGCCTCGCAGCCGGGGACAAAGGTAATGTCACACACTGACATGGTTTTGCTGGAAAATATGCTTCAGGATGTGGAGAGCTTGCCTTGAGACGCGAACCGCTTGTGTAAGCTCGGTAGGCGCCCGCTGAGTCGGTGAAGGTATGTGAGCTCCGGGAAGGGGCATCACTCAGTTTCATGGCGAGGGCAATAGCGATAGCCCCAGCGGTGGTGAGGTATGGTGCCCGCATGAAAGCGGCCAGGTATGAAATGTTGGTGTCGTCTGAGTGGGCATAAGAGACAATATCCCCGTAGATGGCTATGGCTGTGATTTTCTTTTCATACTGTTTGGAAAGGTGTCGAAGGGGGGCCTGTCCTCTAGCTGTTTGAAGCTCGTGGTGCATGTGGCGGTGGATATAGTCATGATGAAGAAAGGTGGGGGATGTCAGTGGACAGTACGCCCGTGGAAGCAAAGGTCTGGGAGGCCTTGTGTAGCGAATGTGGCGGAGGTAACGGCTGAGGTCGTAGCAGACGAGTGCGTTGGGAGGTGAGGACCGCGTCACAGGGTTATTCAAAGGAGTTTTGAACGCCCAGTGCAAGAAGGTGGACCGTGGACGTGCACATTGGATGCCGAGAGCAGTCTTGTAGAGGGTGTGTTGTTTATAAGGGAGGTCACATTTTATGCGGCTGCTCGCAAGATCCGTTGCAAAACGATTAGTGTATGCCCTTGAGGTTCCCTGCTGTGCGGCAAATCATGCGGGTAGTGTTAAGGATGGGTGCTCGAAGTGTAGTGATGGTGTGGGTAGCTTTGCCGTCATGATGAATGTAGAGACCAGGGACTCGCCAAAGCGGGCGCCCCTCGATGGGCCGTTTGTGAAGTAGTAGGCAGATAGGGCCGGGTGACTTGTACAGGTCTCTGAGAATCAGAAGAACTTAATACTTCAGAGTTGAGAAAACTCCGCTTCAGAAAGTAACAAGTTCCAGTAGCCACGATTCGTGGGCTTACAGATGGCGGCGTCGTGTGGAAGCAGCCAATAAAGCCTGTGGCAGTATGTCATCATTTTCTTCTGAAAAGCCCTTCCTTTTTGCTTCTTTTAAATCATAATTTATTTCCCCGGCTGTTGCGTCTATCAATTTGTATTAATGCATTTGTTTCAGTAAGTTTTTGCCAGGCTGTTGTGCGTTTATCAACAGTCTCGAAGTTATCAACTTGAGCGCAGTTTACTATGAAGACCATGGGTGTCGCTGCAATCAATGAACACCCGAATTTTGGCCAACTAGGACGGCGCTGTTTTTGAAGCATGGACCCTAAGGAATGTTCTCGCAACTGGTAAGATTGAGCCCAGTGGGAAGAGATGCGTCGCCTAAGATAGCAGAACTAAAAGACAGCGCGTCGATGTTATCAGATTTCTGGAAATGTGAATTATGAGGCGCATCAAGGTTCAGAATATCACACCCCACGGGGACCACAAGAAGCTCGAGTGCATCTTAGGCGAAATATCTAGCTACGATAAAAATTGCGCCTTGAGTTAAAGAACAGGCAATTTCTTTAGTAACACTTCTCCTACAAAAGTTATCCTAATCTTTCATCTGGCTTTGTGCTGCAGTGCGTAGATCAACAGGAATCCGAATAAAGGTCTTTGAAACGCAAACGGGAGTGGCTTTTCTATTCGAATTTTATTTTAAAAAGTCACGACGCAGCCAGTCGCATTTCGATTGAGGCGGAATGCTTGAGGCCCGTGTACTGTGCCATTTCAGTGCACGTTAAAGAATCCCAGGTGGTCTAAATTATCCGAAGCCGTCCACAACGGCGCCGCACAGCCTGAGGGACGCTGAGCCCCCTAATGCCGAAGAAAATTATGCTGCAAAAGAAATTATATTTCTGGATATAGACTAAGCGCCATTTGTAGTGGTAAAAAATTCGAGCGCTTTCGCTATAACAGGTATGAACCTACGATGTTTCGTAAATATTAGGGAGTTTTCGTAAAAATATGTTTTAAAACGAACGCAGTATATTCGAACAATTTACCCAAATTGAGCAAGACTGACTAATGCAGCGTTGATGGTAATTTAGAGTTTTCACAACTGGGACTCCATAACAGCAGGCATGACCATTATAGTCGACAGTGCAGCGCACCCGCCACGCACTCTGCGACGTACACTAGCCGGTTGATGCAAGCAAAAAAGCCGCAGCAAGCAACAAGAAATTTGTGCTTTTTCGACAACCGTACAATGGGCAGAGGGAACACGACTCCTTTACCAAGCATCACTCAGCTCTCGTGCTACGCGGAAAATGTGCAAAAATAAAAAGCAGGAAAATTTCTAAACTTTTCTACACTTCACTTTTCAAGCGGCAGGGTGTCCACGGCATATCAGTACCTTATAGTAGTAAACACAGTGCAGCAGATAACGCGACTGGGAGCGCATCCTTTTGTGGCATAAAAAAGCACAAAGACTGCCTTATTCCAGCGAATTGTTCGCAAAGAAACGAACAAAATTCTATAAACATTGAATTTAAGGCATGGTAATTTCACTCGCCAAACAAAGAGCATCGACGAGTTTGTTTGAAAATTTGGCGCCTTTGCTCCTTTAATTGTGTATTAAAAAGGACCTGAGCATCGATTTTCTCTGTCTTTGAGGTCATAGATGTCTCGACTTTAATACATGGGTACTTCGGTATCCTCATGTAGCTTCAGCTTGGTATGTCGATTACGTTGATCTTAAGAGGGTAAGGTGCCAGATCAGTATTCTTATGTCGCCACAGCATTTTATGTCGACGAAGTTTTCAGCGAAGTTCATTGGTCAATTTTATCTGTGTTTTATTGAATTCCCACGTTGTCACCGGTCTCTCTAATCCAAATGTAAAAATAATGTTATAACAGATGGAAAGGAATCGAGATGTGCTTCGCTAAACCCGATTTTTAGAAGAGCTGCTTTTACATCCTGCAGTCATGTGGTGTGAATGGCAAATAAACACTTGGGACAAAGCACACTACGGAAGGCTAAAATGGCAGAGAGGGAAGGAAGTACCGAGCAGAACATAAACTCAAAGTAGCGCATGTGTATATTTTGTTGTATATATAAAAAAGTACTGAAAAGCTTTCGGTCGTGTTCTGTGCCTGCCTAGACGGTGGCTGTGCATAGCCCTGTGTAAAATTTCAGATCTAATCATATTCTCTATAGCGATGGAAAGGAATTTTAAATCGGGCCCTTCAGCCATACCCGCCGCGGTGGCTCAGTGGTTAGGGCGCTCGACTACTGATCCGGAGTTCCCGGGTTCGAACCCGACCGCGGCGGCTGCGTTTTTATGGAGGAAAAACGCTGAGGCGCCCGTGTGCTGTGCGATGTCAGTGCACGTTAAAGATCCCCAGGTGGTCGAAATTATTCCGGAGCCCTCCACTACGGCACCTCTGCTCCCTTTCTTCTTTCACTCCCTCCTTTATCCCTTCCCTTACGGCGCGGTTCAGGTGTCCAACGATATATGAGACAGATACTGCGCCATTTCCTTTCCCCAAAAACCAATTATTATTATTATTATTATTATTCAGCCATTTCCACTGTTGTCACATGAAAGAGGCCTCATGCGTATTTTGAGAACACTGTATTCCTGTCTGTGATGGCAAAGAGGACTGCAGGTTCACATTATCTCAGCGTAAAAGGTCGAAGAAATAAACCCAGGCGGCATGTGGGAAAAAAAAAGGAAACTCTATTGTGAGAAACTAAGAGAAAAGGAGGTAAAAACACAAACAGGAAAGCTGACAAAGAGAACACTCGCGAAAGACAAAGGAAAGGTAGAAGGACAAAGAGGAAGCGTTCACTCAACGTTCGGCGGAATAATAAGAATTGGTTTTTGGGGAAAGGAAATGGCGCAGTATCTGTCTCATATATCGTTGGACACATGAACCGCGCCGTAAGGGAAGGGATAAGGGAGGGAGTGAAAGAAGAAAGGAAGAAGGAGGTGCCGCAGGGGAGGGCTCCGGACTAATTTCGACCACCTGGCGATCTTTAACGTGCACTGACATCGCACAGCACACGGGCGCCTTAGCGTTTTTCCTCCATAAAAACGCAGCCGCCGCGGTCGGGTTCGAACCCGGGAACTCCGGATCAGTAGTCGAGCGCCCTAACCACTGTGCCACCGCGGCGGGGCACGTTCGGCGGAACGTTCATCGTTCTGACTGTGCTCTGTGAAGGTGGTGCGTCGGGCGAAGAGGTGTGGCGGGGCGTTGGCGCAATCAAGCCCTCAGGTCGACGCTCTGGTGGACAACAGGGTCAGGTAGTCCGGGCACGCCGTGGTGGAGAGAAAGGCAGCCCCCAGGTCTGGTAATCCCGGGATGCCGTGATGGATAGAAAAGCAGCCCCCAGGTCTGGTAATCCGGGGATGCCGTGGTGGATAGAAAGGCGGCCCCCAGGTCTGGTAGTCCGGGAAGCAGCGGAGAAGACCAAGCGGCCCGTGTTCTGAAGCTGCCGCACAGGAAGGGAACCGCGGTGCCTAGGTCTGGTGGGCCTGGCCCTCGACGACGGCTGTCCAGGTCTGGTAGCCCGGACGTCTGCGGCTAAGGCCCGAGTCTGGAAATTCGGGGAGCCAGCAGGTCTTCCCCACGTCCGTCGCCGACCGCGTTCCAACCGTTCTCTCTCCCAAGCGCTCTTCGCCAAGTCTCCTTTTTTTCTTCCCCTTGAGCGTCTTCGCCCGTCGCAGTGTGGTGCTAGCTTCTGACATTGTCATGGAATTTTAAATAATAAGGTGACATATGTCTCATGACAGAACATGCTATGAATGAGGAGCCAAGGTAGTGAAACGTGCATCTTTCGTTAGCAGTTATTGCGACGAGAGCCATTTATTATACGTTTGTGTACAAAATTGTCATAGGTTGTACGAAATTTTACAATGCAAGTGTCCTAGTAAGAAAAGGGGCATATTTAACGCAAAGAACTCTTTATGCTGCAGTATGTTCAAATTCTTGAGCAGATAAAGATATTCTAAAGGTGTTTTTTGTTAAAAAATGTGCTTCGAAAAATGTGCTTTGAGCAGTGGTTCACTGAGAATACGCATAATAGAGCGTTTTAGCATATCCCTGCCATATACTGCTATCGTATACCGCTACCGCCAGCCGCCTACACCGCATACGCAGAAAAGCTCTGTTCGGCCTGTCACCAATCCGTTACGGGCGCATCTGCACCTTGTGAGTCATCCATGTATACGCTTTTTGCATTTGACGGACACGGTGCAAGGCAATTTTATACGTTGGCGGTGCACACTGCCTCTATGCGAAAGCTCAAATCTTAGCCACCACAAGCATAACAGCCTTGTAATATTTATTTGAAAGACGGGTACAAAGCAGCACACGTAGACTCCATACCTTTCGATTATATATCGCGTTGTGAAAAAAAGACAAAAACGAGGCAATGGCATGTAACATCTCGTGCATTTATTTTCCATGTCACATTAAGGGCTGATTCGCGGCGTCAGTTTCTCTTAAGAGAGTAACGCTTAACTTTACGAGAAATGTAGTTAAACATGACATGAAGCATACTCTACCATGACGTGAAGCATACTTAAACATGACGTGAAGCATACTTAAACATGACATGACGTGAAGCATACCCTACCGAGTGGAGCCACTGCAAGCTTATCCGAAAATGCCCGAGCGCAGGTAATAAGCCCGGTACCCACATTGTAGCGTAGCAGCCAAGCTCAGTCACGGTGGTGGAAGAAAACGACGACCCAGAGGTGTGAAGCTATCCAGGCGGTTGAATTAATAGCCACAGGCCTGCAAAAGCGGTTCTCGTCTTTACTACCTTTGCGACCATTGTTGTTTGCACCAGTCGTGCCAAATAATAATGCCTCACAAGTAAATCTATCAGAGCTTTCACAAGTGGTCCAGAGATTGCCAGCTGCTGCTCCTGGTCCTGATGGTGTTACCACAAAGATGCTCAAGATTCTATTTGAAGAATCTCCCAACTCCTTATTGCACCTAATAAACTACTCTCTCAAACACGCTTGGATACCTTCTGAGTGGAAGCTGTCCAAGGTGATCCCTTTACTTAAAAATCAGGGTGGAGGCTATGAATTGGATAATATTAGGCCAATTTCTTTAACATCAAACGTGGAAAAGTTGATAGAAAGGGTGTTACTAATTCGGGTGTCAGCCATTGTGGACCGCAAAACTATACTCAGCCCGTGCCAACTCGGTTTCCGGCCACGGTGTTCGATATGGAATGTACATGCTGACCTTGAGAGCAGAATTCTTATTGCTCGTCGTCATCGCCTGGTCGCGGCTTTGGTTACGTTAGATGTCGCCAAAGCTTACGACAGTGTAGAACACTCCATCCTGATACATAGGCTACAGTCTCTTCAATATCCAGATTATATAGTTGCATGGATATCTGCATTTCTTCATAACAGGGAATTCTTTTGCGTCCATAATGGTGTTCATTCAGAGAGGTATAGACAAACGCGAGGTGTACCCCAAGGAGCTGTTCTTTCTCCTGTGCTCTTTAATATTCTGTTAAGCTCAATTCCTCTCCACCGCCATGTACGCACTTACGTCTATGCGGACGACATTGCGTTTTTTGCTGCTGCGCCGGAAATACATTCTTTGTATGGTCTGTTGCAGTCATATTTGAATACACTTGAGCAGTGGTTGAGCTCATTACACCTGAAGTTAAATGTTGGCAAGTGCGCTACTCTTGTTTTCCCTCTATTCACTCCTGTAGTGGTCTCTCTCACTTGCCAGTTAAAAATAATACCGCAGGTTCAATCCCTAAAATACCTAGGGGTCATTTATGACAGCAAACTCACCTGGCGACCTCACATTGACCATGTCGCGGCGAAAGGGGCTCGTGCCGTGGGCATGTTACGGAGATTATGTCATCACCGGTACGGCATGCGCAGAGATGCGCTATTAATGATCTACATAATGTATGTCAGGCCAATTTTAGAATTTGGATCAGTGTTGTTTTCAGGCTCGGCTACATATAAACTTCGCCCTCTCGTCCTTTTAGAGAGGGATGCACTTCACATGTGCCTCGGCCTTCCAAAATTTGTGGCTATCAATGTGCTGCACCTTGAAGCCCGCATTCCGTCTCTCTTATCACGACTTCAATTTTTAACTGTGCAAACTTACCTCAGGATCTATGAATCCCATTTCCACCGTTCCCAAAGCATTTTCTGTTCTCAGCCGACCTCCTTTTTTGGTGTCCCCTGGTCTCGTTTCAATTCCCCTCAGGTAGTGTTTGTGCAAAGATTACTTCAGCCTTTAGATGTAAACATTTATGATATCCTTCCTGCGCTTCGCAATGGGCCCGCTATCCACATTGTTTTCGACGACATATTCCCAAAAAATGCAAACCTTTTGCCACCGAGTATTCTAAATGGTCTTCTAGAAGATCATCTGAGGACCCTACCTACAGATATAGCAATAGCCACTGATGCATCCAAATGCAATTAAAAAGCAGGTGTGGGAATATTTTGCTCGCATTTAGACTGGTCCTTTTCTCTGCGCCTTCCAGATTTCACCCCTATTTTTCAAGCAGAGTTTCTAGCAGTTGTACTTGCTCTACGCAAGCTAGACCCCTCTATTACAGCAGTTGCAGTAATTACTGATTCTTTATCTTTGTGTTCGTCCCTCGCTGCACATGTTGACGGTCCCATTTTATCAACTTTCTTATCCCTACTTCATCCGCATTTGAGCCTTGTTCATTTAGTATGGGTTCCCGGTCACAGCAGTGTGTCAGTAAATGAGATTGCTGATAATTTCGCAAAGGCTTCCCTCAGCGGCCCCGTGTTGCCAATCATCCCGGCTACAGCCTATGTTACAGCATCTAGATTTCGGCGACGTGCGTTTATAAGCACGCAAAACAGATCACTTTTAAAATCGGCGGATTATGAGCACCTGAAATATTATTGGAACAGGAAAATTTGTTGCTCTCGGCAGCTTGAAGTATCACTGACGAGGCTGCGCTGCAACATCCCCCCTCTAAATTTCTATTTACACAAGTCGGGTTTGGCGCTCTCTCCCCTTTGTGCATTTTGCCGTGAGCCTGAATCTATTGAACATTTTTGGCTGTATTGTCGCCGATTCAACTCTCTGAGAAAAAGGTTGCTGGAGGAGCCCTTGCAGCATCTTGGCCTTAGTTTGAGCAGCCCGCTCTTGCTATCATTTGGCGCCACCACATTTGGGTTCAGCCACAGATCTGTTTGTACCGCTGTTCTAAATTTCCTGATAGAATCTCACCGACTGCCTTGCTAAGTGTTCCAACCTTTTCTTTTCTATCAATTATTACATTTTGACTAAATCATTAATATTTAATCCCTCTCTTTATTATTATTCTTAAAATTTTAAAATCAAAACACTCATCCCTTTTCTGTTCATGACGAAAAATTCACCGGTGTTGCGCTCCCACGTGCTTTTCCTTTTTGTTAGCTGCGTTCAGGTGAATAGCCACCCGATTCTTGGCCGATCCCCCAGTGTGGATACGTGCCATCTTTTGATAGGCTAACAACAACAACAACTCGCTCGCAGCTCGATCTCTTATCCTGTGCCGCTGTGAACTGCTGCAAAGTGACCTGGATTCAACTGAGCCACAACCTCCTCTTACATTTCATGGAGGCTGCTACACCTTCCCGCTCTTCTCCACGGATCTCCGTAGCCGCACCTTAGCGCCGACGTCCGTTATGACCGAAGTCACCAGCCAGACAGCCCCCATCCCTTTACTTACCAGCCTCTGTTCCGGCGGACTCCAACAGAGCGACACCAGCGTCCACGCTGTCGACGACTGGTTTTCGTCGTACCAGTGCGCCAGCGAGACAATGTCACCAAGCTCGGTAATGTCGTATTCTATTTTACCGACGTGGCTAATTTGTGATTTCGAAATCATGAAGCCGACTTGCCAAATTGGACTTCCTTCAAGACAAGTTTCTCGAAGATATTCGGCAGTCCCGCTATGCACAAATTGCGCGCCGAGTAACGCCTCCGCCCTCGCGCTCAACACGCCAAGGAAACTTTTACCAGTTACATCGAAGATGTTGCAGGCCTGTGCAAGTGCATCAACCCATCGATGCCTGAGACCGATAAAAATTAACATCCTGAATGGTATCTCAGACCACGCGTTCCATTTGTTGGTCGCCAAGAAAAGCACCCTCTCACAGCATGAACACTGGGTGACACCAGAAACCGCGCGTATGCCATGCCGTTGAGAAGGGCTTAGACGGAAGGCCGTCGACGAGAACATAGGCCACCCTAAAGCTTCAGCGTATACATCAGGTGAGGATAGCAGGCTAGGAAGGGTTTGAGGCTGGTTCGTTTGAAGCCATTGGTGACTACCAAGTGAGGTGACCCACCTTTTACCCTTTCATCATGGCTGGGTTCTTACACTTCAAGAGGTGCGCCATACCTTCCATGCACGTCGCCATATTCCTGCTATAAAGCTACTGGAGCGCTCGTTCAGCCCATCCGCGATATCAGCGCTGGCATGAGTTCCCGGCAGGCAACGTTAGAACTAACGCCAAAACAACGCGAACCCCGCAACTTGTCAGCGTTGTGCCACAGACTGGATGCGGCAGTTATTTTGTATTGACTCAATGAGTTATGCACATCTTCCAAGATGTCGCCGTGGAATGACACGGAGATTCTGTAGACTAATTTAGCTGATTCTCAGGCTCTGCATTATGCTGGCAGCAGTCGTATAGCAATGCTATAGCAGCAGGTGGCAAGATCTCAGGCAGTAAGCCTCGCTGTTTTTGGCTATCACGATAAATTGGAGTGTCCATCAGCCTAGGCCTGCTGTTCCTGCTTCCGGCTGGAGAAAGATGCATGGGATATCGCTTTCACTTACCTCCACGAGCCATGCCGAGACTTTCGTGATTTAAAAAAAAAACTTGTTTACTAAAACACTGAGGGCCGCCTAAATTTCTCGTTCTCGACAGGCAGCCAGATAAAAGTATTTTCTTTAGATACCGCTTCTAAGTATGCTATACCGCCTTGCATTTTCTTCTATGTGTGTTCAAACATTTTGTAGTTATTGAAGCATATAATGGCGACCCACTCTGAAGCTCTTAAATCTGATTGAATTATTATGTGCGCATTAGCCGGATAAAAAGCCTATAAAGTTTACAATTCTGCATGAACTTGTCTGTACAGACAACAGCAGCCCGTAAGAGCCTGAATCGGCGCCCAGTATGCGCGATCGCTCTTGTACGGCTGTGGAGAATTCATGTTTGACAAGGAATGCATTTAAGAAATGGCCCCCGAAATTTTTTGTCCATGGCTCTCAAAACAAATTTTGCAAAAAGTGTTCGCGCTTTGGATTTTCATAATGAATGACAATGATGGACTTAGACACAGTTAGAATCTCGGTAAAGTAGTCTTATCAGAGTTTAATCAAAAAGTTTATAGTTCGCTAATGGTATTGAGATTACAAAGACGTGGTATTCAAAATGTGCTGATAATAGCAGAATGATATGGCTGGCTTCCTTTTTCTCCTCTTCTCCTGTCCGCCCCACCTTTCCTCTCTCGGCTAAGCGCGGCCGACCGCCTAAGGGGGCCTACTGGCGAACATCGCGCAAAGGCGCCCTATAAGTGAATTTGTCTGCAGTTTTCTCAGAACGAAATGCAATCTCCTGAAGACGGATTCAACCGAAGTGAATGGCACTTAAACGTTTTATGCTGTTAAGCGCCGGGATGATATTGTACAAAGCTTCGAAACAGCGAATTGCTCGCTTTGCTAAGTGCTTCAACTTCTCCATTTCAGTTTTCTGCTCTCTGACATTTCGAGCTTCTTCCTTATAATTCGTTGCCTTTTTTATTGTCAGTAAAAATAGAACTTGAGACACCCTACAGTATTGCCAAAAATAAAAGCTGCATGTCTTAGTTTGGCATGCATTTAAATCTCCCTTTCAAATTTGCATACTCTTCAGAATAATCTCGTCTTACGGGGTTTAACATCCCAAAGCTACTCAGGTTATGAGGGACGCCGAAGTGAGGGGCTCCGGAAATTTGAGCCACCTGGGGTTCTTCAACGCGTAGTGACATCGCACAGTACATGGGCGTTTAGGATTTCGCGTTCATCTAAATTCGACCTCCGCGGTGGGGATCGAACGCATGTCTTTCGGGTCAGCAGCCGAGCGCCATAACCACTGAGCCACCGCGGCGGCTCTCTTAAGAATAATGTCTGTGGGTTCTTTGCCTCGGCTTCAAAAGGAAAGAATATAACTGTTGAGCCTGTACATAGCCTGCTGCAACGAGCAAGACAAATTGAGTTTGGCAAGAAATGCATCTCCTCTTGAACAAAAAAAAAATTTTGTTTTCTATATTGAATTGTTCTTTGTATTTTTGTTCCTCCATGCAATAACACCTTTTTGTTTTGCAGCACACAAAAAAAGCGAATAAAAACTAGAGGAAACTTTGAACCGACACCAAGCCGTCAGGGAGTTGAAAAGATTGATTACGTCCAGAATAACGTCACGAAGCGCTATATATACCTATATACCCTCAAGGATCTGCACAGTATCTGTAGGGATCTGCACCAGAGAACTGACAGTTGCATAAGGACAGCTATGACTGTGAAAAATATGGCCTTTCTCTCTGTGTTAGTTGCTTCGTTCCTGCTTATGTGAGTACCATCTGCTATAATTTTCAAGCAAAAAGTATATCCATTAAATTTAGTCATGCGAAGGCTGTTAATCAGAGTTTGTGGGATGTTCTAACGTAACAGAGGAAAACGCGGCAGAGGAAAAATTCACTTGTGTACAATAGGCCTCACGGTGCTCAGACAAAACACCACAGACACAAAAAATCATTGCTATTGTCCGTGGGTGTTTGTTCCTTAAGCTATGTGCTAAGAAAGTAACCAACTTGTTCTACTGATATGTAGACACTCTTCACAGAATATTGGTGAATATAAAAGATGCCGATTAAATAGGAGAATTGGCTTGGAAGCTGTGTATCGTCTTGAAATATTTAATTGGTGAGAATATGGGCTGTACAACTGCTGTTGCTTTTTAGACCGCGGCAATAGCCAGTCAAACATTTCAGCGCATTTCGTAGAAAAGCAAGTAGTTATAGAAGATTCGTCCAGTAAATTGCGCCTTGTTATCCTGGTTCCATGACAGGAGGTTAAGAAAATGCTTAACATTGGGCATAGAGAACGCCTGAAGCAGAGACATATTTTCACCTGGAATGGTCCTGAACTTGCGCATCGCGTGGTAGCCGCGGTTCCACAGTCTGCGGTTCATTCTATTATATAGCGTAGCCAGAATTCACTGCTCGTGATTGAAAACTCATCGAAAAAGCGCAAGATAGCACACCTTTTTACATGATGATCTGGTAAATATACGTACAAGGGCTAAAATACCGCTTCGTTCTTCGTTTTATGAGATGCATAGTAGGCGGCAAGTGTTATAAATTACGTAAAGTAATTACTTATTGACAGCTATATTAAAACATCAGAGGCAACAAACATTTTCAAGGATAACACGGTTAGGATAGTCTCGGAATACGGCGGTCATTTCTTTCCTGATGCTCGCATTTTAAAACTAAGCCTGCCTTGTTGAAGACTTTATAATCGTTTCAAGCTCATTTAAGGCTTTGACCTGAGCTGAAAAATAAAAATCATCTTTCTCGCTCCTCGCTCTCTCTTTCTAGCAGCATGTATTTTTGAGGAATAATAATGACTGCAAATTACAGTTTAAAAATCATCCAATAACTCGCGCTTGCCGAGTACTTCCTGCTACCTCTTTGTCGGGGGTGTCAAAAAAAGGCATGACAGTGTTTGTACTGTGACGAGGACACGGAGCCCAACGTTAATAAAATTAGTTCTTTTAATTGTCTCGAAGAAAGCCCTTGATATCATATGTAAGCATATTTCGTTATCGCTACTCTTAGAAGCCGTGAAGTACTATTGGCGGCGGGATTCTGAGCACAAGG